>NC_054371.1:69869047-70229881 GCF_017654675.1 Xenopus laevis | reverse complement strand
CCCCTTGGATGTTGCTCTCAGTGGCCTCAAAGCAGGTGCTTATTTTTTAATTTATGGCTTGGAGGCAAGTTTTGGTTGTATAAAAACCAGGGACATTGCCAAAGAGAGACTCAATGTAGGTTCACAATCCACATAGGGGCTACCAAATAGCCAATCACAGCACTTATTTGGCACCCCAAGAACATTTTTCATGCTTGTGTTGCTCCCCAACTCCTTTTACTTCTGAATGTTGCTCACGGGTTCAAAAGGTTGGGGATCCCTGCTTTAAAGCCTTTAGTGTGCTCCCACAACCCCCCTGTTTTGATATTGTATATATATATATATATATATATATATATATATATATATATAAGTAGTGTAGAGGCCAGCACAACTCGTCAATGGGTCATCCTTGCCTGGGTGCAATAAGCTCAAAAGGTTAAGTAGTATAAGGAAAAGCTCGCACTCACAGGACTTATCTCAATCAAAAAAGGTGTTTATTTAGATCAAAAAACAACTGACGTTTCGGCTCACACTCAAGCCTTTCTCAAAGTGAGAAAGGCTTGAGTGTGAGCCGAAACGTCAGTTGTTTTTTGATCCAAATAAACACCTTTTTTGATTGAGATAAGTCCTGTGAGTGCGAGCTTTTCCTTATTATATATATATATATATATATATATATATATATATATATATATATATATATATATATATATATATATATATATATATATATATATATATATCTATATATATATCTTGGAGCACTGCAAATTATTTGTTTGTATCATTCTTAGGTATCGCATTTTCTTGCATTCTTGCTTACATATAATTACTGACATTATAGTAGATTTCTGTTTGAAGTGTTGTTTCTTTTTTTTAGCACACCATACACTCCCCTGGAGAAGAAAGCAATGGAAAATACAGATGATGAAACCCTTACAGAGGAATGGACCATTGATCAGCCTGCTTCTCACACAAGGACAACTGCAATTGTGGAAGTAAAAGGAACTGTGGATATTGTCCTCAGTCCTTTGGTAGCAGAGGTTTTGGACAGGTATTTTTTATCCTTCTGGTTTATAAAGAGATTGCAGACACACTGTAGCTAATAGCTTCTCAGTGTAAGCTATTTGTTAATTTATACATAATTTGGCTTGGCATTACCATGGTTTTACTTGCATTATTACAGGGATACAAAGGAGCACCACTAAAACACCGCTTTGACTTCTACATAAAGCCATATACTGTACATGCAGTCAGAAATAGAGGGTGCTATTAGTACTTATATGTAGAGGCAATCAAGATCTAAAGATGCTGTATTAAATAATTTGTTTAAACTTTTAGGTACATTGAGGCATTGGTGCATTTTACAAGCACACGTCACCCAGCAGCAATTGTTGATGATTTGCATTCAAAAGTTCTCACTGAGGCGGTGCAGAATAGCAAAACCACTTTCTCAGAAAATGTAAGTTTTTCTACTCTCTGTAGTTTTTTTTTATTTAGGTTAGAGTAGATTGTTTTTGTGGTTTTTAGGTAAGTGTTGCCTGAAAAGGAAAAGGAAGTGCCATAGCCTTTACTTGTGAACATGCAATTATAATTTATAATTATTCTACTGGGGTCACCCTGTGGATAATTTCTCATAGTATCCCTTAACCCAAAATGTATACTCTGTTATTTTTATACTCTTTGATATCTCATTGTTATAGTAAGCACCACATGCCTCTCCTGAATCCTAGATGTTACTGTTATTTATCTAGGGACATGGTACTATACAATAAATGTGTCTAAATAAACAATTACAACAGCAATACAATAATTTTATTAAAGGAGAAGGAAAGGCTAAAACTAAGTAAGCTTTATCAGATAGGTCTCTATAAATACACCAGTAAACCCTCAAAGTAGTGGTGCTTTGAGTCCTCTGTCAAAAGAAACACTGCATTGCTTTCCTTCTATTGTGTACACATGGGCTTCTCTATCAGACTTCCTGCTGTCAGCATAAACCTCCAGGGCTAGGGCATGAGCATGCTCAGTTTGCTCCTCTCTCCTTCTCCCCTCCCTGTTGTAATCTGGGCCCAGAGTTATAAATGAGCAGGGAGAGACTCAGGCAGGAAGTGATGTCATGCCAAGCCAATATGGCAGCCACTATCCTAAACAAACAGAGAGAGCTTCTAGAGCTGTTTACTCCGGTATGGTAAAGCATTCTGCAGAAAAAATATAGTGTTATAGCTTTCACTATTGTGGCTAATCTATTGGCAATAAACTGCTTTGGTAGCTTTCCTTCTCCTTTAATGTGGAGGACATGGATTACCATACCGTCCCATTACTAGTCCCATTTTTTGTACATGCACAAGCTATTTTGTTTTTGATCCTGACTATTTAAAACTATTTATAAGGTTAAATATTAAATGCTTATCTGAAAAGAACATTTCTTAGTTAGTTACAGCCCCTTTTCTTGTATAGAAAAGGTAGTTTTTTAAATCATTATGTGTTGCAAATTGTTTGTTCTGGCTGATTCATATGTTCTAATTTCAGTTTTATTTGTAAGAAGCAGGTAACACTACTTTTTGCTTTAAAGATACACTAGTTGATCTTTAGAAATATATTGTAGTCCACACGAGCTACGAAACAAAATGCTCATGTTGTTAACCTTACTGTGTTTATTAAATGTGGTACATAATAGGTGACATTAAATCTGTGTTTCTATAGCTATCTGCAAAACCTGAAACCAAAACATCCAAACCAGAAAATAATGTTATGGGAACCACAACTCAAGGGCAGAATCCCACTAAGCCTATACTTAAGCAAGAAAAGGTGAAAATCAAGGGGCTTCAAGCGAATGTTACTATTCCTAAGGTAAAGTGTTTTCCAATGATTTTGGATCTGAGAAAATACTCTGAACCAGTTATTTCTTAGCATTTTGGCTGCTAACTGCCAACTAATAACTTGATTAGTTAGTGTTCGTTAGCAGCATCAAGAGTCAGTCTGGTTATGTCCAATACATTATCAGCTATGGGCTCTGTTCTCTTTTCCCACAAAACAGATGTCCTCTATTTACAGATTACCTTTGTTGTTGCTAAAAACATAATTTTCCAGTGCATCTTATGCATTTTCCACCATGTTGTCTAGACAGTGCACAAAATAATGTTTTACAGTAAGAATAAATGCAAGTGTCAGTGTAATTTGTTCAGTTAGTTGACCTTTTTATTTTATACTTTTCAGGTGAATCTGTGTTTGTTACAAGCATCAGTTGAGGAGACATCGAATACAGCTGCAAATAAAAGTGTTACCCATGTTTCTTTAATTGCCCTTTGTTTTGATAGAATTGCAACGCAAGTTCGTATGAACAGGTAAAATGTTATGTTAGTGGTCTCCATTATTTCCTTCATTTATGCACCACATTGACAAACATCTATTTAATAAAGGTATCTGACATAATTTTTCTGTAAGAATTACACTATGTGAGCTATTCTAAATACCCAAAACTTAAAAGTAAGCGTATTGGTTGCTTAGAAATGCTACACTTTGGTAACTTTGTGCTTTTTATTACATATGGGGATATATGTTTTTAGTAATGGTGCTGCCCATTACTTAAGTCTTGTACTAAATTGCTTTGCAACTAGCAATAAACTATAGCACAGACAGAAAGGGTACCATTTTTTATCTGTTTCTTACAGAGGAGTGGTAGAAGATACTCCAAACAATACAGATACAAGCCACCCTGCAGTCAACCTTGAAAAATATGCAAATGCAAGTAAAATGCAGCCTCAATCTTCAGGATCTCTCCGGTCAAATGCTGGAGCTGAGAGGGGGAAAGAAATTGCTGCCAAGCTTAATGTTCACCGAGTGCATGGTCAGCTTAGAGGTCTTGACACATCAGGTGAGATTTATATTCATTGTGTGATAACATACACTTTAATTTCAGACTTGGCAATAAAAGAGGTGTCCACATATAGATAATAAGCTCATGTAAATAATGCAGTGTTTGTCAAGAAAATTTAGTTTGTTAAGAATGGGAAAAGAAGCTTGGATAAAGTACTTTAGACTTGTTTTCTACACTGCTCAGCTGTTTCATATCACTGTCTGTTATCACAAAGTTAGGTTTTTATGATTTTTTATTGTCCATTCTGCCTCTAAATTCTATTAAAAGCCTTTCCTTGCAGTATTGTTATAAATAATAGAGGTATTCTGTTTTAGAATCATTGATCCTGAAAGGACAACTGAGGGTTGTATGAAAGCTCTGTCATAAAATATTGAAAGTAAGAAAAAGAAAGGAAACAGAAACAAGCCGCCTTGTTAAAATGAAATTTGTTTGCATTTACTTATTTTCAGAAGACTGTACAATTTACTTACCTTGTGGCCTGGTTGAGGCTTATTAGGAGATATGATCACAATGTCCACAGTTCAAGATAGAGGATAAAACTGAACTTTATTCTGCCAATTCTGGAAACGTCTGTTTTCATAATGTTAACCCCATAAAGCTGGCCACAGATGCAAAGATCCGATCGTACGAATCAATGTACGATCAGACTTTCCCATCTCCCGACCTGCCACTAACCATTCAGATCAAAGTCTTGCCACTCCGACCAAATAAAGTAGTTAAAGAACAGGTTGGCCGATGTTCTGCCCCTGACAGCAATCGTACGATAGACAAAGCTAGTGACAGTCTCCCACTGAAAATCGGCAGTACACGCAGATATTATCGGCAGGCGGCAGAAATTTTCTAACCTGTCCGATCGACCAAACATGTTTCATGTTTAAAACTACCAGACTGCAATTCAGTCTTGACCACCTTTATATATCTTTTAGTAACATGTCATGAGGCACCTGCTGCAAGCCCTTAACTGTAACTATAATACAGCAATAAATGCAGCTTTATGGTTTTAGTAAGACATTATTGGTTCCACTTTTTTTTCTTTTCAGATGTTGGAACATGTGCGATCACCACCATTCCATTTGAGAAATCAAAAGTACTTTTTACACTGGAAGAGTTAGATGATTTTACATTTGTGGATGAAACAGAGCAGCCACCCACTGCTGATGTAACAAAAATTGGGCCAAGCCAAGAAAAATGGGGTTGGATTATGTTTGAGTGTGGAATTGAAAATTTGACCATAAAAGGTAGGGTTTATCATTTGTTAAAGCACACTATGCAGATACTGCAATATCACAAGGCTATAGTCTCACTTTTTTTATTCTTTTATCTTAATAAAGGTGGAAGACAATCTGGTGCTCTCTTGTACAATTCATTTGGATTAATGGGAAAATCGAATGCCCCTGAACAAGGTGGTTTGCAAAAATCTAATGATTCAACTGATTCCCCCACGGGCAGTGGCTACAGTACAGATGTTTCTGATGATAACATTCCTTGTGATGGCATGAGTCCCTCATCAGACGTTAATGGGAACTCTGTGTCCGATGAACAGGTAAAAGAGCAACTGATTTCTTCAGCAATATTCAACAATTAACTTCCTTGTTGACAAGTCACAATGCAGATTCTTTGTGAGGCTCTCTTTAAAGGTAGACATAAGCTCTAAAGAGTAAATATCCTTTTGACATGAGGTTATTGAGTTGGGCTGGTGTCAAATAAGGTTCTTAATAAGGTGCTTAATTGACAATTAAGTTACATATTGACCAAATGTACATTATTAAGTAATTTAAAGATTTTGCTCACAAGTATTAGCATAGATTATGCAGTCCTTTCATAGAAGTGGAGCATATTACTCAAAGGCAAAATAATGGGCAACAATAAATGGTCTCTAACACCCATAAGTTAAAATTCTTTGGTAAATTAAGAGGCATGTTAAATAATACACTAATTGTACAGTAATAATGATTGTATCTTTTCCTTGAAGGATGAAGGTGTTGAGTCAGATGATCTCAAGAAAGATCTACCACTAATGCCTCCACCTCCAGATTCTAGTAGCATGAAATTGACAATCAAAGAGATTTGGTTTAGTTTTGCTGCTCCTACAAATGTGCGTTCTCCGACATATACTTTTACCAGGTAAGTAGAAATGGAGCAAAGCAATACCACCAATACCAAGCAAGTGGATCTCTCTTTTTAACACTTTTTTGGGTCCTTTTCCTGGAAAGCAATATCTCTTTGTTTCTATTCTCTGCCTTACTGGCTCTGATTGCTAAAACAGTGTAGCTGTTGGAGCTGGAAGAGGAACTAATTGTACCAAATTGTTTCAATCTCTGGACCACTAATTCAACTTTTAGTTGCAGTTACAATTAAAAATAACTTTTAACTCATTGAAAACATTTTGGGGGTTATTTATTTATTAAGGTTCGAGTTTTGTTTTCCACGAAAATGCAAGGTTTCCAGTTGATTTTTTTGGTCAAAACTCACATTTTCAGATAAAAAACCCCCAATTTTTCGAGTTTTTTTTTAAACTTGATTTTTTTTCAAGATTTATCATACCCCGACCCTGAAAATAGCTTGAATCCGAAAATACACATAAAACCTGTCGAGGTCATGAAGGAATCAATGGCAGAGGTCTCTTGAACCATGGAGTATTTCTACACAATTTATTACGTGTGTGTGAAAAGTTAAGTGGCACAGAGATGTAGAATAATTCTCTTGAGCAACTCCCTGAGATAACCATCTTCACTTGTGAATGGTTTATGCTAGTGCATTTCTTACCAAGGTTACTTAACACCCTATAGATTTGCTGAGTTATAGCCACATTTGGTTCTAGCTTTTATGATAGAAGTTGGTTCTATCTTTTATGTTTTCTGGGGCTGCCATGTCCCTCAGCAATTCTGGGTTGCAATGCTAAAATACTTGCTTTCGTCCTTGCCTTTTATAATATTTATTCTTCTAGCATTTGCCTATTGGCTTGTCTGCAGAAATTTTTGTTACAATTTACAGCTGCACTGTCCCTCAGTTTCTGGAAAAAAGTCAGATAATCAGATGCTCCCTAAACAGAGATTAAGTTACTACAAGAGTCTGTTCAACTATATAACTAAAATATGTCAAGCTCATTATTCATTTTTCATCGAAACTTAAAAATATATTTTCTTTTTTTTTTTAGGCAATTAAATCTTCTTAGCACTGCAACTCCGGCAGTAGGCGCGTGGCTGGTTCCTATTGACCAGTTAAAATCCTCTTTAAACAAGTTGGAAACTGAGGGAACATTGAGAATTTGTGCTGTAATGGGGTGCATTATGACCGAGGCATTAGAGGTGAGTAGAGCAAATTGCAGTTGTTCTTTTGGATAACGTGCAGACTTTTTAGCCTCTTTCCTTCTTTGCTTTATCCCTTTATTGTCACTTTATTGTATTTAGTTCAACTCTCTAAACTTGAGCAGGAATTCATTTTTTGAATTTATTAACATGATGTCCTCTTTCCCAACAACTGAATTTTGTCTCTGGTTATGCTATGTTTCTGCCTTGCGCCATTCTATTACTTCTGCAGCAGATTGTTGCCCTTTAATTGTATCATAATGAGGAGAAGATGCTGTTCTGCCAACTGAGACTTTTTTTCAGCTTCCTCATGATTCCCACACCTGTGTTATCTTGGCTCAAGCTTTAGACAGTGCCAATAACTTTTTCTCTTACAGGCAAAATAAAAAGTTAGCATTAAAATCACTTTTTTCACAACTCCATAGTGGTTGCAGATTCACAAATCATGCTTTAGGTTAGTTGTTGGAGCCCTCCTAGTAGTGGTTGTGTACCAAATCTACAGCATATGAAAAACATAATCCACTACCATTGTCCAGTGAGTTTAAAGTTACATGTTATTTAGGGTTTGGATTCAGTTTACCTAGCGCACTGGATTCTGCCAAATCCTGAACCACATTTGGGATTTGAAAAATACCTACTTACATATTTTTTTCTCTTTATTACTACAGTATGGATGCATCTACTTTCCCGAGTCTCTGTTGATACCAAGTTGCTATTTACAGTAGCTTGTTGCTATCGTGCACCCCTCTCCTGCTATGAAATGTTTTTTTCTATTTTATTATACAGAATAAAAGCATTCACTTTCCATTGAGGAGTAAATATAACAGGCTTACTAAACAAGCTCGCTTCCTGCAAGAAAATCCATCTTGTTTGCTTTGTAATTTACTTCATCACTATTTGCACCAAGCAAACTACTCCATCATTGAAGATGCTACATTGGTAAGTAGTTGGAAAAAACAAATTTGACCTGTTCTTTGTGGCATTTAATGCACTCTGTAGTAATTATTTCTGAATAATTTATTTAAAACTCCCTAATGGTATTCCGTAACAAAGCAAACTGTATATATGTATATGTTAAACCTGTGTGTTACAGAGTGATGGTCTTCCTGCCCTTGTAACTTTGAAGAAAGGACTTGTTGCTTTAGCCAGGCAATGGATGAAGTTTGTCGTCGTTACACCTGCATTCAAAGGTGTTCGTCTGCTCAGACCTGCCCAACCAATAAAGCCGCAAAACTCAGTAAGAAAGGTGGAACATAATGTGAATTGTCCAGTGAATGGAGGTGGTCTTCAGAGTGACACCAGTGCAGACGGAGCTGAATTTGAATTTGATGCTGGTATGTAGTTCTTGGAAAGATGTGAAAAGATCTAATAATATTCTTGCTATTTTATATGATTCTGGAAAAGGAGCTTGTATAGTAGCTAGCATATTGCTTGGTCTCCTATTCAGAGGTATAAAAGATCTCACTGGTAATTATGTAGATGTGGCATGTTAGCACTGGGTGTAAACAAGCGCACACATCACAATGTGACCTGTACTTATAACTACATGCACTTCCTTTAATTTATCAACTAATTTTCAGTTGCCGAATAGGTTAACATTTATATAAAACTGAAAATGGCTATAGTAGCATGTTATAGGGACATTTTAAAGAGAACATTTACAAAAAAACAAAAAAGTAAAATTCAAGGGTCCTTTCCCATAATTATCATGTGTACAATTGAATTAAAATAGTTGTTGAAGTACTGTACATATCTGTGTATCCACTGGACTTCATACCTTTTAAGTAAATAAAATCTGATTCCTTCCCCTCCTGGGCGGGGCTATATGTTGGATGATCCAAAACCTCCGATCATTGCGTCTACGTCCCATTTCCAAACAATGTTTTAAGACCGTTAAAATCTTATTTTGTATATTATTGATCTATGTTGGCATAACCGATCCCTGAATATATATGGGTAATTTCACTAACACTAATAAAACCACTTGGACAAAGCTGCATGTACACTAAAAAACTTCCTTTAATTAAGCCAGATACTGTATTATGCCAATATATGTGAATGTTAACCAAATATGTGTTTATATTTACCTATGGCCAATAAAAACGTGTTGACTTGTCACTTCCAGCTACAATCAGTGAACATACTATGCTACTAGAGGGAACAAATAGCCGGCCACCCCCTCCTGGTGTGTCCTCTGGTCCTGTAAGTGGAGTTGAAATTATGAGGAAATTATCAAAGTCTCATACCCACAATGACTCTGCGCTCAAAATAAAAGTAAGTTTGTGGTATGTGGGTCACAGTTCCAGGCTGGTTGACCATTTATATTTTAATTCTAGCCATTCTCATACTGTGGTTGTTAATTTTTGTACAAGTTCATTTCATCAGCTGTACGTTTCATCTGTAATGGATTATATAAGAGCCTGTTTTCACAAGCACATTTTTTGCATTAAAGTGGACCTGTCATCCAGACACAAAAATCTGTAGACAATTACTTTAACTTTCCATTCAGCACTTCCTAGATGTCCCTGCTCTCCACACATTCCCCTGTTCTCTTCACCGTTTAGTTGTGTAGCAAGGGCATGGTGATGTACATCGGATCCCCCATTCTGGTGCACAAACAAGTTTTTGAGATGATACAAGGCTTGCCTTAATAACAGTGTCCACAAAATGGCTCCTTCCTGCTTGCTATAATTATGAGTTCCCAGACTGAAGAAAACAAGATTCAAATAATTTATATTGTGTAATTAAAGTTCCTTTTGCTTGACTAATGTGATAAAATAGGATTTCTGTCATCTTGGGGGACACAGGGACAGTCAAGTCAAGAGTGAGTTTATTGTCATTTCATCCATATATGTTTGTACAGTACACAGTGAAACGAAACAACGTTCCTCTAGGACCATGGTGCAACACAACACAACATAGATGTACCAGACAACAGATAAAAAGTGCAAGTGCAAAAACAGGTCAGCACAGTGCAGGGACAGGACAATACAGTGCACACTCAGCAGATGTAATATGTTAAGTATATAATGCTAAACGTCAGACATGATGGGTGTATCATTGTGACATGACAGTAGCAAGAACATGATAAAGAACATGACAAAGTGCAGATGTGCTCATAGGGAACAACTGTATCCAATGGCTATTCATCCATACAATGGTGTACAGTGGCTGTGTAACGTTGTGGTGGTATATAGTAAGGTCAGATGGAGTGTGTGTGTGTGAGAGAGATCTGTCCGGTCCCTGAGTATTCAGGAGCCTTATAGCTTGGGGAAAGAAACTGTTACACAGTTTTGTAGTGAGGGCCCTAATGCTTCGGTACCTTTTTTCAGATGGCAGAAATGTGAACAGTGAGTGTGAGGGGTGTGTTGGATCAGCCACAATGCTGGTGGCTTCACAGATGCAGTGAGTGGTGTAAATGTCTGTGATGGAAGGAAGAGAGACACCTATGATCTTCTCTGCTGTCTTCACTATCCTCTGTAGGGTCTTGCGTTCCATGACAGTGCAGTTCCCAGCCCAGACAGTAATACAGATGCTCAGGATGCTCTCGATAGTCCCTCTGTAGAAGGTTTTGAGTATGGATGGTGGGAGATGGGATTTCCTCAGCTTGCGCAGGAAGTAGAGGCGCTGTTTGGCTTTCTTGGTTAATTAGCTGGTGTTGTGGAACCAGATGAGGTTCTCAGCCAGGTGGACACCAAGGAATTTGGTGCTTTTGATGATCTCCACATTAGAGCCGTCGATGTACAGTGGCAGGTGGTCACTCCTAGTCTTCCTAGTCAACCATCTCCTTTGTTTTGTCTACATTGAGAGACAGATTGTTGGCTCTGCACCAGTCTGTTAACCGTTGCACCTTCTCTCTGTATGGTGACTAGTCATTATTGCTGATGAGACCCATCACGGTCGTGTCATCAGCGAACTTTATGATGTGATTTGTGTGGTGCGTGGCTGCACAGTCATGCGTCAGCAGCGTGAACAGTAGAGGACTAAGCACACAGCCTTGAGGGGCTCCGGTGCTCAGTGTGGTGGTTCTGGAGATGATGTTTCAAATCCTGACTGACTGAGGTCTGTCGGTTAGGAAGTCAAGAACCCAACTGCAGAGGGAGGTGTTCAGTCCAAGCAGGCTCAGCTTTTCTATCAGATGCTGAGGAATGATAGTATTGAATGCTGAACTGAAGTCTATGAACAGCATTTGAATGTAGGCGTCTTTTTTTTTTTTTTTCTCCAGATGAGAGAGGGCCAGATGGAGGGTGGCGGCTATTGCATTGTCTGTTGAGCGATTTTGATGGTATGCGAACTGTAGGGGGTTCAGTGCTGGTGGCATCAGGGTTTTGATGTGTTTCTTGACAAGCGTCTCAAAACACTTCATGATGATGGGGGTGAGTGCCACAGGACGGTAGTCAGAGGCAGGACACTGATGACTTCTTCGGCACAGGGACAATGGTGGTGGCTTTGAAGCACTTCGGGACAGCGGAGGTGTTCAGGGAGATGTTAAAGATGTCAGTGAAAACATCTGCTAGCTGATCTGCACATTCTCTTAGCACTCTTCCAGGGATATTGTCTGGTCCTGCAGCCTTCCGTGGGTTTGCTCTTTCCAGAGTCATCCTCACGTCAGCCACCGTCAGACGCAGTGCCTGGTCACTAGGCAGAGTGATGGTCTTCCTCATTCCTGCGTTGTTCTGTGCTTCAGCCCGTGCATAGACGTTCAAACACTGAGCAGAGGATACCCATAGGCATTCCCCAACGTGGGACCTGCCTCCGGCATCCCTAATTATTCAAGACCACCTCATACTGGTCTCCCCTTTTGTAGGTGAAGACTGACTGGCCAGAGGACAGAGGAGAGCGTACAGGACACAGTATATTCTGTGCTGCCCTCCTCCCCTCTCATATTCCTCTCCCTGCATATCGGGAGAGAGGTCTGTCTCCTACAGGGCCATGTCCCCTGCCCCACACTAGCACTATCACATTGCCTTTTCAGTGCACACAGTACTCGGCTACCCTGCCTCTCTCTTTTCTCCCCACCAGGACGGCAGATTTGAGTCTCTCAAATCAGTCATTGCGGCAATGTCCCAGGGGCAATTTCTGATTTATCTCGACATAAAGGAAGCCTACCTTCATGTTCCCATTTTCCCTCTGCATCAGAGATATTTGCAATTTGCATTCCAAAATTGTCACTACCAGTTCACAAGCCTCCCCTTCGGGCTAATGTCTGCCCGAGGGTCTTCACCAAGATCATAGCAGCAGCAACAGCAGTGATTCGCAATACAGTCAACACTCGGTCAAGTTCTGCATGAGGGTGTTAGGGGTCATGGTGTCCACCATAGAAGCGGTGCCATTTGCATAATTCCATCTATGGGATCTCCAGTGGAATATTCTGAGGGTTTGGAAGAGGAAATCCCTTCTTCAAGAAATCCGACTCTGCTGCAAGACAAGAGCAACTCTCCTCTGGTGGTTGGACAACACCCATCTGTCCTCGGGCAAACCCATGGGAGAACCAAAATGGCGCCTCCTCACGACGGACGCGAGTCTTTTTGTTTGGGGTGTAGTTCTCGGGAGCTGCTCTTCCGTCAGGCCTACGCCTTTTCACTGCCCCTTCTACCCAGGACTCTCAGGAAACTTCAATGAGAGCAGACCACTCTCATCCTCATAGCACCAAGATGGCCTCGGCGCTCCTGGTACACAGACCTTCTCAACATGTCCATCGCAGAGCCTTGGACTCTGCCCCAAATCCCGGTCCTTCTAACCCAAGGACCGATTCGACACCCAAACCCAATAAATCTAAATTTGACGGCGTGGCGCTTGAAACTAAAATTCTAACCCAGAAGGGGTTTTCCAAGGCAGTAGCTAACACCATGTTCGCAGCCAGAATGCCAGTCTCAGCAAGAGCTTTTCATAGAGTTTGGTCTATATTTCACCAGTAGTGTGTACGTCACAAGACACAGTTCAAACGACTCTCCATTTCTAACATTCTGGAGTTCCTGCAAGAGGGCCTGTCCGTGGGTCTATCCCTATGCTCTTTTAAGTCACAAGTCTCCGCTCTATCAGTCCTTTTTCAGAAACGTCTTGCTCTTTTACCTGATGTCAAGACTTTTATGCAAGGAGTAGTACATATGGCTCCTCTATGGGATCTCACCTTAGTCCTACGAGCTCTTCAATACCCTCCTTTCGAACCGCTAGGATCTGTACCACTTCTCTGGCTTCCTTCTGGCTATTGCCTCTGCAAGAGGTGTTTCAGAACTCAGCGCACTGTCATGCAAACCGCCTTTCCTTGTTTTTCACCATGATAGGGCGGTCCTACCCACTATTCCATCCTTTTTGCCAAAAGTAGTGTCTGAATTTCACTTGAACCAGGAGATTATGATACCGACCTTCTGCCCTTCACCTTCCAATCCTAAGGAGAGGGCTCTGCACACCCTGGATCCTGTTAGAGCTCTAATGTTTTACCTGCACAGAGTCCAGGACATTCGCAAGGTGGACTCCTTACTAGTCATTCCTTCAGGCCCCCACCAAGGAGTGACGGCCAGAAAATTGTCCATTTCACGCTGGATCAAGCAAGCGATTCAGCGAGCGTACGTGGCACGTGGCAAAACGCCACCATCTAGACTCACAGCCCACTCGCGTTCAGGAACCAAGCATTAGCAGAACAGCTGTGCAAGGCAGCTACGTGGACATCTGTCTACTCTTTTTCAAAATTCTACCATTTCGATACCTTTGCGGCTTCCGACACTCGCGTTGGCAGAAAGGTGCTTCAAGCCGCAGTGGTTACCTCCACCTAGGCCTCACTCTACCCCCCCCCCCGAGGGAATTAGGGTACAGCTTTGGTACGTCCCCACTGTCCCTGTGTCCCCCAAGATGACTTGGAGAAAAGGAGATTTTGTATACTCACCGTAAAAAATGATTCTCTTCAGTCACTTGGGGGACACAGGGCTTCCCTCCCTGGACTGAGGCCCTAATTTTTTCTGTCAGACATGTTACGTTTAATACTAAATTTTTACGGTTAATAAAATTTTTCCTGTTGACTTTGGAACAAACTGATCTAAGCTCCGCCTGACTCATACATTTTTTTTTTTTTTTTTAACTTTTGTAGCAGGTCACTACAAGTAAAGCCTTTTGGAACAGCTGTATTTTTGGGCACTATGTCTCTTTTAGCAAACTTGTGTATTTTTACTTTTCTGCAGTGCCTCTGCGGCTATTTTTACTCATTACTCATACACCTTTAAACCAACCAATAACTTCTACAATTTAATTTTGCTAAAATGACACTACTGTAAAGGCTCAAGTGTTTGAAACCTTCAGTTCTAAATAAATTGCAATAAACGACCATAAATATCCAGAAATAATTATATATAT
Organism: Xenopus laevis; assembly: GCF_017654675.1. Classification (NCBI taxonomy): domain Eukaryota; kingdom Metazoa; phylum Chordata; class Amphibia; order Anura; family Pipidae; genus Xenopus; species Xenopus laevis. Next base: position 70,215,367 of record NC_054371.1, on the reverse strand, counting down.
ATATATATATATATATATATATATATATATATATATATATATATATATATATATCATACATTTTTACTTTCATTTTAGTATTTTGCAGCGTTCAGCAAAGCTGTCATCTTATTGTTGTTTGCTTTTGTGTTTAAGGGAATCCATCCATATCATTCGCTAAGTTACACCAGTGGGGATACAGCCAATGATTCCCCTGCACACGTGAGTCGTCCTGGAATGCCTGTTAAAGAAAGTCCAAGGAAAGAAAGTCTTTTAAGCTACCTGACTGGGAGTTTTCCTAGCCTCCATAACCTCTTGGAAGGCACACCTCAAAGAAATGTCACAGCTGTTAAAAGTAGTTCTCTTACAAGAACAGGTAATGTACATGTTGTTGGTGACGGAGATATCTGTTCATACAAATTATGTTTCATCTAAATATATGCACCTCACTTTTCTGAGGCAAAGACTATAGTCCAAAATGAAAAATATTAGAATGAAGAATACAATGAGTTGACAGACGGCACCACCTTCCTGCTTCCATTATGGGCCAAATAAGCACAACAGTGCAAACTGACCATTCATGTGTTTCATTCTCAGGACCTGTAGATTGCAAGAGAAAAGGTATAAGTCCTCCTTTGAGATGTAATGTTACTGATGTATAAAGACACTGCCATTTCACTCATTCTGCTCTAATTCCAAGAATGGCTTGAACAAGAAATAAGTTATGCCACTAACTGTTGTCTAATGTTACTTTGTATTTTGTGCTGGACGTTTTGTTTAAAACTTAGTAAAGAATTAATGTATTGCATTGTCTGTAACTTATCATAGAAAGTACAAACGCTTCACTGCATCACTAGACTGCAACTCTCTGTCATATCCATGATGTTATGTTTGCTTTTGTGTTCCTGATAAATCAAGGACAAATTTAATAAACAGTGCACAAAGGGGACATATGATTGTGCAGTAAGGAATAATACCGTGTGTCACATTACCTTATGTTATAAATAAGGATAATGACCCCCTGCCCCCATTTAGGTTTAATGTATATATGCAGAGAATAAAAGGGGTCCCTGACATTATATAGGTCAATGCAAATACTAAACTCCTCATGCTGACTTTTCTGTCTTCTGACATCTCAGCTCTATCCTAATTTTTAAGTACCCCGGGATTTTTTTTCATGCCAATAGCAATATCCAGTGTATGAATTTGTCATATAACTTTGTCAGAATCAACATAAAAATTCTCTGAGTTCTTTCCTGATTTATTGATACAGGAAATCCCGTGGCCACAGAAATGTTATCAGAACATCCTTTATTGTCTGAACCATCCTCTGTGAGCTTCTATAACTGGATGTCAAATGCAGTGGGTAATAGAGGCAATGTGGTGCAGGAGTCACCCTTGATCAAGTCTGGACACAACAGTCTCCCAACAGGTATTAATAGTTCTAATTTAATAGGAAAAATATTGTTATCTATTGGTCCCTTTGAAAAATAATTGTACTATTAAACTTCTGCTTAATATGTGGTAGAAAGGGTAGCGATTAACTCATTTCTTAACTAGTAAGTATAGAAGTGAAGTCTAAGGATTATTTAAGACAGACTGACATCAGAGCTGATGCTTAGCATTTGTCATCTCTGGTTTAAACAGAATATATCATCCCTAGAAAGGGCAATTCTCACAGGTCAGGGGTGACAGAATGTTACCATAGCAACTGTCTGCCTGTCCAGTAAATCTGTAAAACTCAAACCCAATGGAGTATCGGCTTATTACTGCTGAGTCCATGGAGCAAATAAAGCCCCAGGCCACAAGCTTCTTTGTCCCTTTTCAGTGAAGGCACAAGCTAATTTTTTAATCAGTTTTCTTAAATAATTTCTTGTACCTGGTAGGGTCTAGATTCTGTCAAAACCAATTCCAGAATTACCAAGCACACCTGCTGCATTAAAAATGTCTGGTTATTTTTAGTTTAGTATATTAGATTAGATAAAACAATGTGATAAAGTGATTTATGATGCCATTCATTGCTTACGGAACCCTGCAATTATCTGCGGCTGTTTCTGTATATAGTTATTAAACTTTCTCCCCAACCAAAGAGGGGGGAGAATTTAACATGGATTAATTGCTTCTATCATTTTATTTTGTGGGGCTGGTTTTTTTTTTTTTTTTTTTTATATACCTTTTTTCTGGTACATTTAGATATTACTAGTGCTTGTATTTTTTTTCTAAAATACATGCAGATGAAGGTATTGCCATATATCACACAACTGAGTGAAGTTGCTGAATGGAGCGATTGTCTGTCTTTTATGTGCTCATTGTTGGAGCTTCTATGTTTTATCCATGCATTGCTCTCACAATTCTTGTCATACGACCCATCATGCTTATCATACTCTTCTTTTTATAGAGCTACTAATTGCCTCAAAGTATCCTTTGCTTTGGAATGTTTTGTTTTTATACATATCACTCAAAGGCTAGCTGGCAGCAAACTTTTTTTTACTTTTTCTCTAGTTTGTGATGAAAAAATAAATGGGTTGTTCTGCATAAGGAGCAATATATAGCCACAGATTTGAGTTTATTCAGGCTGAGCTGCCCTACATGTTTATTTAGTACTTGGAAATTATCTATTGACCAAATAACCTTGAAAAATAAAATTCTTTCTTGCCTTCACTTAACAATATCTGAAAACGTACAACACAGCATCTCTCTGATACAGGGCTCGATTTTTCTAGAAAGTAAAAAAAGCATGTGCTAAGTTCAGTGTGCCTAATTCATTAGTATCTCATCCATTCCTTTTGAACTATAAATGAAATGTTTAGAGAGGACACTTGTTGTATACTCTTATGCTTTTCTTTGTTTAAGAAAATGTAAAAATGTGGAGAACTATATGAAAAAATATATGTAGTTTATTTCCCAGTAATGTGTAACATTTATCAGACCATTTCAGAAGAAGATGGTGATAATTAGCCTTTAAATCACTTCATGGCTCTCTTTATATTACATTTGATTAAATGGAGAGAATTGCATAGTTAAGGGATTAAAAAGAAACAGTGTATTTTACATTGTATCTCTTAATACAGTGTTGTATTAAGGCATTTTATGTTTCTTTGTGTAAATAGTGTTAAGAGTTACTTTAACTTTCTTTTTAGCTTGGAGAGGAAAACTGTAAACAGCTGCAAAACTCATTGCCACAAGTTTTACACAACCAATTTGGATGTTTAGTTTCAGAGCCAATTTATTTTATTTAGTCTATTTCAGCTGCATGTTTCTTTAAACCTAGATTACAAGTATGACTTGTAGTCTCTACAAATAGGAGAGAAATTCACAAACCATGGAAAGATTTTGAATTATGGATACTAGCCGTTAGCAAGCAATTTTTTGTGTATATATATATATATATATATATATATATATATATATATATATATATATATATATATATATATATATATATATATATATATTGATCATTCAAGCTGACTTTGTAGGTGCTGCACAAAACCTGCCCACAATCCCTTCTGCATCAGACTTCAACACTGTTCTGTCTAGCGATCAAAACACTCTTGATGGGACCCATTCTCAACACAGCACAAGTCAAGATGATATCGCTGGCATTGAAGAAGGCAATCAAGGCCTCCCTGCAGTTCAGCTTGCCGATGCACAGGTAACAGAGGGACCAATACTGTATATCCTAGCAACCAGGCAGTGGTTTCAATGACATACTGGAAGGTAAATAGGAGAGGGTCTGAATATAAAGATAACATAAAATTGTAGCCTCACTGAACATAAGGTTTTCTTTTCGCTGCTGGGTCACTGACCTTATTTGAGGCAAATGGCAAATAGGCAAATTATTATAAAAATGAAGACGTATGAAATTTGCTGAGAATTGGGGCATTCTGTAACACACTAGAAGTTATCTTAAAGATAAACTACCCCTTCAATGAAATATGATGGTGGTGGCTTGAAAGGCTAGTACTTTACAAGATTGAAAATGAAAATTAGACTTGGGAGAAAGTTAGCTACTTTAGGGGAAACAATCCTGTACCTGTGCTACTATAACAGACCTTAACGCTGGACTACTTGTCATATTTTTAACAGATCACTTGAACTTGCACTTTAAAGTACGTGTAGTAGTAATCTAAAGAAATGGTAATTTAATTTTGTAACATACAGAGGCAGAATTTGACTTATAAGGTTCCGTGCACAATTCATTAATAACATGCGTACATTGGCCATTATGGTAAGGCAGTTTGGATGAATGCAACCAACTGTGGAAATTTTGTAGGGCTATCTTGCTAATAGGTCTTTCAATACAACACCTGTCTCCCATCAATGTGAACTGCTTTTTTACAGTACTGTGCTCATAATGATGCATAAATTATTGAACTCATATTTAGTATTTAATTTAATGTATATATAGTGTGTGTGTGTATATATATATATATATATATATATATATATATATATATATATATTTCCCAAAAATCCCAGCACTCACGATAAATGGTCCTCACATTGCCTGGGGGCACGCCTCACAAAAGCTGCATACGATCCTCTCCAAAAGAAGCCGCACTGCTCAGGACTTATTGCAAAGTAATAAGTTTATTAGAAAACCTAACGTTTTGGCTGCAACACCAGCCCATATATATATACCATCGAATGGGCTACTTCGATCTACGACTTCGAATCGAAGGATTCGAAGTAAAAATCATTCGACTATTCGACCATTCGATAGTCGAAGTACTGTCTCTTTAAAAAAAACTTTGACCTCCTAGTTCGGCCGATAAAAGCTACCGAAGTCAATGTTAGCCTATGGGGAAGGTCCCCATAGGCTTGCCTAAGTTTTTTTGATCGAAGGATATTCCTTCGATCGTTGAATTAAAATGCTTCGAATCGTTCGATTCGAAGGATTTAATCGTTCGTTCGAAGGAATAATCCTTCGATCGTACGATTGCAGAATTTGCGCTAAATCCTTCGACTTCGATATTCGAAGTCGAAGGATTTCAATTCCTAGTCGAATATCGAGGGTTAATTAACCCTCGATATTCGACCCATAGTGAATCAGCCCCATAGTGTTTTAGTATATTGTGACCTTCCTCCCTGTGTCCATACCAACCCATTGTATTAATCTGCAGACTTTATTTCTTCCAGGTGGTCTTTAAACCTCTACTGAGTTATACTGGCATCCAGTCGCAAGATGTTGTCCCCCTAAGCTACAGAATGTACTTTGGAGAACATTTGTCATTCTCTGGCACTTTGGAGTGCCTCAGAGCTGACATTGTAGATTCTGACACATCTAAAGAAAGGAGGAGTAAACGTGCCAGAAGGTTTGTGCAGTCACATATGGGGATCCAAACCATCAGTTTCTAAGTTTGATGTTATGTTTATTCCATCTATCAGATGTTTCATATTTAAGCATTTTGTATAGAAACTGTAAATACTGTTTAAACTTCATAAAGTCTTATATCAGTAACTGTGTGCTACCTATCAACAATTTACTCCTAGCTACTCTTACCTTTCTAAATGTGTTTGGCAGAGCACATAATAGTAGATATAGAGAGTAAAAATGTGTTGCTTTAAATATGCTGCTTTCTTGAGGTCAGGCAAAGCATACCACAGCAGCCACCTGCTGTCGTATACGTTGCCTTTTATGATTTACTGTACTTCTAAAAACAAATGATTCAGACCACAAAGAACAGAAAAAGAAGACCAGTTACAAACTACCTCCGAATATTTGTTTCTATAACATTATAAAACTTGATTCTAAAGAAAACTTCACTGTTACATTTTACTGTTAATTGACTAAACAAACGGCATTATGCATGCCACATATCTCTAATTAGGAACATGTAGGTACATTGTCCTGATGGTAAGAAACTAGTCCTTAGATTTCTTACGCTTCTGATATATTAATATATTTATATTATATGTATTTTCTCAAAACTCTAGTGAACCAGCAAGAGAAAATTTTAGGCCCAGGAAAATAAAAAAGAAGCGAAGGCAAAATCACTGGGGGTGCCAAGTAGTTAGGAACCCTCGAGTGATTCAGGACACTTACAAGTTACCCTGCGTTGGTGCTACTCTCCATCTGCCATCTTCTTTCTTCTCCCAGGCTCCCCTTCAGCAACTCTACAAGGTGCATGTGCAGTAACGACTAGATTCTGTACTTGCATGTGCCTCCCAGAGAAGTGGAAGATGATGGCAGCTTTAAACAAGACATATACAGTTAAACATGAGGCAGAACACAGTTTTCTGGTGATTTCACTTTGTTGCAGTTTTGTAGACACTATGTTTATGCATCTTTTGATCTTTTTTTCCCTTAGACAAGGAGCCATACATCTACCACCCCTTGAATTTAAGCCTGCTCTGATGTTGGAAACATTCAGTATCAATGCAGTGATAATGGAGAAGTCAGTGTGCACACCCCAAAATTCCAATACGGCCCTTTCCTTTCATGATCTGAGCAAGCGATACTATAACACCTTCCACTGCAACTTCACAGTCTCTTGCCAGTCAATAAGTCAGCATGTTGACATGGCCCTTGTCCGACTCATACACCAGTTCAGTACAATGATTGATGACATTAAAGCAACCCAGACTGACATCAAACTAAGCAGATACACAGCTGGGTCAGCATCTCCAACACCTACTTTCAAGACAAGGAGGCACAGAGATTTCCGGTCATCTGATTTTAGCCGAAGCTCCCGTGGAAGTTTAAATGGGGCAACTAGACTAAACAACCTAAAGAACAAACGAGCCAACAACGAAAATAGCAAGAAAGAGTCCCGGAACAAAAACACCTTGGGACGATCAGAACGAAGAACCTCCAAGGTGTCTCGAAAAGGCTCCAAAGATGCAGCAGATCACATGGCCATTCACATGGATGACTCTGATTCCATTACTGTTTCTGAACAAAGTGAGCCATCTGCTGAGTGCTGGCAGAACATGTACAAACTGCTCAACTTTTACTCTCTCATTTCTGATCCCACTGGCTTTTTAGAAAAATCGTCTGAGCCTTTTGGCCCTGCAGGTACAGTAGTCAACAAGTTTGTATTATAAAATGTTTACATTCTTTGTGCTTAGTTCTGACATGAACAGCTTGCAATTGTTTTTAGATTGAACATGTGCTTTTGCAATTATCTACTTTTTAACTTCAAGATGTATGAATACATTGCTGAGCACAACACTCTTGTCGGATCCAATTTTAAAGGAGCTGTATTGCATCTGTTAAATTATTTTTTATTAAAATGGATACTGTATTTTGTAGTTCTCTGTGAAGAGGTTGAAATTCGACAAGCAATAACTTCTCAACAAACTAGCGCACAGGCCAGCTAAAAATGTTATAAACTTTATTTGTTGATGATTGCTAAGCAGCACATGCACACCCTCTAAACAGATTCTCTTATTCCTCAAAGTGTGATTCTTTGCGCTCGAGCTTCATTTATAATTTACATATTGAAGCCTATGATTAAGGGAGTCACTCCCGAAACGCGTTAGGTGTCACATTCCTGCAGCCTGCTGTAATAAAATCCTTTCCTGAAGTGCCGTCTATTGCTGAGTTTTTTAATAATTTTTACAGTTCAATAAGCCTTGCACTGAGTAAAAACTGGCATTTGCCTTAAAACAACCTTATCGTAACATGTGCTTTCTGTGAACATTCAGGAGGTCGGAGCCCTTCTGAGCCAGTGTGCAGAGTAGTGTTTGAAAATGAACTGGACAACAACAGTTTGAATAGAAATCAAAGAAAACGCAGCCTCGTTACAGCAGAACCCCAGCATGTCACACTGATAGTCTTTGGAATTGGCATGGTAAACAGGACACATCTTGAGGCTGACATTGGAGGATTAACTATGGAATCTGAACTCAAGAGGATTCATGGAAGTTTTACTTTAAAAGAAAAAATGAAAGGTAATGAAGTTTATAGATTCTTAAAGGAAAACTGACATATTTTGAAATTACTACATCATAAACATTTTATTCCATCTCCTTAGCCTTCACTCACGCCGACTATCTACACTCCTTTCCCAATGTATGTAGGGAACCAAAAGAGTTCAGGATATGCATTGAATGACTGAGGCGAAATGATGTCCAACAGTGAGAGGGCAGCTAGTACTGGGTTCACAATAATCAAGACAGGCTGCTCCCTACCCATTTCGGATAACATGATTCGTCACTGGCACATTGCTCTTTCTCAGTTAACGATGTAGGATATCATGCTAAAGTGGCCTTGATTTTTGTAAAGTCCCACAGGAGAAAAGTGCTATATAAATATTTCTCTTCCCCCCCCACCTTCTGTTGCTGGGCTGTCCCAACTGGAGGCCCAAAGGCCAACTATGCCCCTCAAAGTTAGTTTTACGAAGCAAGAAATAATTGATCCTCCTAATGTTGAAACTTGGACAGCACTATTTTGTAGGATTATTTTTGGCAGTTTCTATTTCTATTGGACAATAGTATATCACAAACTATCTAATACTTGACAGCAGCTTTGTATATTGCAGTGTGAGTTTGCAGTACACTAGATTAATGTCATAAATATGGAATGTTAAATGTATTTGCAGCTACCTTATTTTAACCCCTAAAACACTTTTGCAAGAATGCTTTGGTTAAAGAACAAATTGTGTTCTGATCAGAGCCCATGTGTGCCAGTGAGACACAAAATATCCCGCAGCTTTCCAAACTAAACCATTCTCATCAGTCAGTACTGAGAGATTGGCCTCACACACTTCCTGGCTCAGTACCCATACATATATATTATTTTTTTATGTAGTGTCTATAAAATGTATACTGTTTTCTTGTACAGTTACCATGTTTTCACATGCACTCGTGATTTTTGGGTAACAAAATGAATTTTTCATGCCAAATAAAATGTTATGTTTTTTTTTTTTTTTTTACAGATGTTTTGCACCAGAAAATGACTGAGACATGTGCCACAGCTCATATTGGTGGTGTAAATATTGTTCTTCTTGAGGGTATTACTCCAAATATTCAGTAAGTCTTGCACTTTTCATTACTTAATGTAGAGGCATTGGCACATGGATAGATTCTGGGCATTTTGTTGGCAATTAATATCTCCGCTCATGAGTGACTAATCACTAAGAATCCAATTAGTTTGAGGAAACTGTAATGGAATAACCGGTGCATTCACTTGTTTTGTGATTATTGCTGGGAAATGCTGACTCCCATTCACTGAGCCATTATTTGCCTGAATGACAAAATCTAGAAAATGGGCCATTGCCTTAATGGTAACACAGATAATAATTTGTTCAGAAAATACTATTTTTTTTTAATATATGTTTAATTTGTTTTAACTAAATTTCTAAACCACATGTTTCTTAACTTTTAACCCACTTATGCTTCTAAATAACTATCATTAAATCACCTTCTTACATATTATATATTGTTTATATATTTTGTTATGCTGTTACAAAGACATGATGTAGAATATATTGCTTGTTTACACTTCAAAACCTAAGGTTGGATTGCGTTAGAAGAAAACCACTCATGTGCAAATCACACATGGCAATAGCCTAACCCAGCCTATGGATCTTAATCTGAAATAGTGCATCAATTAACATGTTTTACAGAATTTGTTCATACCAGCTCTGTGCAAGGCATTTTGTTGGTTCTCATTGCATAAAGACTGATTTTGCATGATCTTTTACTTTTTATTTGGTTTCTTTTTGTTTTCTTGCTTTCTTACAACTTCACCTTTAGACTGGAGGATTTTCCAACATCTCCAACAAGCACAGCCAAACAAGAGTTTCTGTATGTTTCAATGTCTTACCTGTTTAGTGGTTGTGATGTTGTAATGTGTTGTCAAGGGCATTTTTATATGTCCATATTTGTAATCTTAAAGTTTCCTATTCGTTAGTAACAACCATTTTACAACCATAGTTTGCAATATTAACAGAGCAGTCCTTCAGTATATAAAAAATAAAAGTATTTGGATGCAAATGTAGCATACATGCTGAAATATGCAAGGGCCTTGGATTGTAAATATTCTTTACAAGGGCTGTAATTATTATTAATAAGAACAATCCAGCAAGTCTACCTGGGGCCCACAGTTCCAAAGGGGGCCCTGAATTAAATTTTTTGGAAGACTATCTGTAGAACTGGTAAATGGAAGCTTTCTGGATAGCGGGTTTCTAGATAACTGGTCCCAAACGTGTATCTACATTCCATTCTGTGTGGAGGGAATAGTCTTCAAACCACATTTTTAACTACTAGCAAAGTTTAAACATGGTGGTAGAACTGCAATTATAAATGGACATCAGCCTTAGTTAATTTACTTGGTCTAACTATTACTTTTCACTGCAGAGCTATAACCAAGGAATAGAAAGCTTTTTTGGGGATGTCTTTTTGCTAGATGCAGGTTTGTTTCTACAATATAGGGCAATAAAGACCAGTGCCTGTTACAAAAACAGCATTTTCCTGACTACCGAAATGAAGATCAACATCTGCCATAGCTACTTCTGTTTTGAACCTCACTGAAACCATTATAAGAATTTTTAGAAGACTCCGATGCCAACATTTTGAAGAAAGTTTAAATTTATAATTGAAAACATGATGACATATTTATAAAAGTGTTCTAAGGACTGATGTCCTAACCATAGTTTTGTTCATATTAATGTACTATTTCCATTATTTTGTCTACCTAAGTTTCTTGCTTTGTCTAATTCTCCTTTAGACATTTCCTACAGTGTTTACTTTAAGGTGCTGTTCATTGTTTGGGAAATTGTTACTGGCTGCTTTACAATGAACCCAGTGTGTGTTGAAGTAAACTTTCATCACACTTTGTCGGAGCATTTTAAAACATTCTGCACAAAACTATTTAACTTTCCCTATGACTAGAAATACTTTTTTCAGTGATTTCTCCCATTATTTCAGATAATGACTCTCAGTGATTTTCAGTGTTTATCCTGCTATGGTTATAGTTTAAAAGAGACCGCTAAAATGCCCAATGTTGCCATTAATAAGAATCACTTGGAAGCTCATGTTCAAAAGCTTGGCAGGTTGTTCTAGCCTGCACTGCCTCTTGTCCCGTTTTTAATTTTCTTTTATTTATATAGCATAGAGAGATTTCCGCAGCACTTTACAGAGGTTTAACATCCGTCCTTGCCCTATTGAAGCTTATATTCTATATTCCCTATCAAATTCATACACAGTAGGGCCAATTTTGCAGCCAATCAACTTGCCTGTATAGTTGGGAAACTTGGGGGGAAACCTGGGAAATCTCATGCACAAATGGGGAGAACATACAAACTCCTTGCAGATGTTGCATTCTTTGGCATCAAACGTAGGACCCCAGAGCTGCAAACGTAGGACCCCAGCACTGCAAAGTGGCATTGTTACCCACTGAGCCACTGCCTAAACAAAAGGGGTGTTTGAAACACAATTTAATTGAATTTATGCATTATAAATGGTAGAAATAGTGTGTTCTGCTCTGTTATCTTGAATATTGAGTCGGCAGCCAAGCTCTGCCAGTATATGGCACGATTTAAGGGGCAGTTCACCTTTACATAAACTTTTTGTATGTTATAGAATGTCCTATTCTTGTCAACCTTTCAATTGGTCTTCATTTTTTTTCTTTCTTCAAAGTTATTTGCCTCCAACCATGACTTTTCCCCTGCTTTGAAATATGGGTCCCACAGTTAAAAAAAAAATGGTCTGTGAGTCTACAATTTTACTATTATTGTTGCTAGGGTAATTAGCAACCTGGTAGCTGTTGAAATTCCAAGGGATAGAGCTGCTAAATAATTAATTTTTCAAAATAAAAATTTAAATAAAGACCAATTGCAAATTTTTTGACTAGCTCTGTCTACATCATACTAGAAATCTAATTAACAGAAAATTTAGGTTAGTGAGTGTTGACCTTGCTGAGATGTTGAATATGCTAACGGCTAAAACTGGAATTACTTTTCATACAAAGTCAGTTGCTGATCTTTTATAACAACCGCATATACGGCTGCATCACATCCTGTTAAAAACATATTGTGCTATATTGCTCACTAATTTTGAGATGAGGGGACCTAGGCCATTTGCCTTTTTCAATGAAAGTTGTATTTTAAGCCAATATATATATATATATATATATATATATATATATATATCTATCTATCTATCTATCTATCTCCAACAAAAATAAATAAATAACATACAGTCCTACATGTTTTTTGACCGCCTTTTTGTTTCATACATCCTTTGTGGTTTCATTCTTGTCTGTGTCCTTGTATTTAGAGAAGCATGTAATCAGAAATGCATGTTGTTGTGTTGAGGCATGCCTTTGTATTTGTTGGCATGTATTTCATGTGAACAATGGTGTGCGTATTTAAAATTAATCCAAAAATGCCTTTTCTTTTACAGGACAGTGGTAAAATGCAGCATTGCTAAATCCCAGGCTCTCTATAGTGCCCAAAGGGGCCTGAGGACAAGCAACGCTGCAGTATTTAAAGTTGGAGCCATCAGCATCAATATCCCTCAGCATCCAGCTACTCTGCACAGCATGATGGTCCGCAGCTCCCACCAGCTCTCCAAGCAAATTTCAGATCTCATCAGGCAGCCGTCAGTAGCGTGAGTGATCGAGCATTGCCTTGTCTTGCCTTGCTTTGACAACTTTCAGTATGCCCCCAAAACAATCCAGGGAAATATCTATAGAGCATACAGAAAATGTAGCTTATTTTTTTTTATAACCGTTATTCAGTGATAGGTGTTTGATGTATTTCCAAAAGATGTGAAGTATTCTTAGCTAGCTAGTTGTCACATGCTGGGTTTCATAACATCTGCAGTGATGGAAGTACAACTTGTGCTGCATTTAAAAACAGACTCAAGTTTTGCACCCTGCTGTTTTATAGTCTAGACTTACTGTAGGGGGCTCTGTAATTATTGCCCTTAGCATTTTGCCACCAACCAATGGGCAACAAAATACCCCAAATACCTTTTGAATTCCCTTATGTGAATTGGTAAAACTGATGTATAATTGCATGAGTATGCTCCCTTCTGCATTTTTGCACAATAATGTCAAAAGTTAATTTTATCCGAGTTTTCAGGTACTCTGAAACACATCTCTCTATTAACAAATCTCACGGGGCAGTTTTGCATTTTTCTTTTGCCTCTTTCCAGGTTTCAAATGGGGCCACTGACCCCCCACAGCCCAAAAAACTTGATCTATTAGCTTTTTATTGCTTATCTTTCTATAGTGTTAAGATGGCTCTCTCCTATTCATCTTACAGTCTCACTTTCAAACCATTGCCTGGTTGCTAGGGAAATCTTTCCTCTCACAACCACATAGCTGCAAACTAGTGAGCTGCTGAAATTCCAAACTAGTGAGCTGCTGAAATTCCAAACTAGTGAGCCGCTGAAATTACAGACTAGTGAGCTGCTGAACAAATATCTAAAACAAAATCTAAAAACCATTATACATCATATTAAAAGGTGAATTACCCCATTAACAGTCCTGCAAAGAAGAATGCATTGTTTCCGAAGTCAGAACCAGCAGTACAATTTACAAATACATTTAAAACTAAAGAACATTTGGGTTTAGTGTATGTTAGATTTTTTTGCTGGGTGTTCACCCCCTTAATTGCAATCTGGATATATAAATTCACTTCTCTTACACAGAGCACCAGCTCCAAGAGAAGACATTGCCACACCACTGCTTTCTGAAAAGACCCCCACAAGTGTAAACCAAACACCGGTTGAGACCAATGAATTTCCACAACTCCCAGAAGGTCTGGAGAAAAAGCCAATTGTACTAAAGTTCAGCGCTGTATTAGATGGCATTGCTATCGGAGCTGCACTTTTGCCATCTCTTAAAGCAGAGTACAAGATGGGAAGAATGAGGAGCCATGGAATGACTGGTAATAAAATGGCTAATGTTAACATAAAGCAAATTTGTGTTGCAGATTGTGTGGGTTGCACACAAAATCACAGATCACCCTCGACCCCTCCATCCCCTACTAACATTTTATCCATTTCACCCACTGTGTGTGTATAGCACTATGTTGCCTTTCAGCAGCTCTGCCGGAGTAGATAGCTCGAGTAGTGCGGTATTGGATATAACACTTTGATAAAGGGAGTATGCAGGGTACTATCAGATAGGCTAAAGCAGCTGTTGTTGTTGTTTTTTTCCACTTTCACTTTGCAGGTGCCCAAACAAGGTTCACATTTGAGCTTCCAAACCACAGGTTACGTTTCACTTCAAAGGTCTCCTCTACAGATATGTCAACAATACCTCCCTCAGCAAGTCTTAACCTTCCTCCAGTCACCATGTCTGGGAAATACATTATGGAGGAACATGACAACTATTCTGACCAGGTGTGGAGTATGGATGATATGCCAGCCAAAACAGGTTACTATCTGCAAGGGAATTATTTACTCTGTGTAGCTGAGGTAAGACTTAAACACTGTGATTACCATCTTTATTACTGTTGTTACTGTAAAAAATAATTTTTAATTTGTAAATGATATTGTACTGCATATACTTTGAATGTTTGTGGCTCATATCTGCCTCTTAGCATATTAATAAAAGTGATAACACATATGGGCATATTTGTCTCCTTTAACAGGTTGGGTCGTTTGAACATAACCTTACCACAGATCTTCTGAACCATTTGGTATTTGTACAAAAAGTGTTTATGAAAGAAGTCAATGAAGTTATACAGAAAGTCTCAGGTTTGACTAATCGTTTTAAAGTATTTTATTTATAAATTACAAAGATAACAAGGAGTTAATAAAAACATTTAAGTTAAGTAAGGCAAGAGAATCTAGGCCCTGAGTTTGACAATGCAAAGGTCCAGCTATCAAGTGTGAAGGCTTAGAACACGAACACTCACCCACTTCTATCCCACTGGTCCAAAACAACACCTATGCTGCAACATAAATAGCATCCCCGGATCCAGACGAACTTGATATATGTAGCAATAGTGGTATGGAGCGCACGGTGGTTAGGAGGAATTAAAACTGTTTATTAAATGTCTATTAAAATCATCAGTACATTATATGGATATAACATGTCCCCCACGCTTGATGCGTTTCGTGGCGTCTCGCCACTTCCTCAGAAGCAAAGGGAAAACACTGCCCCAACACCATTAATAAAACCTCATTAGCCCCACCTATTAAAAACATTTAACCATTTAACCCACAAAGGGAAAAGTGTTCTAAATATATAAGTAACACCTGGTGTCTCAGTTACTCCACTAAAAATTCATGTAAAATCTGCAAAAGTGTAACAAGTGCCACTGTCTCAGCCAAAACAATTATATAGATACAAATATCAATAAATTATTCCTTAATATCATATTGGTGGTACTACCACAGCTATTACTTTAAATTAACCAATATAGATCAAAAACCATCAATCTTGTAACATTAAATAAACAACAAAAAAGTCAGCACTTGACCTCAGATTGCTGAATAACATTCGATGTAGGGGTTACATTAACAAGTATAAGTTCAATGTAAGTGTTATAATAACCAAAGTCAAGCTAAATATAAATTCTATAACACAGTACTCTATCGCAGAAATAAAATACATCATTAAAGTACAAAAACTGTATCTTGTGCGAAGGTACATTGGTCAATACATAAGTAGGAAATGCATCAGTTGCAAAAGCAAGTTAAGTCCCACTCACTGTTGAGGCCCCCATGATTCTCAGTGGTCTTTAATTGGTATATCCAATAAGCCTCTTATCTCGGAAGATTCTGATCCAAATCCAAAACATATACAAAGGTCCAGCTATCTCCTTGGGGTTTGAGGTACATGACAATGAATGTGAATCAATTTGTATTGCTAACCTTTTATCTTGAGTAAGTTCACACCTGGCGATTCCGGGAGATTTAGCCGCCTGGCAACTAATCGCCTCAACTAATCTTCCCCCGAACAGCTTCCGAAGTTGCCCCCCAGGGGGGGGGAGATAAGTCGAGGCGCAAGACAGGGGAGAAGCGTTCGGGGAGATTAGATGCCCCAAAGAAGAGGCTATTAGTCGCCAGGCGACTAAATGTCCCCGAATTGCCAGGTGTGCCCTTACCCTGAGGTAAAACAGACTGTGTAATGTTTGCCTCTTCACAAGTGGACAGTGAGTGTTTTAATTACCAAGGGTTTATGATGACTTTTAAGGAACATTGAACTGTATCAGAAATACTTCTCAACTTAGCTTCTAAGTGAGCTGTCCTTTTCACTCTTAAGTATTTATATTTATAGAAATATTTGATATCTGTCTGCCCCATAAAGTTTATAATCACCGACTACAAAGTTGCTGTTGCTATCAAATAGAGGCCTGTCTGTTTTTAGAGCAATAAGTCAGTCTTGTTTAGGCACACAGAGTTTTGCCTATACTTTATCTTTCATTCAGTAACAGTGTGGGAGGCGAATCAGAGCAAAGACAACAATTTTTATTTTAATTATAGAATTGTTATTTATACATCAAGCAGATTTTAGTCCTGCTCGCTGACTTATTTAGATAAGAGAAACAATCTCTTTCAGAATCTGAGTAATGCTATTCTTTCTGTTTATCTGCAGGTGGAGAACAGCCTATTCCTCTCTGGAACGAACATGATGGTACAGCAGAGGGAGACAAACCAAAAATTCTTCTGTACTCATTAAATCTTAGATTCAAAGTATGTGCTTGTGTTTCTTCTGAGATCTGAAATGTTAATAAAATGTGTGAGGATTATACCAAAAATATAAAATGTTTTTAAAGAGAAGTTAAAAATATAAATAAATGTTTATTATTGTTGTTTAAAGGAAAAACATTGCCACAGCAAGTTGTGACTAAAGTTGAGTGTGTGGGGAATCTACCTTAGCTATCTTAGACTAGTGTTTCTTAACATATTACACATGGGAGGCAGATTAAATTGGAAAGTTGGCGTTGCAACCCAAGATATGGTTAATAATTAACTGCGTTTTTACTTATAGTCTATTGTAGTTGGAAATTTTATTGTATTAAAGGAGAGCCTCCCTGAACACAAAGGGATCCAATTTGAGGCCATACGTGCCCAATAGATATGTGCCAGACAATAAAAGTAAAACAGATTGATTGGCTTATGTGTGGCATCTAGTATCAGTAGAACCATTCCAGCTACTACTGTGACTTCGGTGCAAGGGAACCCTATACTCTACATCCAGTGTCAGACTGGAAAGTCAGGGGCCCACCAAAAAACCTTAGACAGTGGGCCCACTTTCCAAACTATTATTCCTCCTCTCCTCCCTCAACCTCTTTATTCTGCTAGTCTTTTATATCTACTTACTATATTGTTCCATTATTAAGCTTTGTTTCCCCATAAAGAAATATGGAATGACCATGAAATAGGCTACATGGTTAGAAGCAAGAGGCCCGCTGACACCTGGGCCCACCGGGAGTTTTCCTGGTATCCCGGTGGGCCAGTCCAACACTGTATACATCTGCAGTAAACAAATTATTTAGTCCACAATGCTTTTTGCATGCTGCTTCTGCTTCCCATCTTTTTTTTTTTTTTTTGCAAACACGCACAATTGAAATGATTTGCATAAAGAAAGCCTTTATCCTTCCAAATGATGTCCATAAAAATGTTGCTGCAAACTGGATGATATTTATAAACTGTGCACATTTTATACCTGCATTTTTTTTATTTATTTTTTTGCAGGGTATTCAGGTAACAGCAACAACACCATCAATGAGAGCTGTGAGGTTTGAAACTGGACTGATAGAGTTAGAATTATCCAACCGAATTCAGACAAAAGCAATGCCAGGAAACAGCAGCTATCTGAAACTCTTTGGGAAATGTCAGGTGGACCTGAATTTGGCACTGGGTCAAATTGTAAAGCATCAGGTAATGTCTTGTTAACATCTGTAATTTCAATTATAAGGGAAAAATATACAGAATGGCAACAGAAGTACTTGAGGATTGCAGAACAATAAATATTGTTTTGTATTGAAGGGGCTTGCAAAGTTAGAAAAAATTCTGTACGCACTTGAAAAGATGAGCAAAGAAATGTTCCCCCCAAATCACATCCAACTCTGCTTGTAGTAGGCAAAATAAGCCAGTCTGAAAATGTTTTTGTGTTCATATGCATGATTGAAAGTTATTTTTAACTTTCATCTTCTCTAACATGAGTGAAGTAATAATGGTGTTGTATTGGATGTAGGTTTATGAAGAGGCTGGTTCTGACTTCCACCAAGTTGCTTATTTTAAAACCCGAATTGGCCTGCGCAACGCGCTACAGGAGGAAATCAGTGGCTCAACAGGCAGAGAAGCAGTTCTTATAACTTTGAGCAGACCTATTGTCTATGCACAGCCTGTGGCCTTTGATAGAGGTAAGAGCGGCTGTGTTTTCATTTCTATGTACATTTTATTTTCAGATCCTGAAAACTGTTGTATAAGACCTCCTACTGCATTCCTTATTCCAAACATATAAAAGCAAGATGTTGCATTGTGGTCTGATATTTTTGCTTATTCATAGTTGCTGGTTGCCCCACAGTGTACCTCCCACAAACAGCTGTGTCTCAGCAATCAAATCTATTTTTCTCTTAGTTCTTGACTGCAGTTCTACCTATACAAAGCATATTTTGGAAACGAAGGAACAGACACAATTGATGTTTACTTTCCATTGAAAATCTATGCAAAGCAACATTAAGTCTTTCATTGTGGATCTATACTGGTATATATTCACATGTGTGCTAATAATAAAAAAAAAAATCAACATTTTTGTGACAGGTGTGTTTTTTTTTCTTTTTAAGCTGTGCTATTTTGGCTAAACTATAAAGCAGCTTATGACAACTGGAATGAGCAGAGATTGGCATTAAACAAAGACATACACATGGCTACAAAAGAAGTTGTGGATATGCTTCCTGGAATCCAGCAGACATCTGCTCAAGCCCTTGGAACACTGTTCCTTCAGCTTACAGTGAATGATCTAGGCATATGCTTGCCAATCACTAATGCCCAACAGGTACGGCAATATGAGTGATATATATTTTATTGTTATTTTTAGCATATATAACTTATTTCCATGCTCTGCTTCTGCTGGGAGATTCTTTGTTTGGTTGTCATATGATACAGTGTTATGGAGCTAACGCTTAAGGGTCAGTCCACACGAGCAGATTCAGGGAGATTTAGTCGCCTGGCGACTAATCGCCTCTTCTTCTGGGCGACAATCTCCCCGAACTGCCTTCACTAAATCACACGCGACGCTTCGTTTTCCGAATGTGGACTGACCCTAAAACACAAGATTATATAGATGGATAAAGAGATCAAACCAAAATTGTGGTTATTAGGGAAATATGAGCAATGAACTGGGGACTCCAAATTTTCTCTAGTTAGAAAACGTATTTTTTTTTTTTTCTAAATCTGCTTTAATTCATGTGTGTAAACGAGTGCAGAAAATAACATTCCTTCAGAATGAAGGTCCATGGCTTTTTCTCTCTGAGAACATTTGTCCTTTGTCAAATCCACAACTGTGCTGTCAGTCATAGTTCTTTCTAAGACAGTTCTATATTTTATGCTTATTCTACTAGTATTGTATGTTACTTTACTGCACCAAATACACTTATAATGTCAGTCTTTTATGCAGTTGTGCTTTGAAGCCAATACAAGCAAACAATTAAAATTAATGAATGACTTTTCATAAAATCGATGCTTATGGATTGCTTTAGAAGGGTCGGAAATAATGTCTGTTAATATGACATAATTTTTTTCATCAGGCAAATCACACCGCAGATTTTGATACTGGCTCAGCTTTGGTTCTGACCATTGAGAGTACATTAATTACTGCATGTTCCTCCGAGTCCCTCGTCAGCAAAGGGCATTTCAAAAACTTCTGCATTCGATTTGCTGATGGATTCGAAACAACTTGGGATGACTGGAAACCTGAAATAAGGGCAGATCTTGTCATGAATGCCTGTAAGTGTTTTCATTAAATATTTTTTATTTTTTTTTCTCAAATAAAATTATTTCAGGGCAAATAATGGAAAGGTAAAATCCTTTTATAAGGGCACTATCTGCAAGGAGTATGTATGTTCTCTACATATTTGTGTTGGTTTCCTTTACGTTGTCTGGTTCCTAACCCTATCTTAATAAAAAATATTCAATATATTATTTATTATAGTTTGTGTTCTAAAATATCTTATTAAAACCTGAAACTGCCATTGGAAGTTCATACAAAAAGCATATTATCCAGGGAGTTCTAGGCATAACCTGTTGTGACATTTTGAAAAAGAATGTTCTTACAAAATGTGACATACTTGCAGTCCTGTGTGAAAACAGTTTTTCTCAGTCACTGATCTGTGACTGCTTCCTAAGTATCCTGTTTCTCTTGTTTCCTATCAGAGCCAATTATGATTTTATACTGGCTGCCTGTTACACACCACCTCTTTAGTGAGGAGGTCCCAGAGATCCAATGCTTCTTAAGTGACAAGCCTTTTCCATCAAACGATTTAATATTATAATTTTCATTTAATACTTTTAATTTTGTGAGTGAAAAATTATATATATATTATATATATATATTCTGTTAAATTAAGTTTAATTTAATGTGTTTGTGGCTTCAGGTGTGGTTCCAGATGGAACATATGAAGTTTGCTCTAGAACAACTGGACAGGCTTCTGCTGGTAAGAGAACTTATATTTAGAGTATGACACATCATCTTTGTATGGTGCTGAAGTATGCATATTTCCTAACTTAAATGAATACCCATCTAGGCTCGGCACCTGTCCAGTTTTGACATGGACAAGCCTGGTTTTTATAATTTTCCAAGTAAAGCCATACAGGACTCTGCAATCAGCCAATTGCTGCATCCTGACCCTGCCTGCTATACGTCCCCTGATGTCACTTATCCTCCCCCGAAAAACACCATCATGCCCTGTGCGTGGACTTCCGAATTTATAAAGATGGCAAACCTACACCCATCTCTTCTGATAATTTACTTTGGTTTTAATAAATAATTAGTTTTTAAAAGGTTTTCCTTGGAATCACATTATTTGCATTAGATTGCACTTTGATCCTAGCATTCAGCAGGCAAAAATTCAACATGCAAATAGTTTTTTAGTTTTTGCAAATTCTTTTTTATTTTTTTTGTAACAGAAAGCAGTAGTGCTGGAACGTGGACTTTAAATGTGTTATGGAAGATGTGTGGTATTGATGTGCACATGGACCCCAACATTGGGAAAAGGCTTAATGCCCTTGGCAATACACTGACAACTATGACGGGCGAAGAAGATATAGATGACATTGCAGACCTTAATTCTGTAAACATGGCAGATCTGTCTGATGAAGATGAAGTTGACAGCATGTCTCCAACTGTCCATGCTGTAAGTATTTTTGCTCTGTTGCTTCCGTTTCCTATAAGCATTTTCTTTTTAGAGCAGATATCCATGTAATTACATGGCGTTCCTCTGCTAACAACCAAACTCATTTATTTCTTTGAAAATATGTGCTGTTTGTACCCAAATAACCTAAATGAATAGTCTAGGCCAATCCCTTTGCATATGCAAAGAATCTGCAATTAGGGGGAGAATTTTGCAATTTTCCTCAATCGTTGTAACTTAAAGTCATATCATTTTAAGGATTTGTATTTGGTTGAGACTTTTTTAGTAGTATTAGGACAAATCCAAGTGTCCAAATATTAACCCTAAATCTAGGTCACACGATTAAGGATATTGCAAAGTCAAAAACCGAATCTGGGGCGGTGCATCCCTAGCTGTTTGGTCTACTGTTTAGTGGCAACTACTTTCTGTGACATGGTGTGACGGCAGTATCTCCAGAGCTGTCTAAGACAATGGTGCAAATTAAACAAATGTCAGAAAAAAATGTTATTATGAAAATGTACCATATTTATGAATTTTTGAGTAAGAAACATGAAAAATATACAGGACTTAGACTGCCATAGACTGCATTGTGACAAATTTTCCTGCACTGTGAAAAATGACCACCATTTTTCACCTTCAATTTGGAGCAGACTTAATAATAAATAACCTTAAACCTGGCTGAAATATATAGAGTTCACTGGTTCAAATGTTTAATGGCAGTGTAACCCTATATAAGTAATGAAGGATGCATGCTGTGAATTTACACCGACACTGTAATACAAAGAGAACTTGCCCAGCATACTGTAGGAACAGATGTAAAAGTCCTTATTGTAAGTCCACAGATGTTCATTTGCTGTCTGACCCCCATGCATCAGTCCCTCCCCATTTAAGGGGAATGTATTGAATTTGTTTTGTTTCTTTATGCATGCTACAAGATTGGCCTATGATTCAATTCTGTGGATTAGGTTACAGACCAAGATATATCTTCTGAGGCTTTGCACCTGTGTGTGTTTTTTTTATTTTTTTATTTGTATTCACATATCTAAAGTTAGGTTCAGGCCACATTTATATTATTAAAAGGACCTCATTTGTATGTCACACCTCACACCACCCATCAATGTAATGCTGGCCACTCCGCTACTGATTCGTTGGTGGAGCATGAGTAGGTGAGGCATCAGCTGGTAAGAACAGAATCCTGGAATTCATTCATATGTCTAAGGAAGCATCAGACATGATTGAAATTCCTATAAAATGTATGTGTTCTGTGTAATGGCAGGTAAAGGACATGTTTCTTGCTTTTGTTTTGTTTTTTGTTTTGCGCTGTTGCGCATTTAAAAGTTTGTTTGATAAAGAGTATAGTCATAGAGCTTATACACTAAGAAACATAGTTATTAAAATTGAATCATCACCAGATCTTTGCTTTTGTTTTCTGAGTTCTAGGTGACTGTTCAACTCTAACTGTGGATTGGTTACTATTGGCACTGCCAACCCCTCCCCCAGTAACTTACCTTTGGCAGTCATCAACACAGCCTCAAGCAGAGTGGCAATGTGAGTGGCTTTAGGCTTTGAGGGTAGGGCATGTAAGTCCTGACAGGATGGGGCACTGTTTACATCTGTCCTCCAGCCTATAAGGATTTTGCCCCATCTCCATAGCCTGACGTCAAGGTCGACCTGCATGAACCTGTGTCAGAAATGTTTTGTCAGAAATGTTTGCGTCAAGTTGGAAACTCTTACCAGATGTATGTTTGTTATAAAATCACAAAATTTGGGGGGAAAAAACCCCACCATGTATCATGCATATCTAACATTAATTCCCCAGTCATCCCTGAAAATCTTTGCTTAATTCTAAATTCTAAAGTGTTTTATGTTTACTTTGATAATAACTTTAGTTAGACAGCCCTGGTCCAAAAGTAAGTGGTGCAAATCAACTCTGAAAAGCACTAACATGGCTGTTTACATTTAGAATTCAGAAGGATGTTATGTTAATGGAGAAAGCCTCAAGCTTACTTTTGGTCAACGACTTGTAAATCACCTTCTTGGCCTGAGCACCAAACGCCATCGTTTTTCAGTACCTGCAGAGTATCTCTCTGGTTCAGAAATACCAGACTCCCCTGGCTCTGTCAGTCCGCACATGACAGCAAGCAGGTCTCGCTCCTGGGCAAATGTATGTAAACTACAACTGTTTTCAAAGCAGTGTACTATCCAGATACTTCAGTCCATGTACATTCACTCATCTTCTTTTAAAGTATTATCTACACAAAGAGAACGTTGCTTTCATTTTAGGGTGAGTTCCTTAAATTTGCAGCTTGATGTAAGGTACTATTCTTCAGCAAAGTCAAAAATATCTTCACTATATATGTAGACAAAAGGATCAACATGTGTGAACACAATTATTATATAACTGAATTTAGTTGTACCTGGATAGTATACACTTTGCATTCAAAATATTTATCACTGATGATCATTCAAGAAATCGAAGGGAAATCAAACTCAACCAAGTCTTTAATTCTTGCATGCCTTAATGACTAATAGATTAATTGCTCATAATTTAACATGTTTTGGTATATGTGATAAAACAACTAGTTGTTTTCTCTGTTAGGAAACCATTGACTATAGAAGACCCGGCCAGCTTGGAAGCCAAAGCGTGGACCTAAGAGGAAGGAAATTTGTGAAGAGGCTGGTTGATATACGGGAGCTCAATGAACAAGCTAAAGTGATTGATGATCTCAAGTGAGTCAATATAAGGTTTATTTTTTTTATTTAAACGTTGGTAATACTGCTTTTAATCTAGGCTCACGTATGCTATCTATAGTTTAATTATATACAGCAAGAAGCAGCTTATATTTTTCCTTTTGTGTAAGCGAAATGACTGTTTTTATCAAAGTGTGCCAAAACAGACTTCTGCCAATAAATCTATAAAACATTATTTATTTAAAGGAAACTTGGAGCTAGTGAAGGAACCATTAATCAGGAAATTCAACGATACCAACATTTGGAATCCGTAGCGGTCAATGATATTCGGAGAGATGTCCGTAAGAAGCTGCGCAGGTCTAGCATGAGAGTAAGTAAAAGAATGTAACATTACTTGTGACTTATTTTAAATGGTAATATAAAAAATGTAAGTTTATATATACTAACTGATTTTGCTGCCATTTTGTTTAGGCAGCATCTTTGAAAGATAAATGGGGCCTTGGATACAAACCTAGCTACAATCGTTCAAAAAGTATTACTGCTTCGGGAAGGCCACCTCTGAAACGCTCAGAAAGAGCCAGGTACCATATTTTTTAATCCGTTCAGTGTTGCTGACCTCTACTTACGTTTAACAAATATGGGGGTCAACATATGATATCACTTTTAGGTCTAGATCAGAGTATTTAATGTGAGAGAAAAAATTTTTTTTTCCTATTTGCCTCAAAAATGTGTTCTGCTTACAGAAATATAATCCAGATATTTTTAAATGTTCACCTCTCCACTTGCTGTTATTCAACTAATGATATTAACATACTGACTAATACTGAACACAGATGACATACATAAAGTAACTTGCTTCCTTTTACTTGTGACTGTCCTCCAGCTCAAGGGTTGATGGCGAAGATCTTCCTGAAATACGAATTGAAGCCGCTTCCCCTGCAGGTCCAAGAGTAACATTCAACATACAGGATAGTGTAAGGATGTCTCCCCCTTCTTCAAATTAATGTGTGAATTTGTGTTCCATTTTACAAATGCAGGAAATTCCCTGTGATTTAAACATTTTAAATATTAATATGTTAAATATTATGTTATATATATATATATATATATATATATATATAAGCAGCAGACTGCCAGCACAACTCTTGTATACGTATATGATGCCTGGGTGCAAAAAGCTTGAACAAATATATACAGGCACAACAGAGGCTCGCACTCACAGGACTTACGAATGAAAATAAAGGTGTTTATTTGGCAAAAGATAACTGACGTTTCGGCTAGCTCAATTTCTCAAAGGCTAGTGAGCTAGCCGAAACGTCAGTTATTTTTGCCAAAAAAAAATAATGGATCCCATACCTGCATTGATTGCTATCATTAATGTTTCATGTATAGTCTGAAAATGGTTATTCTCTTTCTTTTATTTATTGAAGTTGAATAACACAGTTATAGGAATAAATCGGAATTCTGGCTGCTCTTTGGAGGAAGGTTGTTTCAAGGTATTTGTACATGGCAAGCTATTCCAACAGTCTTCTGTCCTTTTGGCAGCAAACATAATTCTTGCTTTGTCTTAAATGAAAGATCCACAGAATGTATATCAACTGCTAATGTTAACTAAACCGAAGGCATTTTGAATTGCCTTTAATTGCATCCACTTGCATTGACATTTAAGGGACTGATTTGAAACTGTTTTCGGTAGCACATTTTACATATTTTCCCCAATTACACTAAAAAGAGTTTTATTTTGGCATCAATAATAGAGCAAGCTTATTTTTAGGGATGCACCAAATCCACTTTTTGGGATTCGCCGAATCCCTGAATCCTTCGTGAAAGATTCGGCCGAATACTGAACCGAATCCAAATCCTAATTTGCATATGTAAATTAGGGTCAGGGAAGGAAAAGGTGGGGAAATTGAATCCGAATCTGATTTAAAATGGCCGAATCCCGAACCGAATCCTGGATTCTGTGCATTCCTACTTATTTCATAATGTAAACACATATGCTCCTGTCAGTCTGGAACTCCCAGCATGTGTAAGTTGTTTTCAGCAGGAAAGAGTAATTGACTGAAGGGTTAGTGCACCTTTAACCTAATTTTTAGTATTTTATAGCTTGTCAGATTTATAGTAATGGCAGATTTATAGTAATTATTCACCTCCCTAATCTGATTACAGTATTTCCATTTATATTGTAGTTAATGCTATCTGTTTGCACTCTTGCCCTGTGAGGATACAGTTATATGGTTATAGTTACTTAAAATTTCTATAACTTCTTCTCTTCTTCAAAATGAAGACAAATTGTATTACCCCTGTCAACATCATGCAAGGTTATGTTTTAGGCAATTTACCCCTTTAACGTTTAAAACAAAAAAGAAAACATTAAAGAGCTATACAAAAAACTATACATAAAGGTTATTTCTAAAATAGATTTAATACACATTAATTAAAATCAAAATGGCAATGTCTCTTTAAAGGAAAACCTCACATGAGGACTGGCACCCCCAATTTTCCCCTGTGCTGATGCACCTTTTAGTGAAAAAAACAAACCTTTGCCAGACATTCCTAGACCAGAATTAGTCTTGTGCATTTAGGGGCATATTTACAAAGGGTCAAATTTCAAAGTTAAAATACTTTAAAATTCGACCGTCGAATTTGATACTTCGATAGTCAAAGTATTTTTTCTATCGAAAACGGCCGTTTTTGGTCCAAGTAAAAATCGATTGATTAAATCGTTCGATTCGAGCAATTTTACAAATAAATACTTCGACTACTCAAAACTTAGCTAAAAGCCACAGATAGGTTCTCGGAGGTCCACCATAGGCTAAACAGCAATTCGGCAGTTTTTTAAAGAGACAGTACTTAGATTTTCGAAGTAAACGTTTTTTTTCAATTCGAACCAAACTTTGGCCTATTCGATGGTCGAATTACCCAAAAATTACTTCGAAATTCAAAGTTTTTGAATTCGAAAATTCACTTCGACCCTTTATAAATGGGCCCCTTAGAGTATATTCCAATTCTGTATTTCTTTTAACTTTTTGATGAATTGGCCTGGGTAAAAAAAAACGGTTATTTAATTCAGTGGGGGTCGCCTAATACATTCGCATAATACGTTTTTTTTTAAAGCCAATAAATTCCTTTCAGATCATAATATGATAATACGTAATAATAATAGTAATGATAATTACAATGGTAGTCATTCACATACTGTGTTTGATAGGTTATTTTATTGAAGCTACTGGAGCCTTGTCCCAAACAAGATTATACAGATGAAAGCAACAAGTCTTTGTAACCAAAGTGTGGCCTTTAATTCACCTTTTTCCATGTGGCCAAACTTGCTTACCTCACTTAAGAAATATGTGAACACTGAAGCGTTGCTTTACATTTTGTGGTTTATCTTTGCATGACCTATTTGCTTACACTAACAATATTATGGTTTCCAGGTGATCATAATGAATCTTAATGTTATCTTGTGCAGCTATAGTATTTCGTACCCTTTGGTGGCAGGATAATCATTCCCTTGTGCACTTCCATAAATGAATTCTATCCATGAGTTTCATTAATTCATCACATTGTTTTCATCAATCATTTCTGAACTGTTTTTATAGCTACACGGTGAGGGTTTCTTACTGTCTGTCTTGTGATTCATTTTGTTCCTCTCCCTTATAGCAGCTGTTTCACAGGAAGCACCTTCACACAAGAAAATGTCTATATACACATCTAATTAATGTGTCTTTGATGTCATTTTTTTCTTCTACAACAGTTTCCAGAGGAGACAGAGAATGATCTTATGTCAGTTACTATTGATGGTCCATCTCATTATCCATCCATTAGTGAAGGTTCACATTCTGTGTTCAGTTCCCCTAACACACCAGTAGTGTTTTCACCAAGCATTCCCTTCCAGACCGAAGAGGGTAAACGAGACGATAGCTCCTCCTCATCCTCAGAAGACTCTGATAAAGAAGAGGAACATGAGCGGGAAAAGCTTTATGTTTACAGAAAACCGCAGTAAGTGTTTTTTTTTTTCTTTAATCCTGGCTCTATTTAGGTAATCCTCAACTTTAAGGAACAGTAATACCAAAAAATGAAAGTTTTAAAGTAATGAAAATATCATGTACTGTTTGTTCCCCCTGCACTGGTAAAACTGATGCTTCAGAAACACTAATAAAATTCATATAAACAAGCTGCTTGTGTAGCCATGGTGGAAATTGAAAAAAAGGCTATATGGCACAGGTTAAATAGTGGATAACAGATAACACCATTATGTTCTACAGAGTTTATCTGCTATCTGCTGTCTAACCTGAGCCTTTTCTTCTTTTGAATGGCTGCCCCCATTGCTACACAGCAGCTTATTTGTATAAACAATAGTAGTGTTTCTGAAGCAAACAGACATTTTACCAGTGCAGGGCAACACTGCATTATATTTTTATTACTTTAAAAAGTAGCTGTTCCTTTTTATTTGTCTCTTAAATGATATTTAAACCTTAAAAATTTAAGTAAAATGTATTTTGTAACCCAGGCCAGTTTATCTCTAACATGTGGAAATGATTTTATTTAGATTAATATTTTTCTGTATATTGAACTTAAAGCAATGTGGTTCAACAATGAACCACTGGCTTCACTAGTTTAAACACCTGGATGATAAAAAATTTAAGTTTTAAATCTGTAATTTCTAACAGGAGCCCCTTCAGTTTCATCTGTTGCCCCCATGCTGGAAGACCCAGCCTGCACAGACCTGATGAAGTGTTTAGAAATGTTGTTATGCATGCACAAAATAGAACGTTATTCATAGAGGCACGTTCAATTTAAACTCAAAACAATGATGCTTCATACAGTAAATGCTTAGACAACATATTATGCTGTGCACATAAAAAAAAAGAAAAGAAAAAAAGTGCCAAAAAAGAAAATATGGGTATCTTTCTTTTATTAATAGGTAATATTTTATACTATAACCAAAAGGAAATATAACGTGCCCCCTTTTTATTAGTAAGGGACCACATACGAGACCCCTGACATCATTAATTTTGTTTAACATTTGCAAAGTTCAAATACGCACATAGGTGTTAGTGTCACTTGAATTTGCTGTTGCAGGCAGAGCACCCGAAAGAAATCGTCTGGCTTCGCAGCTGTCCAGCAGCTCTTCACTGAACGTTGGCCCACCGCTCCTTCCAGCAGAAATGTCTCCAATGCAGCAACGGAAAGGAATATTGATTTTGAACTAGACATTAGAGTGGAGATTGACAGTGGGAAATGTGTGCTACATCCTACAACTCAGCAACAGGAACACGATGACATAAGCTTACGAAGGTAATTTGTTAAAGGACAAAAACTAAATTTTCTGAATTTTGATGTGTATATAGGAATCTGTGTATTTTTCACCATGGCCTATTGCCTATTGGCTATACGCCCAGCAGGCGGAGCTTAGATCAGTTTTTGTTGTGTCCTCAGGAGGATAGGACATTAAATCTACACTCTCTGTATTATTTTAATTTTTGTCAGTTGCTTGACACCAGGGAATGCCCAGGCCTTACACTGAGCAGAGGATACCCATAGGCATTCCCCAACGTGGGACCTGCCTCCGGGGTCCCTGATTATTCAAGACCGCCCAGTCTCATACTGGTCTCCCCATTTTATAGGTGGAGACTGACTGGCCGGAGGACAGTGAGTATATTCTGGGCTGTCCTCTTCTCCTCTCATATCCCTCTCCCTGCATATCGGGGGAAAGGTCTGTCTCCTAAAGAACCTTTTCCCCTGCCCCCACGCTAGCACTAACGCATCACTCAGCAATTGTGCGACCCCCCCCCTCTCTCAGACGGAGTGCTGACACGAGACTGGGCTGCGCTAGTTCTTTGCGCCATTTTGCCCCAGTTCTCGCGCGCTCCCTCAGTCTTGTCGACCATTTTGTTTCCCGCACCAGAGTTACTGTGCGTACAGACAAGCGCAACGCCAGATTCCCTTGTTCCCCTGGAGCTCCCGAGCCTCCAAAACACCAGTGGGTCATACCGGGGACAGTCTCCTTTGTAGTTCTTGGCACACAGACAATTACTGGGAGACGCACTAGCAACAGCCCCCTCTGCTGGCTTTTCTCACAGCACGGTTGAGCTAAGACCAAATATATATATTTTATATATATATATATATATATATATATATATATATATATATACATACATTCATATACTACTATAGTGCCTTGTTACTACCATGTCTGAAGGATCTGGTGACAGGCTTTTTTTCCAGGGGGGCACCTTCTGCCCAAGTAAGATATTTAGCGTGTGCCACGGGCCACAAATGTTTGCCCCCTGGGCACAAAGAGCCTTTATGTGCTAAGTGCAAACCTTCTGAACCTGCTCCTCCCCAGGAAGTCCACGATTGTCAAGGGGAATCATCATCTCTACACAGAGATTCTCCACCACAGAGACAACTAAGCGCAGAGCTCCTTCTCCATCCGAGGAAGAGAGCGATTCTCTTCCCAGATGTTTTTCACCATCCTTACCAGATTCCGGAGAGAATTTTGATCGCTCAGAAGGTGGACTTCCATCGGACAAGAGGATGAGGAATCACACAAGAATTCTTCAGAGTCTGTGGATGCCATAATCACCTCTGTAATTGAAACTCTACATCTTCAAGACCCAGGAGCTTCATCAAACGTCATAGTAAGACTTCACCTGTTTTCCCTTCTCATTCTCAACTTGATCAGATCATACAACAGGAAAGGGATACAAATAGACAAAATTTCATAGAAAATTTCAAAGGCTCTATCCATTTTCTAGGGAGCTTACAGAAAAGTGGTAAATGCCACCTTCAGTTGATCCGCCGGTATCCCGGCTTTCAAAGAACACCGCTCTTCCTGTCCCGGACGCTTCGTCTTTCAGGGACTCAATGGATAAGAAACTAGAGAGCCTTCTACGCTCCGCGTTCTCAGCTTCTGGCACTTCTCTAGCCATCCTAGCCATCAGCAGGGCAGTCCAGTCCTGGTCAGACTCCCTACTCTCCACCATTGCCTCCGGGGAACCATGCCATGAGCTTTACCAATGTGCTTCCCAAATTAAAGAAGCAAATGACTACATGTGTGAGGCTTCAATCGATGCACTTCAGGTCATCAGCAGATCATCGGCACTCTCTGTGGTAGCCCGCAGATCACTTTGGATGAAACTGTGGTCAGCAGACCTTTCCTCTAACCTCCATTCCCTTTAAAGGCAAGCTTCTGTTCGGACCTGACCTGGATAAGATTATCAGCCTGGCAACAGGAGGCAAGAGTACCCTACTGCCTCAGCCTAAAGCTCGTCCCTCCTTCAGCAGGGGTAAGTTTTTTTGTGGCTCCCACACCAAGCACACAAGATCATCACCACCAGTCCTTTGCAAACCGAGGACGTTTTAGTCATAAACAGAGACCTCCCTGGCAGAGCAAGAAGAACACTCCCAAGACTGGAGGCAAGACTGCCTCAGCATGACAGTCTCGGTACAACGGCAGTCACAAGACCGATGGGGGGCAGGCTCAGTCACTCATTAGATCTACGAGGTAGTAACCCGGGGCTACCATCTAGAATTTGCCTCAACTCCCCCCATTGTTTCTTTATGTCCAGACTGCCACAGGACTCAGACAAAAAGCCTTCCTAGGTGCAATCTCAAACCTTCTAAGAGCGCAGGTGATCATTCCTGTACCGGTCACAGAACTTTTCAAGGCCTACTATTCAAATCTCTTTGTAGTACCCAAAAAGGACAGATCGGTAAGACCCATTTTGGATCTCAAGGAACTAAACAAATTTCTTCGTCAACGAAGATTCAAGATGAAGTCTCTCAAATCAGTCATTGCGGCGATGTCCCCGGGGCAATTTCTGATTTCTCTCAACATAAAGGATACCTACCTTCATGTTCCCATTTTCCCTCCGCATCAGAGATGTTTGCGATTTGCATTTCAAAATTGCCACTACCAGTTCACAAGCCTTCCCTTCGGGCTAATGTCTGCCCGAGGGTCTTTACCAAGATCATGACAGCAGCAACAGCAGTGATTCCCAATACCAGAGTTTCCATCACACCCTACCTGGACGACCTGCTAATCAAGGCACCCGCCTTCTTGGAAGCCCAGAGATCTCTCCAGACATCCGTGGACACGCTCCAGGAACTAGGCTGCATCTTAAATCTAGAAAAGTCTTCTCTAACGCCCAGCCAATCCATGGTCTTTCTCGGCATGCAGTTCAATACGCAAACGTAGAGGATTTACCTCCCTCAAGAGAAGGTCAGTCATCTCCAAGCCTTGGTAAGGTCGTTCTTCCAGAGACCTCAACACTCGGTCAAGTTCTGCATGAGGGTGTTAGGGGTCATGGTGTCCACCATAGAAGCGGTACCATTTGCCCAATTCCATCTACGGAAGCTCCATTGGAATATTCTGAGGGTTTGGAAGAGGAAATTCCTTCTTCAAGAGATCTGACTCTCCTGCAAGACAAGAGCATCTCTCCTCTCCCATCTGTCCTCGGGCAAACCCATGGGAGAGCCAAATTGCCACATCCTCATGATGGAAGCGAGTCTGTTCGGCTCGCGAGCAGTTCTCGAGGGCCACTCTGCTCAAGGTCAGTGGAATTCACAGGAAATGAAAATACAGATCAACCTGCTGGAGATCCGTGCAATCCGTCTAGCCCTAATCCATTCTCAGCAGATTCTACAAGGCCAGGCTGTAAAGATACAGTCTGACAACGCCACGGCGGTGGCCTATATCAACCACCAGTGGGGCACAAGAAGCAGAGGAGCTCTTGAGGAAGTCAACCTCAATTTCATGGGCTGAAACTCACCAGGCCCATCTGTCAGCCATTTACATCCCAGGGCTGTTAAATTGGGAAGCGGACTATATAAGCAGAAAATTCCTATATCCAGGAGAGTGTTCATTAAAGGACGAGATCTTCCACGAGATAACACAAATGTGGGGCACCCCATAAGTGGATCTTATGGCGACCAGGCACAACTGCAAAGTCCCCGAGTTTCTAGCTTGATACAGGGATCCACTAGCCGTAACAACAGACGCTTTAACAGCCAAGTGGCACCCCCCATCTGGCCTATGCCTTTCCACCCCTGCCTCTCGTACCCATGACTCTCAGGAAATTTTAACGAGAGCAGACCACTCTCATCCTTATAGCACCAAGATGGCCTCTTGAAACCAAAATCCTAACCCAGAAGGGGTTCTCCAAGGCAGTAGCTAACATCATGTGCGCAGCCAGAAAGTCTTATCATAGAGTTTGGTCTACCTACCACCAGTGGTGCGTACATCACAAGACACAGTTGAGACGATTCTCCATTCCTAACATCCTGGAATTCCTGCAAGAGGGCCTATCCATGGGTCTATCCCTAGGCTCTCTTTAGTCACAAGTCTCTACTCTATCAGTCCTTTTTCAGAAACGACTTGTTCTTTGGCCTGATGTCAAGACCTTTATGCAAGGAGTAGCACATATGACTCCTCCAGTTTGAGCACCAACTCCTCTCTGGGACCACACCTTAGTCCTTCGCGCCCTACAAAACCCTCTATTCGAACCGCTAGGATCAGTATCACTTCTCTGGCTTACCTGGAAAACTGTCTTCCTTCTGGCTATAGCCTCTGCAAGACGTGTTTCAGAACTCACACTGTCATGCAAGCCGCCTTTCCTCGTTTTTCATCATGATAGGGCGGTCCTACGCACAATTCCATCCTTTTTGCCAAAAGTAGTATCTGAATTTCACTTAAACCAAGAGATTACGATACCGACCTTCTGTCCTTCCAATCCTAAGGAGAAGGTTCTACACACTCTGGATCCTATTAGAGCTCTAAAGTTCTACCTGCACAGAATCACAAAATCGTCCAAGCAGACGATTCAGCGAGCCGATGTGGCACGTGGCAAAATGCCACTAGCTAGACTCACAGCCCACTCTACTAGGATGATGAGTTCGTCCTGGGCGTTCAGGAACCAAGCATCGGCAGAACAGCTGTGCAAGGCAGCTACGTGGACATATGTCCACTCCTTTTCAAAATTCTACCATTTCAATACCTTTGCGGCTTCTGACACTGCAGGTTCTTCAAGCCGCAGTGGCAACTTCCACTTAAGCCTCACTCTCCAACCCAGAGGAATTAGGGGACAGCTTTGGTACGTCCCCACTCTCCCTGTGTCCCCCCAAGATGACTTGGAGAAAAGGAGATTTTGTATACTCCCCGTTAAATCTATTTCTCTTCAGTCACTTAGGGGACACAGGGCTTCCCTCCCTGGACTGAGGCCCTAATTTTTTTCATCAGACATGTTACATTTAGTACTAAGTTGTTTTACGGTTAATACAATTTTCCTGTTGACTTTGGAACAAACTGATCTAAGTTCCGCCTGCTGGGGGTATAGCCAGTAGAGGAGGGGCTAGTTTTTCCTTCTGTTGTGTCCTCCCCTCCTGGATGTACCAGCTATACCCCACTGTCACTGTGTCCCCCAAGTGACTGAAGAGAAAGAGATTTAACGGTGAGTATATAAAATCTCCTTTTTTTTTCTTTCTCTAATGCAGTTATCCCCATAGACTTCAATTGAATGTTCTTGTGATAAAACCCAATCTGGCCCAATATATTCTTTGAAATAAGAAACTATTTTAAATAATATTTGAAAAGTGATGGTTTGGTTTTAAAAATATGATTTTAGTTAGTTAAAGTATAGCTATTTACAGTGCAAGGAAGCCAGAGACCCCAAAATGCATTTTTAAGCGTGTGTACAGGAGTTTAAAAGGCTACATGCATAATATAATAACTCAGTGCATAATATTAATATAAGATATACACAACCTCTTGGGTATCTGAGTCAGAAATGTATTATTTCCTTGTGGACTGAATACAGGAGCTATGACAGAAGCTGCAGAAGTCTGGATCAAGACTCGCCCTCTAAAAAGAAGAAAATGCAAACTAATTATGCCTCAACAACCCACTTACTTTCGGGAAAGAAAGTGCCATCCTCACTGCAAACCAAACCAAGTGACTTGGAAACCACAGTATTTTATATTCCTGGGGTTGATGTAAAGGTAAATTTCTGACTGAACAAGACAAATAAATGTGCTGCTGTAATTGGCAAATGCTAAAGAAAAAGCCAAGTCCAAGTTGTAGTAGGCTGATATTCATAGGGGGACTAGATTATATGATATACATATATAGGGTCTGTTATCTGAAATGCTTGGGACCTTTTCTAGATAAGGATGTAATCTGGGCCTCCAAATCCCCTGAAATTACTCTAAACATCCCACAGAATAACATACTTTTCCCCCTCCATTTAGTTATTTGCATTGCTGCAGTTAAGCTGCTTGTATCGGAGAAACAAATAAAACTAAATGCAGGGAGAAAGGTATATTATTCTAGAGTAGAAAAGAGAGAGAAAAAAAGCCCAATAGGATTTTTTAGCCACCAATATGGATTTATGCAGCCAAGTTTGGATCAAGTGCAAGGAACTATTTTATTATTATTATTATTATTATTATTACATTATATTAAACAAATAGATCAAATATTTTTTTTTGTATTGTAGCTACACTACAATTCCAAAACTTTAAAGACTGAGTCGCCAAATGCCTCAAGAGGATCTTCTTTGCCAAGAACTCTTTCAAAAGAGTCCAAGCTGTATGGTATGAAAGATACTGCCACACCTCCTTTACCTAGCTCTATCCACAGCAAGACTAACACTCTCTTACCTCCCCAATCCCCACCTATGCCTTCAGGTACTTAGTTTTCCTAAAATATTTTTATTTATTATCATATATTTTTTCTCATTTGTAGAACTTTTACATAGATTCATCGGAATATGCACATAATCTATTAATATTCATTATTTCCTTCCTAACCCTTTTCTGTTTGACCCGCACCATTCATTACATTATCTCTTCACTTTGTGATTCAATGGATTTGTAATATTGATCTTTGGTACCGTGTTTTCCTATTAAGGGAGCATCATAACATCTACAATCTTCTAAAACTGCAATCCTCTCTTGTTTATGAAAAGTAAAGCATGCCCATTAAAATTGATTGCAAATCCAAGCTCTATTTGTGATGCCATAATATTAGCTTGTTTATTCTAGATCATAAAATGTATTTCAGATAGTAAGTTAGCACACTTTATAGACA
Organism: Xenopus laevis; assembly: GCF_017654675.1. Classification (NCBI taxonomy): domain Eukaryota; kingdom Metazoa; phylum Chordata; class Amphibia; order Anura; family Pipidae; genus Xenopus; species Xenopus laevis. The sequence continues at coordinate 70,179,334 of NC_054371.1, read as the reverse complement.
AAGGTGACAATACTATAAGATATTGCCCTTCTTGTCTGTGCAGGATTGTGAGAGTCTTTGTTACCCAGACTTTATAGATGTAGGATTCCAGGAACATAAAATGTCTTGTCTGGCTTGTTTCTAAGAAGTGGCATAACAATAGCGGAAGCAGACCCAGTAGTTACGGACTGTGGTGTCTGCTTCCCCTTTAACTGTCCTTTACTGACAGGGAGTGGGTGGGAAACAAGGCATGGTAGAGAGCGGGGAAGGGGGTGGGCTGCAGGTATAGATTGTGGCAAGTGCCGCTTTCCCTCCCAAGATTTTTTTGCTGGGGGTTACGCCACTGTCCTTTAAGATCCAACGAGACCTTTTTACTGGAAGTATATTTTATATAAAAAACAAGATAAACATTTTTTTGTCTCATAGAAGTTGTGCACCCCACATTTATTCATATTTTCAAAATTGTTGATGATAAAACTAGTAGGACATTTTGATTCAAAGCCTCTTCTCACAGCCACCCCTTGATCTACTTTTCAGTTTGCTTTCTACCCCAATTTGGCATATGCATAGGGGCTACAACTGGGAGGTATGTATGGGGCCAAATTGCAGTCAAGCATCTAGAGTGAAAAATAACTTCAGCTTGTAGAACTTTTATGTGGACAGTTGTTGTCCCACCCAGCTGATTAGAACTTGATTCTTCTGAATGATCTTCTGGGCCTCTGCACACAGAGCAACTAACAGTCAATTACCTGACCAAGTCATGTTTTGAGTAGGAAGTTTTGTTTGGATGTTCATTTATAATAAAGGGGAGTGTCATAGCGATTTATGTTTTCTACAGAGTAGCCTTTCTGATGTTATTTGCTATATCTATAATACTGTTGTCATTTGCAGATGTTATTGCTAAAAATTATAACTGTGTAACTTTACAGCCAAAGGAAAGGGAAGCGGCGGAGTTAAAAAAGCAAAGTTGTATGCTTGGGTTGCTCTGCAGTCACTCCCAGAAGAAATGGTCATCAATCCAAACCTGCTCGATTTCCTCGAGAAAGCCCTAGAAACCATACCAATTACTCCAATTGAAAGAAACTATGCAGGTAAATATTGGTCTTTGTCGTTTTCTTCTCATTTTAAATACATTTTTTATCTGTGTTCTGTTTAACCTGGCCTAGCAGTCTTTTTTAGAGCTATCCCTGGGGACAGATCTGACAGTAGCGAAAGCTATTGGGTTGATTTTAAATAAGCCAGTGCCTAAGCTAAGATAAGTGACAGCAGCACTAATGTTGTGATTAGTGATGCACGGGTCAGGAAAACCTTAATCCATACCCAACCTGCAAAATGTTGCCATTGTAGGAACACCGCCCAACTAGTATTTCCATTTTCTCTCTCTGTTAGCTACTTCTGTAGACACCTCTGGTTAAAAAACAAGGAATTGTTGGGCGCAGTGGAGGAATATATTTCCACAAGCTGACCTGCACCTTACCCTAACCCATAATGGTTGACCAAATATTAAGCCAAACTCGCCCAGCCAGTGGGAAGCTTGCAGGTCACCACAATTTTTTGGGTCAACCCAAATGTCACTATTGTGAATCTGTATAAAAGAAGATATAGAGCTTTTGGGCAGTGTCTTCTGAGGCGCAGATCTTTATTACTATATTATTATTATAAGTTCTTTAATTTGTAGCAGAATTCTTTGTTAAGCTTTAGTTCCGCATTAACATCTTTGGTAGCTTTGCCATTGTTGTTTATAATGAAAATAACGTCATTAGCTGTCCATATGTTTATTTACTATATTCCTTGGTGGAAAGGGATTGAATGCATTTGCATGTAAAATTCTTTTTTTTTATTTTTTTATTTCATATTGTGTATTTTCTCTCTAGGGTTGTGTGTAACATTATGCTTATACATGATCTTACCAAGAAAATTCAGTTATACAGTTTTTTACATTTCTGCTTTTACATAGCCCGTTTCCTCTTGTGTGAAAATATCTGCACATCTACAAAACCAATAGGATAATTAGTGTAATTGTTTAAGATGCATAAGTTGTTCTTGAATTTTACAAAGTGCTTATAACACAATAACTAGACATTCAAAACTTTGTCCCCATGCACTTCAGGAAACTTTACTTCTTATAGATGGCAAATACAGAGTATTTTCATACTTCATTTACATTATGCATGTTTTTGTACTGGCAAGTATTTTGGGGGTGATATATTTAACAATAGGTTTTTCAGTACAGTAGAACCCTTATTTTACATTAGCAATTGTAATTGTAAGTAAAACCCAGGAAAAAGTAAAATCAGGGAAATGTATTGTGCAATTATATATTGAATGGACAAAAAAAGTATAAATTGTGGGAAAACGTAAAACCAGGGTACATAAAACTGAGGTTTCACTGTTTAAGCAAAGTTTAAGTTCATGTTTTTTTAATTCTCACCCCTGCATTTGTTGAAATGTATAACATTCATTCTACTCTAATGGGAAAAGAGAAATGTTATCACTTTAAAGGAGAAGGAAAGCTACGGAGGCATTTTATTGTCAATAGATTAGCTGCAACAGTACAAGTTAGAATGCTATATTTATTCTGTAGAATGTTTTACCATACCTGAGTAAAAAGCTCTAGAATCTCTCTGTTTGTTTAGGATATCAGATGCAGTATTAGCTTGGTGTGACATCACTTCCTGCTGAGTCTCTCCCTGCTCACTTATAGCTCTGGGTTCAGATAACAGCAGAGAAGTGGGGGGGGGGGAGAGGAGCAAACTGAGCATGCTCATGCCCAGGGCAAGGATGGTTAAGCTGAAGGCAGGAAGTCTGATACAGAAGCCCATGTGTATACAATAGAAGGAAAGAAATGCTGTGTTTCTCTAGGTCTGCTTGGGGGACACAGGGACAGTGGGGTATAGCTGGCTCCACTAGGAGGCAGGACACAATAAAAAAAATAGAAACTTGATCCCTCCTCCTCCTGCTATGCTCCTCCTCTGTAGGCAGAGACACTCAGTTTTGTTGTGTCCTCAGGAGGTTAGGACCGTCTCCTGCATTCAGGAGTATTTTAGTATTTATTTTGCTCTTTTTTTTTTATTATTTCATTACAATTCCTTCACATTATATGGAGCTGGACAGCTACACTGAGTAGTCTGATCCATTACTTCAGGATGTCACCGGGGTCTCTTGTGCTCTGCACTGAGCATCCAGCATTGATTCCCTCCCTCTGTCATCCAGAGTGAGGATGCACTGGCGGGACACAGGGCTGAGGAATAGCCAGTTTCATCCTGTGGCTGATTCCTCTTTATATGCCTCCAGGATCCCTACACTAGCACTCCGGGAACTCCTGCCGTTTAAGGTAAGCATATATCCTTAATAGCCAGCCTATTCACTCTCTGAGCACCCTCCCCCTCTGCACAATCCATCTGCCTTTACAGCACAGCAGTATAGGAGACTTTGTTGCAACCTGCAGGTCACTAGTTCAGACCCAGGCAGTATGTAAACAGTCTCTACCAAACACCCAGGCAGGCAATGGGAATGGCAATTGTTTCCTACTGTCCTCGCTGTCAGCATTGCAAGAGAGCTTTATTGTGGGCTTAGCACCGGTTGCGCACCACTATTTTACGAGCGACTTCACCGGGGCTGTCTTTCACTCTACCTGGGGAGGCAACGGCTTGGCCAGATTTTGCGCTTACTGTTTGCGCACCCCATGCGCAACCCGGAAGTGCGCGTAGGTGCCTTAAGCACCATTTTTATAAGGCGCAATTCTGCACCATACGTCACTGCTAGGGGAGGGGCCATTCTTCGCGCTCTCCATTGCGCACCCAGGCAGCTACTTCCCATTGATTCTGGAGGAGGTTCATTTTCCGGCGACGCTCCAGTCTCCATTACTAGCAGACTCCCCAGGCTGGCCAGAGCTCTTCCCGAGCTTCTCGGCAGCGCAGCCCCCACCCCCTCTGTTTTTTCTTAGAACACAACAGGGCAGTACTGTGAGTACAGTGGGGGTTTTTATCTATTGCCACAGGGCAGCATGCTTTGTAATTACTGCCTTATCAGGCTTCTACTCTTCTCCAAGGCTTTGCACTCAGCAATACCCTGGGAGGCATTTCAGTTTATTTATATATATATATATATATATATATATATATATATATATATATATATATATATATATATATATATATATATATATATAACAGCCCCTGGACTCCCAGCCTCCCCCAGAATGGGCATCTCAGCTTGCCGCCAGCATTCCTAAATTGGCTCTCTCCATTGATAAACTGCTAGCGTGGCTAGATAATCCTTGGCCTAAGCCTCCAAAACGTAGAACCCGCTCTCCTTCCGAGGATGAGTGTGAGGTGGAGTCCATCACTACTTCTCCCCTGCCGCCTGACTCCAAGGAGGATCCGGCCCTGTCTGGTGAACTATCTCACAGTTCCGACCAAGAGGAAGAGGACTCCCTCAAACTCTCCTCCGAGGGCATTGATTCCCTCATCTCCTCAATATTGGAGACCCTTCACTTACAGGAGCCTGAACCTAATTCCAGTACTTCCACCTCCTTGTTTAAGCGCCGCAGCAGGTCCTCACCTTCCTTTCCCTCTCATGCTCAACTCAAGCAAATTATCCAACAGGAATGGGACAAGCCAAAGAGACGTTTCCAGGCTAACCGCCGTTTTCTCAAACAATATCCTTTTCCAAAGGATCTAACGGAAAAGTGGTCCTCCCCACCTTCAGTGGACGCGCCTGTCTCTCGACTATCCAAGGACACTGCCTTACCAGTTCCTGATGTAGCCTCCTTCAAGGACTTCATGGACAAGAAGCTTGAGGGCATTCTAAGTTCCCTCTTCTCTGTTCAGGTACCTCCCTCCGGCTGGTTCTAGACTCAGCTTGGGTAAGTAGAGCCGTCCAATCTTGGTCGGACTCCTTATGCCAATCGATTGCCACAAGGGTCCCCCGTGAAGAACTCGCTCATTTGGCCTCGCAAATCAAGGAGGCTAATGACTACCTATGTGAAGCCTCCCTCGATGCGCTACAGGTGATTAGCAGAACTTCAGCCGACTTCACTTGTTGGTAGCGGCTCGCAGATCTCTCTGGATGAAGCTGTGGACCGCGGAATTGTCTTCAAAAAAGTCTCTCTCCTCAATTCCATTCAAGGGAAAACTCCTCTTCGGTCCGGGCCTGGACAAGATCTTCAACCAGCCCACCGGGGGTAAGAGTACTCTACTCCCACAACCAAAATCTCGCCCCTCCTTTTGTCTGAACCGTTTTTTTTGCGTCTCGCAGCACAAGGGCGCGAGATCGTCTCCTCCCCGACACTCCACCACCGGCAAAGGACACTTCAGTGGAAAGTCCAGCCATCCTGGCAGTCCCGCAAGCCGCCCAGCAAACCCACGTCTGCATGACTCGCCCCTACTTCCCTCCGGCGACTCAGCCGTAGGGGGGAGACTTCGCAGGTTTGCTGACTCCTGGAAAAATCTGATTCAAGACCCCTGGGTACACGAGGTCGTGAGTCAGGGCTACCACCTTGAATTCACTTCTCCCCCGCCCCGCCGGTTCTTCATGTCCAGATATCCTCAGGGGCATCAAAAGGCTCAGGCGCTGCACAACGCGATCGACAAGCTTATCCGTTCAGAGGTCATCATCCCTGTTCTGACGAGGAGAGATTCCGAGGCTATTACTCAAACTTGTTTGTAGTTCCCAAGAAGGATGTATCTGTATGGCCAATCCTGGACCTCAAGGAACTCAATACATTCATTCGACTGTGAAGGTTCAAGATGGAATCCCTCAGGTCTGTCATCGCGGCCATGTCCCCAGTCCAATTCCTGGTTTCTCTGGACATAAAGGACGCCTACCTTCATGTCCCAATTTTCCATCCCCATCAGAGATTCTTGCGATTTGCCTTCCAAAATCGCCACTTCCAATTCACGGCCCTTCCCTTTGGCCTGACTTCGGCCCCTCGTGTCTATACCAAGATCATGTCGGTGGCCACTGCTCTAATCCTCACCAGGGGGATCTCCATAAATCCTTATCTGGATGATCTCCTGATCAAGGCACCTTCCTTCACAGAGGCCCAGCAGGTGTTGCAGTCCTCGTTAACCCCTAACCAATCCATGGTATTCCTCGGGATGCAGTTCAACACCCAGACACAAACTGTCCCAGCGACAAGGTCCAGCATCTACAGACCCTCGTACAGTCTCTCCTCTCGAAGTCCAACACCGCGAGATTCTACATGAAGGTGTTGGGAGTCATGGTTTTGACGATAGAAGCAGTTCCCTTCGACCCAGCATCACCTCAGGGAGCTTTAGTGGAATATTCTTGTGGCCTGGAGGCGAAAATCCCTTCTCCTGGAATTTCATCTATCCCGCAGGACTCATGTCTCTCCTCTCTGGTGGATGCAAACCAGTCACCTGACCAGGGGCAGACCCCTAGGGGATCCACAATGGTGACTTCTCACCACAGATGCAAGCCTCTCCAGTTGGGGAGCAGTGCTGGAGGGTCGGTCAGCGCAGGGTTGCTGGTCTCTATTTCAAATGACGTCTTCACATAAACCTTCTTGAGATAAGGGCAATACGACTCGCCTGTCAGCCATCTTCATTCCAGGTCTCTTAAACTGGGAATCAGATTATCTCAGCAGACATTCCCTAGATCCTTGGAGAGTGGTCTATAAAGGACGACATCTTCCACAAGATCACTCAAAGATGGGGGACACCAGAGGTCGATCACGTCAATCAAAAAATTCCTCTCTTCTTTGCAAGGTCCAGGGACCCTCTGGTGCTGGTGGCAGACGCCCTCACTTCTCCCTGGGACTTTCAAGAAGCTTCAGAGAGAACACACTACTCTCATCCTCATAGCTCCAAGATGGCCTCATCGATCCTGGGTCTCGGATCTAGTACATCTCACAGTAGAGGAACCTTGGACTCTGCCTCTCATCCCGGACCTTCTCTCTCAGGGTCCAATCCTTCACCCTTGTCCTGCCAACCAGGTCCGGACTGAGAATTAAAATAGGCCCTGGCATTTCAGGTACACAGAGGCCCAATCAGCCCACATAGAGGCCCAAACAGCCCCCACCAGCCCACTAAATACTGACTTTCTATGGGACCTTATAGCAGCCCCTCTGGCATTTGCCAGAACCCACAGATTGCCAGTCCGGGCCTGCTGCCAACCTCAATTTGATGGCGTGGCTACTGAAACCACGATCCTGAGACAGAAGGGGTTCTCTGACGCTATCATTCTACCATGCATGCATCCCGCAAACTGGTCTCCGCCAAGACGTACCATCGGGTCTGGTCCACTTACCATCGGTGGTGCCAACGTAATAGTTTCAGTTCACTGAAGTTTTCCGGTGCCCAATTGGGACTTAACCCTAGTCCTATGTGCCCTACAACACACTCCCTTTGAGCCCATGGATTCTATTCGACTTCAGTGGCTCACATGGAAAACCGTTTTTCTGCTGGCTATTGCCTAAGCATGGAGAGTATCTGAGATCTCTGCCCTCTCATGTAGGTCTCCTCTGTTGACCTTTCACAAGGACAGGGCAGCACTCATACTTCTCCCTCTTTTCTTCCCAAGGTGGTTTCCACTTTCCACCTCAACCAGGAAATTATGATTCCTACCTTCTGCCCATCCCTTTCCAATGCGAAGGACGAGGCACTGCACACCCTCGACCCCGTTAGGGCCCTCAAGTTTAACCTGCACTGGGTCGAGGACATCCGTCAATCGGACTCCTTGTTTATCCTTCCCTCAGGCCCTCTCAGGGGCACACCAGCTACTAAGACTACCATATCCAGCTGGATAAAACAGGCCATCCAGAGATCCTATTCATCACAGGGTCAGGTTCCCCCAGAATCAATCAGGGCACATTCCACCAGAGGAATCCGTGCGTCCTGGGCTTTTCGAAACCAAGCCTCAGCTTGTGCAAGGCTGCAACGTGGACTTCAATCCATACTTTTGCCAAATCTTACCAGTTTGGCACCTTTGCGGCATCTGGCACCTGCTACGGCAGGAAGGTACTTCAGGCTGCAGTGGCTGTTTCCACATAGGCCTCTACTTCCTGCCCTTGATTCAGGGGATAGCTTTGGTACCTCCCCACTGTCCCTGTGTCCCCCAAGCAGACCTAGAGAAAATTAGATTTTGTGTACTCAACGTTAAATCTCTTTCTCTCAGTCGCTTGGGGGACACAGGGCTTCCCTCCCTGGCTAGAGGCCTTCTCTTGGCTTCAGGCTTGGTTGACTCAACCATCTGTTCTTCTTGTAATTAATCGTTTTTTCTGTTGATTATTAATAACCTCCTGTTTCTCCTTTGGCACGAACTGAGTGTGTCTGCCTACAGAGGAGGGGTATAGAAGGAGGAGGAGGGATCAAGTTTCTATTTTTTTATTGTGTCCTGCCTCCTAGTGGTTCCAGCTATACCCCACTGTCCCTGTGTCCCCCAAGCCACTGAAGAGAGAGAGATTTAACGGTGAGTACACAAAATCTCCTTTTCTTTAGACAGAGGACTCAGAGCAGCATTACTTAGTCTTTACTTTTATATTGAAGTGGACCTTTCTGATCAGGCTTACTTAACCTTACTTACTTACTTTAACCTTTCCTTCTCCTTTAAAATGGCACCTTTAGAGTGGGAACATGTCACATGAAATCATCTGGTACATATGCATAGTGCCGATTGTGTGTTATTTTTGTTTTTTATGCATTTGCAGCAGTGAGCTCTCAAGATGAGGATATTGGACAGTTCGACCTGCAAGACCCTCTGGAAGAATCAACAACCTCTTTAGTATCATCTTCAACTTCTCCGTATTCATCCTTCCCTGTTGATGTGGTTGTCTACGTCAGAGTTCAGGTAGTTGGCATATGACATTAGCATATCTATTTGTTTAGAAAGTACCCGCACTCTTGCCAGAGTTTCCTTGCAGTGGGTGCTTGCTCAAAATATATACAGAATTTTTCAAGAAGGACCAGCACGCCGTATTTTAAATCACCAAGTGTTTATCACATCACTGTGATGCACAGTGATGTGATAATAAACACTTGGTGATTTAAAATACGGAGTGCTGGTTCCTCTTGAAAAATTATATATAAAGATAGATATAGATATATATATAGTCAACTACAAGAGGTCCTCTGCACTCAACCCATTATCAATATATTTAAGACAGCGACATTTTGTGCATACTGCTACTAAAAAATGCCTTACCCTTTAAACAACACAGGGATTGTTTGTCCATATATTGCAATATATTTAAGCTTAATTATACATTTTACAAAGGGACTAAGTTTTACCTGCAACTTACTAGCTGCTTTCAAAGTAAAACTCCCAAACTTGGCTGCCCTTTTATTAGACACCAGTGGGATCACCTGACTATAGCTGGGAAGGGTGGGAGCTACAACATGGAGCTGGTCACTGCTCCTGTATAACTATAACAAACAAGGCAAAGTTGTACTCACCACTATTTTTTAAAACCATTAGGCGGGGGTGCAATGAGGGTGTGACCACAAAATACATATAGTCAACTACAAGAGGTCCTCTGCACTCAACCCATTATCAATATATTTAAGACAGCGACATTTTGTGCATACTGCTAATAAAAAATGCCTTACCCTTTAAACAACACAGGGATTGTTTGTCCATATATTGCAATATATTTAAGCTGGCCAACTACGTCAAAGTCAACCCATATCTGGCCAGTCCTACGCTTAATTTTCATCTGATTCAATTGTTTAATTATACATTTTACAAAGGGACTAAGTTTTACCTGCAACTTACTAGCTGCTTTCAAAGTAAAACTCCCAAACTTGGCTGCCCTTTTATATAGATATATATTTTCACTAATTGTGTTTAGCATGCCATTGTAAAGTCACAATGTAAAGTGTTCTTGTCAAGGACTTTTTCTTTGCTAACCAATAACATTGTATCCTATCTGTTTCTAGACTCCATTTTCATAACAATTTGTTTGGTTTTTTTTATACTTATAAATCTTTGTTCTTTCTCCCCAGCCATCTCAGATTAGGTTTAGCTGTCTGCCAGTCTCCCGGGTTGAATGTATGCTGAAATTGCCCTCTCTAGACTTGGTATTCTCTTCAAACAGAAGTGAACTAGAGACCCTTGGGCCATCACACCCCTCAGACTCTTCTATTGGAAATCTTTCCATGCCAAGTGGATCAAAAGCAAATCTAAACAAATCAGGGTTGCCAGGTACATATGATCCTAAAATAAGTCTTGGATATTGACAACATATTAGAAAGTGCTTTACAAACATTCTTAATTATTTACAAACTTCTGGGCCCCAGTAGAGTTTGCTAAGTTCTGGCAACTGTGCAGCTAAGTGGCAGATGCAATTCAGTGATGAGGTTTTCATCCTGGGTTTTAATAATAGCCAAGCCACTATATTGCTATTGGAACTAAAGCAAATCTTTGATGTAGAAGGACCTAGTAGTTCTAGTTGATAATACATTTAGCTGTAGCAAGCAATGCAAGTTGGCAAAATCAGCAAGGATATTAGCTGTATAGTGATATAAATTTGCCTGAGAAGAGGGTAACATTTCCCTTGTACAAAGCAGGGCCTTATCTGGAATATGCAGTGCAGTGTTGGTCTCCTGTGCTTAAAAAGAGGATATTATTGAAATAGAGAATGTCTAAACAAGAGACACTAAGCTATTACAGGGTATGGAAGGGTCTTGGTTATAACAAGAAACTGGCAAACACTGGAAACGAAGATTTTATGGGGGATTATCATCACCATGTATAGATATATAAAGGGATCATACAAAATACTTTGCTACTTTTTTCACTAGTAGATCCTTCCAGTAGACATGAGGGCATCCACTGATATTAGAATAAAGGAGGTTCTGTTAAGAGGCAAGGCTAGTGAAATTACTTCTTTGCACAACGTTGATCCAGGAAGTGGTACAACTGTCAGCCATACCAGACCATAACTTAAGCATACTGTATGTTCATATATTGCCTTCTTGAGTGATAACCATGTGACATTTCTTTCCTATTTCCAATCTGCTCCTTCCAGGGACATCCACAGGGCTTGGTAGCCCTCTTGGGAGAACGAGACACAGCAGCAGTCAGTCTGATTTGACCAGCTCTAGCAGCAACTCGTCAGGCCTAAGTTTTACAGCTTGCATGTCAGATTTCTCCTTGTATGTGTTTCATCCTTATGGTGCCGGAAAACAGAAATCTGCAGTATCAGGACTTGCTCCAGGTCCCAGTGGTTTAGGTACATTGGGTTTGAGCTCTGCATAGCAACCAATTAAATGTTGGCAACCAGTAAATTTTACCTTCTGATTGGATGTCATACATAATTAGACCTGTAGCAAACTTTGTGCCTTTTATTGCATAACTACCTTAAACATTTAAGGGTGTCCTTAAATCAGTGGGTTTAGAGTTTATATATTATGCATATTGGCAGAGTCATCATTAAAAACTACAGGTTAAGAGCTGATTGATTCCCAAACTATGTGTACAGTGGCACAGGGCAGCAGGCTGAATAATAAGAAAATAAGGAAGCAATTTTTGGGGTGATCGTTCATTTGCTGTCTTACAAACTTAGAAGTATAGCAGTGAGGGGTCCAACCAATGTTTGATCTCAAAGTCGGGGGACCGAAGCCAAAATTTCTTAAACACACTGCAGTAAAACAAGTTGCCATTTTTTTTTCTTTTCTTCTCTAAATATTATGTATAAGTGAATTTGAAATTTAACCTTTGGCCACAATAGTAGTGGTTATCATAAAAAGATGGTGCTTTAGATGGGTTTAAAGGATTCATTACTCTTAAGTAGTATGACAGTTGCATTTATGCCTGCAAAAACATACAATATAGCAAAGGGGAATATAAACCCTCTCGTAAAACTAATTGTCCATTTAGATCAATACATTAAACAAAATTGCAATGATTAGGTTAATGTTGTGTGCAAAGTATTTTATCACAGCACTCCCCAGATTTTTCATGATATTGACCATTTATTCACTAAAACTACTGTCTGGGTGTTTTTATGTAACATAACAAAATTGGTAACTCTTGGGTAGTCTGTGCTAAATAAAAATCTAGTGGAAAGTAACTTCCAGCCCATGGGCCTCCAGCTGAACATCCCTTCTTTATGGAGTGTGTTCATATATGTTTTCCTTGGTTGTCAGCCATGTAAAAGCTTGCTGCTACTTTCTGTAGGTCATGTAGATGAGGAACCTACATCAGTTACTGGCCGTAAGGACTCTCTCAGCATCAACCTGGAGTTTGTTAAAGTCAGTTTGTCCAGAATGAGACGTTCAGGTGGAGCTTCATTCTTTGAGAGTGTATCTGCTACCAAAAGCACCAGCAAAATGGATACGACTTTAATCAACATATCCGGTAAGAATTTTGTTTACAGTAGAGCTCGTGCTTAACTGAATTTGATATAATAAATAGATTCATACTGGGCACAGGTTATATTGTGTTTGCTGTTATTGATGTGATGTTTGAATGTTTATGCATAAATATTTTTTCTTCTGTTAGCGGTTTGTGACATAGGATCGGCCTCCTTCAAATATGATATGCGCCGACTTAGTGAGATCCTGGCTTTTCCAAGGGCATGGTACAGAAGAAGTATCGCTAGACGCTTGTTTCTTGGTGATCAAACCATCAATTTACCAGGTATGATTTGTTATTCTGACTGTAAGTCAGAGAAAAAGTTAAAAAATAAAAGCGATGCTCTATTACTGCTTTATAATTAAACTCATAGAGGATTTTCTTTATTGTGTTTATTTAAAAGAACAGACTGAATATAATTTCTTCTCAGTTGCTGTTTATTTTGCTTAAGTGAACACAATCCTTTATTGCCTCTAAAACCTATCCCATTCTTTTTCTTGTACAGTGTATAGAATATCAGTGAGTTTCTACTCCTCAAACTGAGTGCAAAAAGCTTTGGGACAGAAGTTCCCACACTATGTGGCACGTAGCACAGCATAAAGATCAATTAATGATTTGGGGTGACCCATTATAAACTATTCTTTATGTTCCTAGGACTATGGCTGTTTCAGGAAAGTTAAAATATACTCAAAATTCGAATGGGAGGTTATTTAGGAAAAAAAATTTAACATCTAAAACTTGAACAAGTTTTAATCACTTCAGTTGGGTCACTGGACCTCTCCCATTGACTTCTACATGAACTCAGAAGGTTTTAGGTGGCGAATAGATGAATTCAAATTCTTCCCAGGGTCAAGGTTTGTTAAATCTCGTAATTTGAATTGAGTTTGGATTATTCCCAATTCGAATTTGTGAGTTTTGACTAAAAATACAATTCGAAAATTAGAATTCTAATTTACTATTCGACCCTTAATAAACCTGCCCCTACATTTCTGAAGGGTTTTGAACCAATAGTCTTTAAAATATTGCTGTTGGGCAGTGGTACAATGGCAGCAGCTGTTTTTTGTTCTGCGGGATGAATAAGCATCTCTATGGCACAGTTTCTTTCCTGATTTTATTAATGAAAACCAATTGCATGTTAAAATTATAATTGTATCCTACCTTGTACAGATGAATTCACACAGTACTTAGATTTTTATGTTCTTTCTTATCAATATCACAGAATATGAGCAAGTTGAGCGTGTTTTCCTTATGAACAATTTTTTGCCATTACCTATCACTGGTCCTGTCCAAGCCCCAAATGAACTCTCGTGCTAAGTGGTATCGATTAGACCATATTTTAAATCTATTCTGTTATTAGACAATTATCAAGGTTCCTGGTGGGCACAATAGATTTGCTGCTACAGTCTGAATCTGCAAAAACCTCTTTATATTAGAAGGGCAGAGTCCTGCACTTATCCATTATTTTTTTCCATGAGACATAAAATAGTGAGATATACTATATCTTGGCTAGATATCTTCATTTTTTGCATATTTTCTAGCTTCAGGCCCAGGAACTCCTGATTCCATAGACGGCGTCAGCCAGCATCTTTCTCCTGAATCATCTCGCAAGGCTTATTGTAGAACATGGGAGCAACCGAGTCAGTCAGCCTCATTCTCTCATATGGCGCAGTCACCTAATGTTTTCAGTGAACACACTCCAAATAGCAACATGTCTCCAGGAGCAGTAGCTCACTCCTTGAAATCCCCAGCGCCATCACGAACAAGAAGTGTGTCTGATTCCTCTGTGCCTCGCAGAGGTATGTTTTCTACTCGGTTATACATCCTTTTTGCAAGATAATGCTTACAAATGACAAGAAAACATTTTACAACTTGGACATTTAGCCGGTGGAAGTACTGTTCATTTGTCTGCATGTCATTTTAACTTGGCAGACCAAGCAACATATTTCTGTAATATCCACTTACAAATAAACCTAAATATATACATAAATAAAGATATCTGCAGAATGAATGTAACATTTTACATATCAATACTGTCCTTTTTTTTTTAATTGTACGGTAGTTTAACGGGTCAGCAGCATGATTTGGAAATATTTCCACATAAAGCCAGAAAGTCATTTGACCAGGAAATGATTTAGTAATTATTTTTCCTTTCTCGTTCAGATTCACTGTCAAAAACGTCAACCCCTTCATTTAGTAAAGCTACTAAACCTTCAAGCCAGCAGGGGACTCCATGGGAAACATTGGTTGTGTTTGCCATTAATCTGAAGCAACTTAATGTTCAAATGAACATGAGCAATGTAATGGGCAATACAACGTAAGTTATTTTCATTTTTATGCACTTTTTGTTTATTTATATGTAATGTTTATAGAACCATAACAATATACCTCTACCACACAGGGGGCATGCTTAAGTTTGTACTCTATGTGTAGTCCATTTATACCATCTAAGACTTTAAAGAAGAGCGAAAGCTCCAGTAAATGGGGGCGCCAAATGTTCGTGCACCCCAAGGATTGTAATGGCTTGCCTGATACCCCAAGCCAGTGCTCCTGTTAGCAGAAAACTGCATCAGCCCGGGCACTAGCAAGCAATTCATACTCTTTTTTTTTTTTTTTTTTTTTTTTTTTTTCCCCCTTCTTCATTCTTCAAAATCCAGCAGCTGACGCATTTGCAGTAGAGTGAAAAAGCTAGCTGTTTTTGTCAACATCCGGCATTTACCTCTACTGCATAGGAAAATATCAATCACTCGCTTGGGCAGTGCTCTAACATTTTCTACCTCCCATCAACTGGATTACATTCTCCTTTAAAGAGGCGTTTAAAACCACTTATTTTCAGAAAAGGTCAATTAGTAAAGTGCAAAAGTGCTTAATAGGAGCATTAAAAATATATTAAAAATCTATTCCGCCATAAATTCCCAGACAAGTGTATGCTACACCCCAAACGGTATGCCACCCACACAATTCACATGAACCAGGTCCCTTATAAGCCACACTCTCTTTGGCTGCCAGAATACAAGACTGTCCTGCAAGATATGTAGCTGTAGTCAATGAATTGCTTGTGTTGATGTGGAAAATCATCATGGGATCCTGAATAGCCTTCATACTCTGCATGATATGGGTCAATAAATCCAAAGTAGTGTAGCTTGGGAATAATCTGTAAAACTTTGTAGGATATGTAAGTGAACATACTTTGTGTTATTATCAGTTGGACCACCAGTGGACTGAAGAGCCAAGGTCGCCTATCGGTGGGAAGTAACAGAGACAGGGAAATCAGCATGTCTGTTGGCTTGGGCAGATCTCAGCTGGACTCCAGAGGTGGAGTGGTTGGTGGAACTATAGATGTTAATACTCTGGAAATGGTTGGTAAGTTGAAAGGGAAAATAATATATAATATATATCATAATGTATATATAATTCATATAAATAATTACAATTCTCATTTACATCTGTACTTTGCTTAAAGCTCATATTTCAGAACATCCCAACCAACAACCCAGCCACAAAATTCAGATTACTATGGGCTCTACTGAAGCACGTGTGGACTACATGGGCTCAAGCATTCTAATGGGGATCTTTAGCAATGCAGATCTGAAGTTACAGGATGAGTGGAATGTCAATTTGTTTACTCCAATGGATACTAGTATTTCTGACAAAAGGTATGTTCACCTGAATTTTCATCGATCATGAATGTACCATGAGATATACAGCAGTGCACGGATTTGCATCCAAGACAATATATCCTCATTCAATAACCATAAATGGGCATTTATCCACTATCTCAGCCATAGTATTCCAGCTATAAATCTTGTAAAGCATTTAAAAAAATATTTAACTTAACATAGTTACATCATAACTATAGTAGGCAAGGTATGTGGGGGAATTCTATACTGTGCTGTAGTTCCACATAACTCCTCAAATCCCTGGTGGATATGCATGCACATTATTTTTTTTCTGCGGTGTTCCAGAAGGTTTAGTTTTATCACACTGCTACACCTATTTCACATTTGCTCTATCTGTATATGTTATCAGAATGTTGTCATGTACAGTTCTCCAATGCATGCATATACGGATTAAATCATAATATGTAAATGAACAAATCAATGGAAAAATGACACTTGTATAGATGGGAAGCAAAATCTAGATTTTTAGTATATATTTTAGTATTTTTCTGTGAATAAACAAAAGAAAATCTGCCATAAAGAACATAAGAAGTAAAGTGAAATGTGCAGTGATGGAAGTTTTGTAACTAGTAAATATATACCTGTTATCATAGATTGATTATTATTAATTTTTTATTATAGATGGATATGAAAAATAGTATGCTAGCAAAAATTCAGTAACCCCTATCAACCAATCAGCAGGCAGCATTTACTAGTCACCTGTTTAAAAGCAAACCTCTTATTGGTTACTATGGATTACTGCACATAGGTAAATGTATGGCCTTTATTATAAATGGGGCATAGTGTTCTAGAACTTTGAAAGTGAAGATAAACTGTGGGTGTGCTTATTTACACATCTACTATACCCCATCAGAAGTTTAATAGACTCTTTCCAATTGGCAAGGCAGTGTGCAAAGTACATAAGAGCACATTGTAAATGGCCCTTTATGTTTTCAGATGGTCTGCCACAACAGCTCCCCTTCCTCCCTGCCATAGATGCCCAGTAATTCAAATATTGCCTACCAAATCTGAGGATGTATGGCCACTCTAGGACTGGATAAAGAATATTTATATGCATAGAGAAACATTTATTTGGAGAAAGCATTTATTCACGTACAAAAATTATCTTTTTATTTCTGCACTACTCACCATCCACTTTTTCTAATTTTTACAAATTTATGTCAATGTGTTTTCTTTAGTGTTATATTTATTCATGGAGACCTGCAGTGGGACATTTTCCAGGTTATGATCTCCCGCTCAACTACACCTGATCTCATAAAAATAGGCATGAAACTACAAGAGTTTTTCACCCAGCAGTTTGATACAAGCAAGCGTGCATTGTCTACTTGGGGGCCAGTCCCATATCTGCCACCAAAGTCAGCTGCCACAAATGTGGAGAAGAAGGAAAGTGAACAACGTAAGAGCTTCCCATTCAAAAGATCTACACATCTGAAAAAATATTAAATATTTACTAAAATATAGGACTAGGCATATCATTGGCCTATAAAATACCATTTAAATATAACATCTTCATACAGACCCTGTGCAGGCGGACACACACTCTAAAGTGCTTGTCTGCAGTAACCTGTTTTATGATGCAATTTATAAAGTATAATGGTACAATATTTTCCCTTTGCTTTAGAATCTTCCCTGAACTGTAGCAGCAGGATTATATCCCCCATCTTGAAAATCATACTGCTGTATGTACAAGTGAGGAAAGGTGTTGGCAAAAATGTACAAACTAATCACTAACACTAAGGGGGTTATTTATCAAAGGTCGAGTTTCAGAAGTTTGATGAAAAAAAATAGAATCATTTGAATTAATCGAGTTTTCCGCGAAAAAAATTTAATCCCTCAAATTAATCCCACTGAAAAAACCTGAACATCATGAAGGCGACGAACATTCAAATAGTCGACCACTGCTATTGACCTTTACATGACCTTGACAGCATTATTTTTGGATTCAAGCTATATCCAGGTTCGGGGTATAATAAATCTTGAAAAATTTAATTTTTTTTTGTTTGTTTTTTAAAGAAACCCCCCGAAAAATTTGTTGTTTTTTTTTGACAGAAAAATACCCTTGAAAATCAAATTTTTTGAGTAAAAATCAACTTGACATTTAATAAATAACCTTACTGTTAGTGAAGTAAACCAGTGATTTGCAAAGAAGTAATTTTCTGTGCCCAAGGCTAATGGCACAGCTATATGCTCCCTTCTGTCCCTTGTATTTGTGTGCACTGACAGACACAGTATCTGCCTGTCAGCCCACACACAGAGAGTATACTTAGCATTTCTGCACTGAAATCAGCCCTGTGTGTGTGTGTTAGCAGGCCTGTACTGTGCCTGTCAGTGCAAACAAATAGAGGAGCTTGAAGGCAGTGGACTGGGTTTTCTCCCTGCTTATTGGAGTGTAGATAAACACAGCGGTCACATGTCTTCCTTGGCTCTCTAGAATCAATACAATGAAACATTTTCTAATGCAAAATAGGACTGTTACTGACAAGAAACTGTTAGTTTTTGGTAGTGGGCAAGCAGATGTAACCTTTAAATGTAAATAAAATATTTTGAGGTTAACAACCCTTTAATTAACTAATGTCATACAAGGCGGCGTTAGGCCAGAAAATGCATACAAGACTTTTCTGACAAAATCGGATTCATTCTATCACTAAACGCATTGGATAACATTGGATATAATGGCGGTTTATCCACCAAATCCATTACCATCCAAAACTAAGATGTTTAGGACAATATTTAAAACACTGGTATGTTATGAAACATCTTTTTTTAATGTAGTCCGTAAAGAATCAAGACATCTAGGTAGGAGCCAGGGAAAACAAATGAAGAGGGACCTTTATATTTAGTTTTAGGCAGATACAGTTCACTTTTAAAAAAATATGTACCTTGGTATTCCATGAAGTGTAAACTAACTTTGCTGTTGCCGACCCTTCTGTTGCAGTCCTAGATGCAGCGCATCATCGTCATTGGCCTGGAGTACTCAAGATAATATCAGGATGCCACATATCACTTTTTCAGAACCCTTTGCCTGAGGACACTGTTCAGTTAGGTGGTTCCATGAGCCTTCATGGGAATCACATGACATTAGCATGCTTTCACGGTCCCAATTTCCGCTCTAAATCCTGGGCCTTGTTTCATCTGGAAGAGCCAAACATTGCTTTTTGGACAGAAGCTCAAAAAATATGGGAAGACGGTAATATATCATAATAACTTCATTATCTCACTCTGAATGGCTGTGTTGACATGCATTTAGCCTATTACATTTGCTAAGGCTAAGCATGTGTATTTTAGGCATGAACAGAATGCTAGCTTAATTTCAGTACATTGTCCTCATGACTCCGTTAGTTAGTAGAAACAAATGCATTTTATCATTTTTATCTTAATAATGGTACCTCTTGAAACCTGTTAAACTGATGGCCAGTCTGGCAGCCTGTTCTAGTAACAGAGATAGGTTCATCATTGGTTGTGATAATATAAATAAGATTTCATGAATGTAATGCTAGTATCAATGTTTTTCTTTCTAGCTAAACACCACCATATCAGTATTTTCCCAGAGGCACTCCTTCATAATATTTTTCTGGTTTTGTATATAATAAGTCTACTTTCTGTGAGAAATGAATCATTTCTTTTTCTTTATGGCAGGTTCAAGTGAGCACTCCACATACATTGTACAGACTCTTGATTTTCACTTGGGTCACAATACTATGGTTACTAAACCCTGCGGCGCTCTGGAAAGCCCAATGGCAACAATCACTAAAATAACAAGGAGGCGCCATGAAAACCCCCCACATGGAGTTGCAAGTGTGCAAGAGTGGTTCAACTATGTCACTGCTATGAGGAATGAAGGTTTGTAAAGTTTTGTTCTTTAACATTTGGCACCCCCAAGTGTGAAATGACTTTCCTTCTCCTTTAAGAATATGTAGAATATGAGATAATCGCTGTGCTGAATTGTAAAGATAGACAACACTACCTGAAACAATAACTACAGTAAAAATAATGTATCTTCTCCTGTTTATAACTCTTGCACACCTCATTGAATGCAGACCAATTGCTTACAAAATTAGAGTTGTTTCAGAATTTTTTTTTGTTTTGTTTTTTACAGAATTAAACTTACTTCGTAATGTTGATGCCAACCATGCAGAAAACAGCACAGCAGTAAAGAACTCGAGTTTGTTAAGTGGATTCAGGGGAGGCTCCAGTTACAACCATGAGACAGAAACAATCTTTGCTTTGCCACGGATGCAGCTAGACTTCAAATCTATACATGTCCAGGAGCCCCAAGAACCTGTCCTCCAAGGTGCCATTGATTTTTAGTGTTACTTTGGGAAATGGCTTTTGTTCTGTGCTGTATTTTATAATTATCAGATATGCTTGGGTTTTGTGGTTCTCTGGAGAAGGGGGACTTTCTGTAATTTGGAGTACCGTGCATTAAGGCAGTGATCCCCAACCAGTGGCTTGTAAACAACATGTTGCTCATCATTCCCTTGGAATAGGGGCTACCAAGTAGGCAACCACAGCACTTATTTGCACCACCCAGTAACATTTTTTTTGCTTGTGTCACTCACAACTCTTTTTATATCTGAATGGGGCTCACAGGTACAGTTGCCACCAGGCCCAGACTGGCAATCTGTGAGTGGGGCTGCTATAAGATGCCATCGAATTCAGTATGTAGTGGGCTGGTGGGGGCTGTTTGGGCCTCAGTGTACCTGAAATGCCAGGGCCTATTTTAATTCTCAGTCCGGACCTGGTTGCCACCTTTTCCTAAAAATTTTACCGGCTGGTGGTGGGAACAAAAGGAGATGGGCCGTGATGTAAAAGGGGTGGGCCACTATGTAAAAGGGGGTGGGGCCGTGTCACGGAGATCGACAGAAGGAGGACAAAAGTTAGTTTCCAGCGGATTGGGGCGGGTCAAGGGGTCTTGTTAAGGGTATTACAAATTTACCGGCAGCTACATTGCCGGTAAATTTTAATACTAGCCTTGGCAGGTGTTTTACCGGCTAGGCTGGTAAAATTCAGGCGGGTGGCAACCCTACTCACAGGTAAAAAAAAAGGTTGGAGACCTCAGCCTTAAGGTCATTAAAAAACATTTATAAAACAAAAATGTCATCACCATTTATTCCTACTTACTAACAGATAGAAAGCAAATCAGTCACAAACCAATTGCTACTTGTTTACACAATGGGAAATGGCATTTCCATATTTTATTCTTACATTGATTTTTTTTTACTATAGATGAAGGCAAACCAAAGGTGGAGTGCAGTGTGGTAACAGAGTTTACTGATCATATCTGTGTGACAATGGATGCAGAACTGATCATATTCCTACATGATATGGTGTCTGCTTACTTGAAGGAGAAAGAAAAAGGTACATATTCTGTGTTTCTGTGTGGTCCCTATTATCTTTAGCGTGCTCAAGCACATTTTCAGATGAGACTCTGAATAAAATTGCCCCTACCGCTGCTTTTGAATCAGTTTGAGAGATATTGGCCAGTTAAGAGATCAGAAAATGTTAACCCACTACAAGTGCCAAAAGTAAAAGTAACTGGTTTATGAATATACTGTAGCTTCAGCACAAAAATAGTCTATAGCAACCATTCAGCAATTCATTTTAAACAAATTCGTAGACAATAAATATCAAGATCGGAATGGAAGAAAGAACCCCAGCCAGTGTTTTACAGAGAAAAAAATAAATAAACTTTTTGTTCTTCAAAATTAGAATTATTTGCTTAAAGCAACAGTAACAGCAAAAAATAAAAGCATTTTAAAGTAATTGCCCTGCACTGGTAAAAGTTATGTATGTATGTTGTTTGCATTAGAAACGCTACTATAACTTATATAGGCAGCTGTGTAGCCATGGAGGCAGCCAATCAAACTGGAAAAGGAGAAAGGACACATATTTCTACAGTGTGCATGTGTTATCTGCTATGTAACCTAAACCTTGAATGGGGCTGCCCCATGGCTACACAACAGCTTCTTTATATAAACTATAGAAGCGATTATAAAGCAAAAACACCAATAGTACTAGTGCATGGGAAATGTAATTATATTTTAGTTACTTTGGTGTTACAGTTCCTTTAAATTGGACTTTATGAGAGACTACCTTCCTGTAATTCAGAGCTATCTGGATAATAGTTTCTGGATAAGGGATCCCAAAACTGCAATAGAATTGAAAACTAAAAATTGTGCTCTAACTGCAGTATTTCTTATAGTTCATATTTTTTTTTTTTTTTATCTTCCAGTTATATTTCCACCTCGAGTCTTTACAACTCGTCCAGGCCAGAAAAGCCCAGTCATACAGATCGATGAAAGCTCATCTGAGAAAGAGAGAGAAGAAAACACTAACTACACCTATGTGGACTGGAGAGAATTTATGTGCAATACTTGGCATCTTGAGCCCACCCTCAGGTATTTATTCATCATGTTTCACTTGCTTCAACAATTTTAGTTCTTTATCAAATGTGACCTGAGTAGCAATAATGTAAAATTTATAAGAGCATTATCCTGTGTATGTGTTTAATGGCAGCTGTTTTCTTATTGTTAACTTTCTTTCACTAATAGGTCAGTGTACCCCTCAAAAGTACAGGCATTCACTGTGCACCCTGAAGCCGAGCATAATCATCATAGAATCCAGCAAAAATAACCCATTGAGTTTCTGAACTGAAATCTGGTCAGCATGCATTGTATAGGGGCATATGTATCAAATAGTAATAATTGAGATCCCCACAGTTCACCAGAGGGCAATTTAACAGCTCTATACGCTGGGATAGGGTTTTTTTAGAACATATTTATCAAAGGGTGGTGACTTTAAAAGTCCTATGCAGATAGGGTTGCGGCATAGCTGGTAAAATACCAGCCAAGGCCGGGGGGCGGTATTACAAATTTACTGTCAATGTATTAGCCGATAAATTTGTAATCTCTATAGTTCCGCCCCTGGCATGCCTCAGATCCGCCCCTCTCCCCTACTCACCTAATCCAAGGGCGCAGACCTTCCTGGCGAAACTCCATCCCGAATCATTATAACTCCGCCCCGGAACGTCATAACTCTGCCTGGAAAGTCCTAATCCCGCCCCGGAACGTCATAACCCCGCCCCTGTACTGGCACAACCCCACCCTTACGTCACCAGCTGGTAGGGCCAGATCGAAAAGGTGGCAACCCTATATACAGATATGGGACCTGTTATCTAGAATGCTCAGGTCTTTCCATAATTTGGATCTTTATACCTTAAGTTACTAGGAAATTATTTAAACATTAAATAAACCCAATAAGCGGGGTTTGCCTCCTATAAGAATTAATTATTTTTTAATTCAGATCAGGTACAAGTTGTAGTTTTATTATTACAGAGAAAAAGGAAATCATTTTTAAAAATTTGGGAAATTTGCTATCCCTTCATTGGAACTCTCTGGATAATGGGTTTTTGGATAATGGATCCCATACCTGTACAAGTTAATATCTTTCCAATATAGTTCCTATGTTGTTTTTTTTTAATAACAACAGGGCTTGGCTCCACAGAATATGGAAATTGTTGAAACTAACAAAACTTATTAAAAATACGTTTTCTCCACAAAATACAAGAGATTTATTTTATTTATGAAATTTGCCCATTCAAATAAAATAACATCATATTGATGGGCAGCTTTTCCAGCAGGAATCAAACGAAATAAACAGAGCAAATGCAGTGATAGGAGAGTC
Organism: Xenopus laevis; assembly: GCF_017654675.1. NCBI lineage: Eukaryota > Metazoa > Chordata > Amphibia > Anura > Pipidae > Xenopus > Xenopus laevis. Next base: position 70,155,677 of record NC_054371.1, on the reverse strand, counting down.
AGAACATGGTGCATCACCATTGATGTCCAAACATGGCTCATGAAAGAAGCTTCACTGTGCCTCTACTACTCAGTTTGGTTTGCCTTGACCTTTTTGCTAACGCTGGAGTTTGAAAGCTCAATGGACAAATAAGAGTCACTGGTGTAGGGTTAATTGTGTGCAGCATTGACTAGTGGTTTCCCTGGTGATGTTTGTCTGACTGCAGCACAGCAGTAGGGGGCAGACTTGCTTACCAGAGGATCTCCTGTGGACCTGGGCCATAGTGGGCCCCATTCTATGACAATGCCCATCATCCCATCCTTATTTCCACCATGGGCCTATATAAAAGCCTATACAATACACTCTATATCTAATTCTGTGAGAGTGGGCCCAGGTTGTCCCTAGAAGACATACACCACCGCTGATGGCACCAGTAGTAGGTCAGCCCAACCTATACCCATGCCGACTGTCTTGTGATATTAAAGGAGAAGGAAAGGCTAAAATTAAGTAAGCTTTATCAGAATGGTCCTCTGTCAAAAGAAACTCCACATTTCTTTCCTTTTATTGTATACACATGGACTTCTGTATCAGACTTCCTGTTTTCAGCTTAAACCTCCAGGGCTAGGGCTTGAGCATGCTCAGTTTGCTCCTCTCTCCCTTTTCCCTCCTCCCCTCCCTACTGTAATCTGAGCCCAGAGCTATGAGTAAGAAGGGAGAGACTCAGGCAGGAAGTGATGTCACACCAAGCTAATATGGCAGTAAATTGCCTCTGTAGCTTTACTTCTCCTTTAAACGGTTTTGTACTTGTAAAATTATTTCTCAACTTTTAGGCTTATTTCATGGACTGGAAGGAAAATCGACCCAGTTGGAGTTGATTACATCCTACAAAAGCTGGGCTTCCACCATGCCAGAACCACTATTCCAAAATGGCTTCAGCGTGGAGTGATGGATCCTCTGGATAAGGTCCTTTCAGTCCTCATAAAGAAACTGGGCTCCGCCCTTCAAGATGAAAAAGAAAAGAAGGGGAAGGACAAAGAAGAGCACTGAACACAAAAGCAAGAAAGTGAACAAAATGTTAACCTACTGAACAAACACTTTTTTTAAAAAAAAAAAAATCTTTTGTATAACAAATCAATGTTTTTATTTGACATGAGCCCATTTGACTTTGGAACAAGTTTTTGATCTCTAGATCAACCAGTCTTGTGCATTGGATTCTCTGGATCCAAACTAATTCACCCAAAATGTGACAAATCTAACAACTTGTGATTTTCTTAATGCTACTAACCCCTTCATCCCTGGGAGCTCTTCTAGTTGTGTTACTTTTAATTGCTTTTCCACTTTATAGTGAACAAGTGAGTTTCCTCCAGTTTATCCAGAACCTGTTTCTCAGCTGCAGTGGTTGATGTAGGCCAAGTGTACAGCTTTCTTTTCTGTAAGTACCTGCATGTTGGTGACCCGCGTTCCTGGGCAAATGTTTCTTCTAGTTCACTGCTGCGCCCAGTAACACCGATATATCCTTCTCTGTAAACTGCCACCTGTACTGCAAACCCATAAATGAGAACCTCAGGGGTGAGAGGGGTCAGAATAATTCCGTTGTGAATAAAACTGTTTACTCTGGTGCATGCTGCCATTCCATTGGGGGAAGCACCGCATGTTTATGTATATTTTGGACTGAGAAATAGGATTGATACACTGTAAAATGTATAGGGCTATTGTTATTACCTTGTATTAAGTGCAATATGGTTTTATTTCTGTGATAACTGCAGAATATTAACTGTGAATTTATTTTATTTTGGCATAATACATTTTGTTGACAATATAAAGGGTATTTGTGTGGTTTGTTTTACCCCACTCAACTTTGGTAGGTGGTTATTTTGGCACTGAATCTGCACATAAGGTTGTATGGTCATTTTATAATCATATGAAGCTAGAACTTCTCAACTTACATCTGGCTAAGAACACGCTCAGACTTCTTATTCTAATTTCTGTGCAAACCTGTGGGTCAGTATGTAGTTCTCCTCCTGACAGGAGAAGCTTGGACAGCAATGTGCCTCACAAGTGACTTTCAACTTAAAATTTGTCGTATATTGGGATATTTAAGCAGGCAATTTATTTAAAAGGAATCTGCTCTCTGGTTGCTGGGTGACACTGACCCTAGCAACCAGATAGCATTTTGGATTTAGCTAAAGAGAGGCAGAATCTAACAACCAGGTCAAGTGCAAATACCCTTTGATTTTGATTTTCAATGCCTCCTACAATAAGCTATGATTAACTCTTACCATATTATCAGTACCTGGGGAAAATAAGCATTTGGGACTGTTATCCAGAAACCTGTTATCCAGAAAGCTCCAATTTACTCATCGACTCCATTTTATCCAAATAATCCAAGTAAAAGTGATTTCCTTTTTCTCTGTTATAATAAAACTGTAACTTGTACTTGATCCAAACTAAGATATGATGTATCCTTATTAGAAGCAAAACCAGCCTATTGGGTTATTTAATGTTTACATGATTTTCTAGTAGACTTAAGTTATGAAGATCCAAATTATGAAATGATCCGTTATCCGGAAATCCCCAGGTCCCAAGCTTTCTGGGTAACAGGTCCCATACCAGTATTTAAATTTTAATTGAGAAATCTCAGAGAGAAGCAATACTTGTAATGAAATGAACGAATGCATCTGTTCCCACGTGCTGCTCTAGAAATTCACAACATTTTACACTACTGCCTATTTGAGTCCGTGATGCACAAATAAAATGCCTCTGTATGTGCTAAATCTGTTTTTTAAAAGAGAAAATATTTTTATAGCTTTAACATCAAGACATCAGGCAAGTCATACTTCCATTTTCCCAGGATTGGGAGCAAAAAGCCTACGATCAATTCTTTCTAACATGATATGGTATAATGACCACAAAAACATTTCAAAACATTTTGGAAAAAAAAGGTATTTTATTTCAATTACAATCTGATCATCTAGATTTGTTAAAGTCTCTTGTCTTGATGGCCCTGCCGGCTGTGTCTCCTATTTGCTGCTGATACTGAAGGTCTTCCAAAATGTTCTCTGGCTGCTTCTCGGTGTCTTCTAATCCTTTCTTCTCTCGCTCCAAACGAAGAAACTGGTCCTCATCCTCTCCAGGTTGTACATTTGCATCCTGTAATAGTTTATAAATAAAAAATTACATTTAATTTTATTTAAACAAAACATATTTCTAAAACTTTTCCCCGTCATTTTTATGGAAACTTAAAATAGTTATTAATATGTAAGAAAATACACATCCTCATGTCAGACCATTTTTAAAGACCTTTTAAATGAGGTTAGTAATCACAGATCCTACACAGGCCACACTGTACATTCTACTCAAATACTCTGAACTGAAGCCACCTGCACCCATTGCAGCATCACTACTTGCACACAAATCATAAGAAGCCAATTTGAACAGCTACAATTAATTCAAAGCACCATAACAATACTCTATTTGTCAGGAGAATGTCAGGATAAGTCAGGGGGTCATGATCCATGTGGCCAGTGGGCTAACTCGACAAGTATCAGGGGTTGGCCTGTGTAGCTGTGTATGGCCACATTTCCCATAACAATAACTCTTATATTATATATATATATATATATATATATATATATATATATATATATATATATATATAGTCGTATTCCAAGAAATGACGCACTCCAGGACTCATGTCTTGAGAAAGGTCCAGACTGGACTGAAACGTTGACAAATAAACTTCACTTTGCTTGATCTCATTTTGAAGTCCTGGAGTGCGTCATTCTTCGGAACACGACTATCTACACTATATATGACCGCACCCAGGCAGTAAAACTCTGCTGGATTGGAGTGCACCACAACTTGAACTATATATAGAGATAGAGAGAATATATAAATACCTTGGACAGTTCTATCACAATTCTGTAGTAAGTTCCAACTCCACTGTGCACTTGTAATCCCTCGTGGGCAGCAACGCCGATAAAAAAAAATAATTATCAGTTTAGTTTAAAGTACAAACACCATAATGTATAAATAAATGTACATAAATCAAAAGTTATACTCACCAACTTCATCCATGTCGTGAGTTTCAGGAACACTCCAGATGACATCATCCGCTAAAACTTTGTGAAGGTCCCCTTCATATTCCCACAGTTATACTCACCAACTTCATCCATAAACTCCCCTTCCCTCTTCCCCAAGCCTCAGTCCCACTACCAGTACCAGTCCTCCTTGCCCCAATTTCCCAGCCCGTACCAACCTTCCCCCTTCTGGAACATTGTGCTAATAAATATAAAGTATAAATTAGTATATTAAAAGAAAAGTCAATGACTAGGCTATTTAAGGTAATATCAGTGTCTATTCAGATATAATGTCTATGGCTAGAGTGGTTTGAAGACAAGACTAAGCATTGGAATACCCAAAACTATTAGGCAGTAGCCAGTGTTAAAGCCAGATGTAATAGATGTTGATAGAGCTGTGGAAATAGATAGCTGTACAATATTAACAGCCTTAGTGCTGTGGTACAGTAGAGCAAGTGGTAAAACACTCACATCCACAGGAAACTAAAATAGATGGTGGTGCTGGTTGATGGAGTGGTTGCTAAGTTGATCATACCACAATATGATCGAGTGGCCATGTCCTTGGCCCACCCAAACCCTACCCTATGGCCAGTGGTATAAGGGGTAATTTTACAATTGCTTGCATAGAGGTTGTCTTAATTCCTAAGTGTGAGGAATTTCAGGTCCTTGACTCCCTTTCCTTACCTCCCCATATGATGTTACTTTAGGGGAAAGAGGGTCAAGAACTTATTCCATCCCATTAAGATGGTGTCTTGGGATTCTTATGCAAACCACTTAAAATTGCCCCTAATCCCATAGGCTTACCAAGGACATGGCCCCCGTCATAAGCGGAGACAACTGTTGTGGGTGGTTATGCCAGTGATGGTAGACCCAGTTGAAACAGGTACGGTCTGACAAAAGAGGCAGTGATGTTGTTAGATGGAACGAGTAGGACGACTTTTAGATGCAGATGGAGTAGGTGTTGGTAAGGCCAGATAGCACAGGCAGTGGTCCTATCAGTTGGAACAGGTGGCAGTATGGCATAGAGGAGCAGGCAGTGGTATGGCCATGTGAAAAGTTTGTGTAGCCATGAGGTAGATCTCCTTAGCCACTGCACAATAGATATTATATCAGTGTCTATTTAGATGTAATACTCATGGCTAAGACATTGGTTTGGAAAAGTACAATATGCAGTGGTATACCCAAAAGTATTGGATAGTAGCAACTGTTAAAACCAGCTGTAATAGATGATGATAGAGTTGTACAATATGAAAAGCACTTGTACTGTGGTATAGTAAAGTAAGTGGTAATGCACCCACAGAGAGCAGGAAACTAAATCAGGTGTTGAGGCTGCATGATGGAGTGGGTGGTAAGATGATCAGGTAAAGGCAGATCCCATACCAGCTAAATCAGAATGTGGCATGGCCAGATGAATTAGGAGGTAGCAAAGCAGATGGTGTGAAAAAGCTTTTTTATAATAAAACCAGCTTCAACTTGCAGTACCATAGCTGTCACCACCTGGCCCAATGTCTGCAACCTGATATATGCCTGCTTGCTCCATTTAACCCTATGTCTACCTACCTAGACATGCCACCACCTGCACCTAAAAACTTTGATCAATAAATAACCTGAAAATATAAATAAACCATTGCCTGAAAGCCGTTACTTTCCTGGACAATGGATTATTTATATTTATGCTGCTTGTGCGAACATTTTAAAACTGTGCACAGGACTTCATAACCCAATACTGATAAAGTGACCATGTCCTTGGCCCACCCATTCCCTACCCTATGGCCAATGGTATAAGGGGTAATTTTACAATAAAAGCTTGCATATATGTTTTCCTAATTTCAAGGCATTGACTCCGAACCTCTCCATATGCCGACAGGTTAGAGAAACGAGGTCAAGAACTTGATCCACTCCATTTAGATGGAGTCTTAGGATTCTTGCCAAATTGCTTAAAATTACCTCTGATCCCATAGGCTTAGGACAGTGGCCGACAGGGAGATTTGTCGCCCGCGATTAATTATGCACAATTGCGACAAATCTGCTGAAAATGTGTCTATTAGAAATAACTGAAATCGCTATTGGCAAAGCCAACATATTGCGAAGTCACTGAAAGTTTCCTCCAGGGTCAACTTCGGGATATGTTGGTTTTTCTGCCAGAGATCTAAGTTATCTCCAACAGAGACACATTTTCAGGAAATCGCAGACGACAAATTTCCCTGTCGGCCACTGCCCTTACCAAGGACATGGCCTCTCATCAGAGGTGGGGACAACTGCGCAAAGCTTTTAAATGTTAGCAGCCATAGTGCTTTTTTTTAATATAAACACCCAGTGTTGCTGCTGGTGGTGGTAAGGCCAGTGATGATAAAGCCAGGTGGACTAGGCAAAGTCTGGTGAAACAGGCAGTGATATTTCTAGATGTAATGGGTAGGATGGGGTTATAGATACAGGTGGAGTAGGTGTCAGTAAGGCCAGGTAGTGCAGGCAATGGTCCATTCAGTTGAAACAGATGGTGATATGGGCTATAAGAGTAGGCACACGTAAAACTATGTGAATTAGACAATGGTGGTCACACATAATAGAATGCATTTGCAGATTAGGTCTGAGTAGGTGTTGGTAGATTTGTGACAAGCTGGTGGACAACACAAATGGTGGTAAGGGCAGATGAAATGTATGAGCAGCTAGTTATACCAATGGATGACTTACAGGTGCCAAGTCAGCAGGTATAGGAATGAGTAGATACAAAGTTGGCATAGGATGTTAATAGCTAAGCCAAGACATCACAGACTTACTCACTCCTACCAGCTGGGATTCAGATATGTAAAGCATTGAGGATGGTGTCATCTGAATCAGTAGTGTTGTTGCATTGCAGGAATGGCAGGTTGACATCTGTATCAGGATGATTCTGAAACAAAAAGTACATTGTTAGTGTAATTGTTGCGTAAATTGTTAGTGTAAATGTTGCTATATGAACAGACTGCAGGCAGAAACTGCTTTGCATCAATATTTCCTAGGAAATCCCACACCTTTGGTTATCAGTTGATCACAAGGCTGTTAAATCCCAGGGAGAATGTGGTATATATCTATGAATATTAAGCATTAGCGTTTCTAGGGCTGCATGATCCATTCTCCAAATTATGAATTTGCAGAGATTATAAAAATGTTGAAAGAGTTATCATCCCTCTGGTAACATATTTGGTAACCTATATGGTCTTTGGGTACCTAACATGCACTGTTATATTCTAAGGGTGCATCAAGTTGTATTAATGTACCTTAATAGCTTGCTGCATACATTTGTATATCAGTCTCTGAGGCTACTTGTCTGATACAAACTGTTGGGTTTTAATATATATACTAGCGCTGAGGAAAAGCCAATAAAGTCTAATCAGAAAGAATTACATCCCATAATCCTTAACTCACATCTTCCAGTCGGATTGGTGGTGGAATCCTTTGACGCTCAACATCTTCCCAACTGATTTTCTTATAGAGGGGATGTTCCCTTATATTTCCATTCACTCCAAGACGTTTGTGTGGTCTTTTCTTCAGAAGCTAAGAAAGAGAAGAATAGTTGTTACACAGTTGTTTACATAGAATACAACTCAACTGTCCCGTGATTAGTTATAGTCAGAGTAGACGGTCTGTCACCCAAAATGCCCATTTTTAATTTTAAAATGTTGCTAGGTATGAGTTATAAGACGGGGGTATTATTTATCAAAATCTGAAAATTTCTGATAATTTTGCAGCGCTAGGCAGGTACCTGTTCAAAACTGTTCTGCCTACCCCTAGTCCTGCTGCTCTCATCTACCTCCTCTCTCCTCCCCTCTATCACTTTCCACTCCCCCCTACCTCTCCTGCCCTTCCCATTCGTAACTTCCCCTCGCACTTGTACATGGGAGGGGGTGGGGGAACCCGAACAGGTACTTTGCGCTATGGAAAAAAATGGTTGATTGCAGCCTTATTTTATACGTTGCACATTGCGTGGGGCATTGCAAATAAACTTGAAGGTGTATCTGCCAACTTATTTACATTAATATGTATTTTGTGGCATGTGTTACAGGGGTCGCAAATTAACTGCTCAATCAAAAAACATGTGCTACATGTACAATAATGGGCACACACCACTGACCGGAATCTTTCGGGTTGTCACTGGCCATTGAGAGCATGAAACATAACAAAACATGGTCTATGTCCATTGTTTTTAAATAATGGAGGCTTTTAACTTTTTCTATCATTTATTGACTGTACATAGTACCAGCAAGTTCCACCTGAAGATATGTAACTGTCCAAGTTGCTATTGTGGTACACCAATGGTGAGTGACCCCTGAGAGTTGTGCAAACAGAAAATCCTTGCAGTTGTGTGGCCAATAGATTAACTGCCCAAACCCACCTTCTGCAGGAGATCTTGCAATGTTTCACTCATCCAGTCAGGAAACACCGGCTTCTCAGTGAGCATGGAACTTCTCACATCATCTTGATAGCTGTCAAAGGGGGATCTTCCAGTGGCCATTTCACTGAGTATTATCCCAAATGACCACCAGTCTATTGCTGCGTTGTATTTCTTGTTCGCTAGCATCTGAAAAATAAAGAAAAAATGTTATCAAATCGCAAAATTAATTCAAATCTATAACATCTTTATCCATTGCACTCAAATGAAACCTTTCTACAGCAGTCACTAGCTAATTCACTTCTTATACATCATTCAAGAAGATACTAGTGATAGATAAAGGAGAAAAAATAAAAATAATGTATAATAAAACAATTTTCAAAGCAAATACATAGTAAGGGTTGGCAGCCTACACGACGGCCTGAGATTAGTGTAAGGGACAATGGTCGCAGGGAGAGGTTTAGTAAGGACTGAGGAAGCAGGTACTAAGGAACAGATAAAGGGCAAGACTTGGAACAGTCAATAAAGATAGTCCAAGAAGATAGAAGTCCAAAGCAAAGTAACAAAAGGGTTAAGCAGAGATCAAGGTCAGGGCAGGCAGGGTTCAGGTTATAAGGTCAGGAGGAGGTTTCAGTCAAACATCAGGACACTAGTAGCAACAATGGAACAAGATAACTTTTTATAACATTTTTTCCAGTTTTGAATTGCTGCAGTTGAGGAGCCCTGCATGATTTTGGGCACACCTGGTCCTCATCAGTCCCTCTGGACAACTTTGGGAGGGGAGTGTGGGTGAGTCTAGAAGTTTTAAACAAATTCAACAGTTTCCTACCTCTGGGGCCATGTACCAGTTTGTTCCTGTTTTCCCACCGATGGTTTTGTGGTCAAATACTCCTTCAGCTGCAACTCCAAAATCAGCGATCTTCATGTGTCCTTCACAGGTAAGCAGGATGTTTTCAGGCTTCAGGTCACTGCAAGAGAGAGAGAATTAATTTATTTTGTGGCTTCTCGTAAATGATAAACTACAGCCCTTCTATCATAGTGTCACATCCTCTTGAGCCCCATAAGTAACTGCTTAGTCACCATCTCATGCATTCACAATTATTATTCTTCCATAGTTTTTAGTGTGTTTCCAGTCTATAATTCCTTGCCTTATACCCACTAATTCTTCTTCTTCTCCTACCCTAATTGCTCAGTACCCCTTCCCTTACATTACATACCCACTCTCATTGTGCCTTTTTTCTTCCCAAAAACCCTTTCCTCTAAACTCAGCATCTTCCACCCCCTTAATTCACCATATGAAGTGAGAATCATTGGCAATCTGCATGTATTGAACTCCTTGGTAGAGGTACCAGTAATCTGGGGGCTCACCTACAAATGTAATTTGACCCTCCCTATTGTCCTTTCAATAAATGGGAGTTTTTTTCTACCAGAAAAATGCCAAAATATTAAATCTGCATCATTACCTTCAATATTAACTGAACAATATAAAATATGCAGACACAAGAAACCCAAGTGTATACTTACCGATGGATGATGCCAAGAGAATGGAGATACTGAAGGCCACAAATCAGTTCTGCTGAGTAAAAGCTTTAAAAAAACAAAAACAAATGCATATTAATACTCATATTATCTCCTTACTATAAAATGCTAATTTTACACTACATCTAATTAGAAAGAAAATGTGCCTATGTGCCTCTCCCAGCCTGCCCCTCATGATCACAGCACTGTCAATCTAGTAAACACCTGATCCTGTGGTGCAAATGGCAGACTAGAGTGCAAACATGAGAAAAACATGCACCTGTTTCTTTGCACTTTCCACCCTGCTCTGCATTGTAAACAAGGCCCAGTGTCTGATAAATGTTTTATACCCCACTGTGTCTTAACTATACATTCCTTAAGTCCACTGAATTCTCTTGCATGTGTCACTTATACAACATTGTATGCCCTTTAGTTTTCAGTTTTGACAGTGTTACCTCAGCTACAATTCTGGATATGGTGCATCCCCATGAGGCTTACATGTTGTATTCCTAACTCTGTTTATCTGATGCCTTTTCACTCTCACATTGTTATATATCTGTAGCATCAATTCCTTTTGATGCTGTCACTAGTACATAGTTACTTACATGATGTGTCTTTTTTTCAGATGATGTTTGATGGACAGAAGATTCCTGAGGCTGCCTCCCCCTGCATACTCCATGACGAGGAAGGCGTATTGCTGAGTGAAGAGATAAAAGGGAAGAGAGTGAAACACAGGAACTAGAAGCACAAAAACAAAACTAAGTGTAATGCAGATATGTTCCAATGCAGAAGAGCAATTATTTACTAATTAGGAAATATGCTTAGTTAGGCTTAGAGTGAACATATGGAAAAAGGAAAAATACCCTCACCCTGGCCGTCCGAATGAATTTGAATCCCAGGTGCTCGGTGGAAGAGGAATTGGCAGCCTCAAATTCAGTGTAAAAGAAAGGAACACCAGCACATCATGGGTAATGCTATCAGGAAAACCCTTGCTCGTTTATTGCGGATGCAACGTTTCAGGGCGTAACCTCTTTGTGAAGCATTTGACAAAGGGGTTACGCCCCGAAACGTTGCATCCGCAATAAACGAACAAGGGTTTTCCTGCTAGCATTACCCATGATGTGCCGGTGTTCTTTTCTTTTATAGTGAACATAGTCAGGTGTGAATGTAGAGTGAATATAATAACAGGTGCTAGAGTAAATGGATATAAAGTTGCAGCAAACTAATGGGCCTCTTATATGGCTTGCGTTGCCCATATAATCTAATGATATTTATATCCACCTTGTCTTAACTAAAATCGCTGTTTTGACATAAAGCTGCAGTTCCAAATGCTTCTCTAATTACACTAAGCTGTTGAAAACTTTCCCATGTACAGCAGCCAGATTCCGATGAATCCCTAGAGCATTAAAACTGTAACAATATGGTGTAGGGTAGGCTGAAACGAGATATGAATGGAAACATTTAGGAACTGCGTTAGAGAGCTTTTGGGATAGGCAACTAGTGAAGCAAACTGTATGGTAGCATTGGAAGTAACATACGTTGGTTTGGAAGGCTGCAAAACCACGGCACAGGAATGGACTGCCGGAAGTAACCTTCAGGATTCTGGCCTCCTTCTTGATCATATCCTTCTGATCTTCTCTGGGTGTCTTCCTGATCACTTTTACAGCCACTCGTTCTTTCTTCATTGGTAATGAAGCCAAAAACACCTAAAAATACAAAATAATAAAAATACAAGATTAATTAATTAAAGGTAATCCTGCTATAACCCCAGCACTTCATGGACAGATATAAATACTTTTATAGTCAATTTAAGGCTCTGAATCTATAAATCATATGAGATTTTATTTCAGCAACCAATTTTGGGAGTTTTAACCTTGAAAGCAAGCAAGTTCCAAGTAACAGTAGACCCTGTATTAAATTTATAATGAAGCAATAGAATTCTCAATGAATCAGATGAAAGTGAAGGACTGGCCAGACCAGGGATGGTTTTGATGTAGTTGGCCAACTTAAAGGGGTTGTTCACCTTTAAATCAACTTTATGGGGCAGATTTATCAAGGTTCGAAGTGAATTCGAGGGAATTTTCGAAGTAAAAAAATTCGAAATTCAAAGTAATTTTTTGGGTACTTCGACCATCGAATAGGATACTACGAATTCAACTTCGATTTGAAGTAAAATAGTTTGAATATTCAACCATTCGATAATCTAAGTACTGTCTCTTTAAAAAAAACGTCAATACTTTGCCAAATTAAATCTGCCGAAGTGCTATGTTAGCCTATGGGGACCTTCTAGACCAGCTTTCTAAGTTTTTTGAAGTCGAAGAAAAATCGTTCGACCGATCACTGAAATCCTTCTAATCGTTCGATACAAAGGATTTAACCGTTCGATTGAACGATTTTACATTGACTGCAAATGGCCAAATTCAATGTAAAAAAACTTCGACTTCGATATTCGAAGTCAAAGTATTCCAATAGGATGGTCGATTTTCGAAGTATTTTCCACTTCGAAATTCAACCCTTGATAAATCTGCCCATAAGTATGATGTAGTGAATGATATTCTGAGACCATTTGTAATTGGTTTCCATGTTTTATTTTTTGTGGTTATTTAGCTTTTTATTCAGTAGCTCTCTCCAGTTTGCAATTTCAGCAATATAGTTGATAGGGTCCAAATTACCCTAGCAACCATGCAGAGTATGCCAATAAAGACAAATGCGCTTGTACAAAAATAGGCAGGTTTTAAATAGGAGACTGAAATTAGATGGGGTGAGTGACCCCCATTTGAAAGCTGCAAACAGTTAAAAAAAAGGCAAATAATTAAAAAAAACTAAAAAAATAATTTATTAAGGCCACATGAAAAGTTGCTTAGGTTTAGCCATTCTATAACATATAAAAATGTAACTTAAAGGTTAACCACTGCTATAGATATATTGCAATATATGGACAAAATGTCTTAGTTGTCCTTAATATATTTATAATGGGTTGAGTGCAGAGGACCTCTTGTATTTGTCTGTATGAATTTTGTGGTCACAGCATCATTGCACCCCTACTTGATGGTTTAAAAATGTGTTTTTCTCTTCCTGTTTGGAGGAGAACAGAGAGCAGATTATATAATAAGGATAAGGAGTAACACGCTGGCCTGATGAGCTTTCCACAATCCCAAATTCCATCTCATACTTTCTAGGGAGCACATAACTTACTTTGCCAAATGAGCCTCGGCCGAGACCCCAGTGGAACTCATAGTTGTTTAGTATGTGTTCCGGCAAGCGTTCAGCTTCAATACTCTGTCCCTTCTGGCTGCTTCTTTCTTCTGAAAAAAATAAATAAATAAATCTTGTTAGTAGTCCATTCCCCAAATAATCCCCAGTATCACAAGCAACTGTGATGTTCCATTCTATGGATGGATTACATGCCCAGTTTTTCTACACTATACAGTTTAACTGTCACTGTGTTGCCAGACTAATGGTACCTGATACTTTTCTGGATACAGCACAGACTATTGGGTTGAACCAGCATATGAACCATTATAACACAGCATCCATTTAATGAAATCTTGTTAATAGGCCATTCCACAAATAAACACCAGTCCCACAAGTAATTCATTTCTATAGTTGGATTACATGCCCAGTTTTTCTACACTCTTATTTATACAGTTTAACTGTCACTGTGTTGCCAGACTAATGGTACCTGATACTTCTCTGGATACAGCACTGACTATTGGGTTGAACCAGCACATGAACCATTATAACACAGCATCCATTTAAGTCACAACACCTGTTGCATTGAAACTTTGAATTTTTGTGATATTTCCACAAGAATATCTGGCCTTTAGCCTGTATTGTAAACAGGGCTCTTGTCATATTTGGAAACCCTATGCAAATCAACTTATAGATAATTGAGCCCCAATAGTCTTGTGTTATCAAATATTAATAGTTAAATCTTAAATGTCATTCCATTTATTTAGAAACAGTTTCCTTACCTTCTACAGTGGTACTGTCATCACTGCTCCTTGATCTCTTTCTGCTGCTTTCTGTATTCACATGATGGTCATTGGCAGCAATACTGATGTTATCCTCAAGTTTGATCTTCTTCGTCACCATTTCTTCATCTGTAGTCTTCTCTTCTTCTCTTCGTCTTTTCTTGGATACAGACACCATGCTTGCAGTAGAGAATATGCTTAAAAGCACTTTCCTCTACGCAGCAAGGGGTATTCAAAGAAAGCACAAGAAATCTCTCTGAAAGGCAAAATCTCTCTAAAATCGCACTAAAATCACTAAAATCGCAAGAGCAACAAAAAGCACTGAGTCTCTCATAAGAAGCTCAACCGCTCTGAGTTGACCAGTAGTGGTAGCACCCAACTGTTACTTTGCCATTCACAAGATGGCAGCTTTCTGTGTGTATACAAGGCGGCCATGACACCACAGCAGCCCACACCAATATCAGTAGTAGAAATAAAGCATATGATAGTAAATATGGTTTGAATGTCAGGAGCCAAAAGTAATAATAAATCCATCCACATATTGTACAACTTCGCTATGCCAGATATGCAAAATTGCTTTATTTCCAATGCGCTGTATTCTGCAACATAGAGATCTATAAGATAACAAGAGTGCATAGATACAACAGAGAGAGATCTACAAAATAACAAGATTAATTTGGCCATTTAAAAATCTCTATTTGATAGACAAGGTTGTCTCTTCCCTGTACTGGTAGATAGTTATTAGTTACACTTTTTTAAAGAATTAAAAGGCATAATATTTGCTCCATAACAACTGCAAATAAACTGTCCTGCACACAGTCCTGTTATGTCTTCTCTGCATTAACTGCATTGCAGAAAAAAACAGTGGTCCCTGTATAGGCAATTTTCTGGGATGAAGGCTTTAACATGAGAAATAGACCTAGACCTTCCCTGTGACAGGGTTCAGGGGCTTCATCACTGAGCCTCTTTTGTAGTGTTACAGGGATTTCAATGGTGTACTTTTTCAGCATACACTTGTAATGCATCCAAGTTGTATTTGAGGCATCCACCAGGGGAGTACACCTTATGTTTGCATATGTCACCAGCTGTATATAAGTGACAGAATGGTGACACACGTGCATGGTGGAAGGGGACCCTTTGTACATCACTCAGAGAAGGTAGAATTTGACAGTAAAAAATAAAACACAAATAATGGACAACTGTGTAGTGTTCATGGTTATGATATACATGGGAGTGGGTAATGTACATGCATTGAAGTTTAACGCTCAGACTCCATACGCATACGAGTGGGACGCACAGGTCTGGGTCAATATCTTGCCCCCGTATGTGGGTTTGCTAGTAGGTGCAGGGCTGTGGAGTCAGTACATAAATCCTTCTACTCCTCATTTTATTTTACCTCTGACTCCTCTGTTTTTAAAGGAAAAGTAACACTGAAATTCTATCAAATGAATTAAAATATAATATACTGTTAGCATGAGCTGATAAAACTGGTGTGGTTTGCTTCAGAAAGACTACTATAGTTTATATAAACAAGCTGCTGTGTAGCCATGGGGTCAGCCATTTATCTTTTTTTAAGATGGAAAAAGGAGAAAAGGTGCAGGTGACATAGCACAAAGCTCAAACATATGAACCACATAATTCTAAAACAAATCAAAGTTAGACTTCATAAAACAAAAACACTTGGAAAATCTTAAATAACAAGAATGTTAATTGAATCTGGCACATAGCTGTATAATAGCTGTTAAATACAATCCAAAATGAACTAAAGCATTGTTCTTAAAAACAGAATTGCTTCATGCCATATCGTCCTTCACAGAAGCTCTGAAGGATTTGATTTAATCTGATTTGATTTATTTAAAGTTATTATTTTTGGCGACTGACTCCAGATACTCAAAATTCCTTTTTATTCCAGCTCAACAGCTTTGGCAACATCTCAGGAGCTATACACACCAATTACGATGTGGGTGCTTAACCCATTTATTCAGCCATTCTCACCATATCAACATTTCAGGGGGTTCTCCACCTCCCTTCATCAGAGGTTTGCTATATGATTTCACATGCAAGGGTAGGAGGATATCTGACCCTTAGCCTGTAGCATAAACAGAGCCTCTTCCCATATTCAGCAACCCTATACAGATCAATTTATCTCACAAGAAATGTCCTCTCCTTAGCTTCATAATTTTGTTCAACTTGCTGTTCAGACAAGGTGTCAATGTAGAGAGATGCTTTTTATACATAGGAGAATGCTGATGTAGGTATATGAGCGAGATCCCAACTTCTGTGCCATAAGTAGGTGTGATAACCCAATGCAGGGTGTAGCTAGGGCTGTCACCTTTTCTGGAAAAAAAATACCAGACCTTCTACATATTTTTCTTTTTCCCTATTTATAACATTGGGATCAACCATCGTTTTTACCGGCCAGGCAGGTAAAATACCAGCCAGGTGGCAACCCTTGGTGTGATAGGTGTAGAAGAATCCACACAGATGCCAGAGTGCAGCGCAGAACTCAGAGTTATTCCTGGTTGTTCTCTCCACACACCCTGCTCTCCTCTTCACCTCCCCTTCCTGTGTAATTACTCCACCCTGTGCTAGGCTGCTAATGCATATTACAATTTCATATTCTTACAGGAATGGATGGAACAACATCACAGTTGGTTACTGCAGGTGGAAGGGGGGGATAGACTTAGCAACCAACACATCTTTCCACACATCTCAAGCTCCCAGCTTTATATTAGGGCTCTTTGGGCCTATTTACAAGACCAGGCGCTATTTTGCCTCTTTATCTGTTCGTGTATGACACAACAATACGGTCCCACTGTGTGTGTATCAGCTCAGCAGCAGACACATTAGCACGTCCTACATTTCCATATTTTTATTTTCCTCTCCTTTTGGGTTGAGACACAGGCCTCGAGTTCATATGCATTGTACTTGATGCGTTTCTTAAAGATAACGTATTTATTACTATTCCCCAATTTACTTCAGCTGATCCCAACCAATATCAATTTGCCAGATTGGATTAGTATTGTACATTCTCTTGTTAAATTGGGAGGTTCTGTGTTTCAGTGGTAGAGTACATGTCAAGATCTGGCTTATGGTGCATGATGTGGTACAGTCTGCCATCAGTCGTGGGTTAAATTGCAAGGGTAGATACACACTGTACTCAGCACACTTTGGGGCAAATTCACTAAGATTCGTAGTTGCGCCAGGCGCCAACTTCGCCGCACTTCGCCAGGCGTCGTTTCGCCAGCGCTCCACAAATTCACTAAAATCCGAAGTTGCGCACAGGGGTAGCGTAAGGTTGCGAAGTTGCGCTAGCGTTGATTCGCTAAGCGAAGCGAAGTTACGCTATCGATGGTTAATTTGCATACAGCGCCAAATTCAAATTTCAATGGAGGAATACGTAGAATCACTTCAAATGCCTGGGAAACCTTCAAAACATCAAATAAATTTATTTTTTGGCCCTACACGTGTCCACTGCCATGAGTTAGGAAATGTAGGGGGGAAGGAGGGGAGCCCCAAAACATTTTTTGATCTTTTTCAGCCTATCGCCCATAATATAGAAAAAATGCCAGCGTTTTTTGGGACTTAGAAAAAATTTGACCTTTTTTTGAAGCAATCCCTATCTACTCTATTGCGCTTCGCCTGGTCTGAGGTGGCGAAGGAAGTCTAGCGTAAAAGGTAGCGTTCAGTACACTGCGCGCGTTAGTGAATTTGCGTAGTTACGTCCGTAGCGAAAATTCGCCAGGCGTATGGGTGCAAAGTAACACTAGTGAATTTACGCCAGCGTTTTTAGTGAGTTAACGAAGTAACGAAAATGCCCAACGCTAGCGAATTGACGCTAGCGTTAGGCGCTTCGGCGCTTAGTGAATTTGGGTCTATATGCTTTTGTTGCTCAATTCTTTACATTTGATGGCATATGAACATAATCAAGTTTTCCCAGTGTGTACAAACAGAAAATCATAGTAAGCAAAATAAGCAAACAAACAAGTACAGTTTATATTTATTTATTTATGCGGAGCATAGGGAAATTCAAATTTCACACATACAACAAACTGATACCATGCCAGTTGTCTTTAATGTACAGATTACCTTCAGAACTAAGTGATGCTCTCCAGAGTCTCATCTTTCAAAAATTAAACTTTCCAAGTAGAGATATTAGATATAAAGGTGTGAGATCTATTATCTAGAAAACCACTACCTAAAAAGCGCAGACACCTTTATTATCCTTTATTATTTGACAGATTTGCTTTTTCTCTGTAATAGACAGTATCTTGTATCTCAGTGCAGTGCTTCATGATGACTTCATGTATTACACAGTAGTAGTCTAAGATAGTTTGCAGTTGGTCTTTACTTTTTTGTCTGTGGTTTTTTTTTTAAATTTGAATTATTTATTTTCATTTTCAAACAGTGCACATTACAGGAAAGTGCGGTTGCTGGGCATTTCCCAGCCTGCAGGGGCGATAATACATTTCCAAATATACCATATATATTCCTGTGTCTTATGAAAAGATATAGTCATTAAGGTTAGAACAGCGACCAGCAACTGTAAGTCTGTGTCTTTTTAATAATCCTTTTAAGGGCTCTTACAGACGAGCGTTTTTACCTGCGCTCCCCTGCGTTCCGTTGCGTCTCAACCTGCATTCGGCGCCTACACGCGCCTGTGTGAGTACAGCCCCATTGGAAAAAATGCAATGCGTCTATTCCTGCGCTCCCCTGCGGCTGAGCGCAGAAAAACGGAACGCAGGTAAAAACGCTCGTCTGTAAGAGCCCTTAGTGCAGATCTCAAGTTAGGAATTTAAGATCTCCATTTTGTAGTTGTTTACTTGCCCTAGTAACCAGGCAGTGATATGAATTGCAGGCGACAAGATGAAAATGAGAACACCTGAATAGAAAGAATAAAACTAATGTCTGCTCTTAAATTAATCTGAGATTTGGACTTTGTTGAGGTCATTAACCAGATTTTGTTTCAGAAAACATTCATAGATATGTTCAAATGTATATTGGCTTGAAACACCGCTGTCTACACAGGCCCGGATTTGTGGAAAGGCCATCTAGGCCCGGGCCTAGGGCGGCAGGATTTTAGAGGGGCGGCATGCTGCCCAACCACACCCACATTGGTTCAAAAAGACTGGGAATGCACTGGAGATACAATCTTTTTTTTAATTTCCTATGCGCCAATGCCCATTGATGATGAAAATTTGCACGAATAAAGGGTAGGGGACAGGGGCAATGAACGGCAGTGGGCCTAGGGGCACCCACTACATAAATCCGGCCCTGTGTCTACATCATTTTTAATGATTGAGATTGAGCTGAACTGCCACTTTAAGGTCTGTCAAGGTTTGTTTTGTTGAGTTTTACATTATCTTCCTGTAAAACACATTTCAGCCAAGGGAGTCCCCAATACAAGCTGTAAAATAAGTCTGCTTTCAGTTTGTGAAAAAATTCAAGAGGTCAAACCATAATATTAGGAGATAGAAATAAAACACAGGGGTTTTCCACTATATTGGTTAGTGCTAGGCAAAGCAAGATGGTTCTTGCAGATACCAATACAGTAGATGGTATGTGCCTGGCGCAAGGCGCTAGGACCGCGCGGCCGGCCGGTCTCGAGGCGTCCGCCCACTAAATCCGCCGATGTCTGTGCCATTTTCAATAGCGATGCGCGTTATTAAGGGGAGCAGCAGGTGTTATCTCGCTAATTCCACGCTTAGCAAACCGTTCCGTCTCTTGAAATAGTCGCATAGCTTTCTACTGCTTTACATACAAATAATAGCACATGAGCAAAGAAGAGACGAAACACTTCGAAAGTTGAGTCGTATGTTTATTTTCCTCGGCAAAATGGCAAGTAACAGAAACTGGAGCCAGCACTCGAGCGTGCCAAGTTTTGCTCAGATGCTGAAGAAGAATTTACCTGATCCAGGTACAAGTCCTGCTGTGAATCAGACTTCAACTCTCTCCACGTGCTGCCTGTACAATCAACCCGCCTGTGGAACAGCGAGGGTCACTCGGATTACAGGTCATTTTTTTTATTGGTTTGCCTTGTAGGAGTTAAACATGACTATCAAGCAAGTTGTCATTGAATTTGATATGTGGGAGGTTCTAGTGCTTTTCATATGGAACAAACCACTTCAGCTTTAGTCCCAATCTCCCTCCTGTCAAATATTTATCTCCTGGAACATTTTAGCATCTTCAACATTTCTCAAGCATTCCTCAAGAAACACGTTTAAGTTTATAAAAAAACCACATAGTACATGTGGAGACGCCCTACATTTGTTGTTTTCCCAATTGGGCTTAATGGTACCAGTTAAGCTGGCCATACACGGAGAGATCCGCTCGTTTGGCGATGTCACCTAACGAGCAGATCTCTCCCGATATGCCCACCATGCCTTGAGGTGGGCAATATCGGGCTGATCCGATCGTGGGCCCTAGGGCCCAACGATCGGATCCTAACGATTAACGAATGGTAACGGGCGGTCGGATCGCGGGATCACATCAACGAACAGATGCCGCCGCTATCTGACAGGATTTTTAGTCCCAAAGTCGTCCAGATCTCGATCGGGGAAGCCCCTCGCGGGGCCCAATACACGGGCCAATAAGCTGCCGACTCGGTCTGTCGGCAGCTTTTATCGGCCCGTGTATGGCAACCTTTAGAGTACTGCATGGGTAATGTGTCTTTGAGTTTCAAAACTTTTTTTTTATACAAATCCTTTTTTTAATTTTAAATATTGAGTCAAATGTTTTCAACGTCCTTGCTAGTTGTATTGCTGTTTAGTAAACAATACTATCTGTGGTAAACAATATCATTGGGATCCAACTAAACAAGTAAACAATATATCAATGAATTCATCCACCAGTCAATTGTATTCACATTAAACCAATTAATTCCTGTTCAATTCATCCAATGGTAGCAAATCATATTTATTTTTTAATTATAAATAAAATGAATTGTGTATAAAAAAATCTCCTATATTGACAAAAAGTGCCCAGTGCTTATATCTTTATCAAAGGAATAACCTTCTAAATCCATTAGTGTTAACTTGATGGCTATAAATTCATTCTTTATATAAAAATTGAATTTTCAATTGTCAATTAAATAATTTGGACCATCACTGGTTATTGTTCTTATATTAAATAAAGTGCTCTGTGCTCTTTCCCCCAAGACTAGAGAGATTAAGGGGCAGATTTACTAAGGGTCGAATTTCCTTTGAATATATAAAGCTGGAGAGGTCAGAATTTCAGGGACTGTGGTCTCAAAATCGACTAACTATTGTTGGATCTTATCTAAAAAAAACAGAAATGACTGTACTCTTAGGGAAGGAGGAGAATATGCGATGATGAATACAGGGCAAGGAGAAATTCTATCAAAATCCAGACCAAATTGTAAACTATATAAAATCAAGAACCGTTAAGGGAAAAAAAGCTCAAAGATTAAGTTTTCCGGTTGTGCCAACGCGCATTTCGGTAAAATGCTTTATCAAGGCATTGCCACTTTATTTAGTTCCATCTAATTGATCTTTAATCACTGGTACCCAACTATTTTTGGCACTTTATTATGATAGCTGGTAATTTAATCTCTATAGTTTTGGGGGGAAGAGCACTTTATTTAATATAAGAACAATAACCAGTGATGGTCCAAATTCTTTTGACTATTGAACATTCAATTTTTATATAAGAATGAATTCATAGCAATCAAGTTAACACTAATGGATTTAGAAGGTTGTTAATTTGATAAGATACAAGTACTGGGCACCTTTTGTCAATACAGGAGGGTTTTTATACACAATTCATTTTATTTATAATTAATGGTTAAAAAATACATATGATTTGCAACCACTGGATGAATTGAACAGGAATTAATTTGTTTAATGTGAATACATTGATTGGAAATATAATTGATTGGTGGATTAATTCATGGATATTGTTTACCACTGAGTATTATTGTTTATTAAACAGAAATAACAACTTTATATACAATTGGTGAATCTAGGGTAATCTTTTCTTCTCTAAGCGCCAACGAATCTGTGCTTACTGACATTGTCAGATCCGTATAGTACTCTCTTATCATTATTTATTTGTTTTGCTCAGTGATCCCCAACCAGTAGCTCGTGAGCAACATGTTACTCTCCAACCCCTTGGATGTTGCTCCCAGTGGCCTCAAAGCAGGAGCTGATTTTTGAATTCCAGGCTTGGAGGCAAGTTTTGGTTGTATAAAACCAAGTGTACTGCCAGAGTCTCAATGTAGGTTGACAATCCACATAGGGGCTACCAAATGGGCAATCACAGCACTTATTTGGCACCCAAGAAATTTTTTCATGCTTGTGTTGCTCCCAACTCCTTTTACTTCTGAATGTTGCTCACAGGTTCAAAAGGTTGGGGATCCCTGGTTTTGCTGCTAGATCAACATCCAAATTAGTTTGTTACTGCTATCAGCAAACAAATATACTTTTGGTTTATTTAAATTTTTACATTTCCACAGGTAACTTTCCAGAACCCTTTTTATCAAAAATGATTGTAGCTCCATCACTTTCCTCACTGACACCTAGAAAGGTAACAAAGGAATTCATGGTGAAATACAGACGTGGTGACCTCAATCCAATTTCTGCTTTATACCAGTTTGCACAGATGCAGCGAATGGAAATTGAACTGAAAGAGACTGTAACAACAGGTAAAAAGGCAGCTTACCAGATCTCTTTGCATAGGATATGCCTTAAAGTCTGAAGTAAAATTAGACAAGCATATATTTGTAATTTTCCAACTAAAGAAGGAGCTCATATTATTAGTGTTGTCAAATATGTGCTAGGCAGAATTTAGACCTTGATAGCACTAGGACAAAAGGTGCATTCTAGAAGCGCATAGTCCTCATGCTCCGCCCTTCTTAATGAAGGAAGGCAGACCATGGGGAACACGTTGCACTAGGATCCCCTGTTGTGGGGTTTGGTATGATATGTACAATTTTGATTTGGTATGGTATACACAATTTTGATGTTTCAAATCTAACTATATACCAATAAATATGTTTATATGCAACACCCTAATTTAATTGGTGGTTCATGCAAAGAACTCTCTCTTAAAGAAAAGCCAATTTAATGCCTTAGGGCAGGACTTCATGGACGTTTTCGGCGCAATCCGATGCGTTTCGACAAAATGCCTGCGACAAGTCGCATCCGACAGAAATAAGGTAAGAGATAGAAATGTCGGATGAAGTTGCAGTGTTGATCCGACACGACATGACTGTCGGATGCAGATGCTGTGTCTGCATCCGACAGTCGTGTCGAGTCAGATCAACACTGCAACTTCATCCGACATTTCTCTCAACCTATTTCTGTCACAGGCGTTTTGTCGCAGCATGTCCGATCGCGCCGAAAACGTCCATGTAGTCCAACCCTACAGTAATGTTGGTGATGGAAAGGTTGGACATGATTAATGTGGTCCTTATAAACATCCTACAGTATTAGTAGTTGAATCCATCTTTCAAATCTTGGTGATATAGTGGAAGCCGCTGGGCCAAACTTGTGTCAAAAAGCTTGTTCATTGTCTTCTCACCACATCTTTTGCCGTATAGCATTACACTCTTGGTGGTTTTGCATATACATATGTGACAGGGACTAACCTTTTTTAGCTATCTGTAGATATAACAAAAAAAGTAAAAACTTGGTTGCTATGTCTAGTATAGGTCAATCTAAAAACAACTGGACTTGCTGAGTAATCAATGAAGACGTTTCATTGATTACTCAGCAAGTCCAGTTGTTTTTAGATTGACCTATACTAGATATACTATGATCTGGATGAATGAAAATCTTCATAGTCATACTTGGTTGCTATGGTTTGCTGCCAAGGTGCAGATTTGCTCAGTATTGATAAAAGAGCCTGATATGTCTGACAATTTCTCTTCATAGTTCTGTAATGATCTAGAAATACGAGGCCATTTTACCATCTTACAGAACCAGATAATCATTATGGTGCAAACATCCATGATGTTCTTAGGCTAAGTTAGAAGCACACCATCCACACTGGTCAAAATTCAAGAGAGGTTGAATGACTTAAAGGGGTGGTTCACCTTTAAGGTAACTTTTAGTATGTTATAGAATGCCCAATTCTAAGCAACTTTTCAAGTGGTCTTCAGTATTTATTTTTTATAGGTTTATAATTGCTGACCCCATCTTAAAAACAAATGCTCTGTAAGGCTACATATTTATCGTTATTGCTACTTTTTATTACTCATCTTTCTATCCAGGCCTCTCCTACTCATATTCCAGTCTCTTATTCAAATCAATGCGTGGTTGCTAACATAATTTGGACCCTAACAACCAGATGGCTGAAATTGCAAACTGGAGAGCTGCTGAACAAATAGCTAAATAAGTCAAAAACCACAAATTATAAAAAATGAAAACCAATTGCAATTTGTTTAGAATATCCCTCTCTACATCATACTAAAAGTTATCTCAAAGGTGAACAACCCCTTTAAATATCACCAAACCTTTATGGGAAGTACTAGAGCACAGAGTACAAACTACATTTCCACCTCTTCCATCCCCAATAGTAGTAGAGCCTTTTCTTCTTCAAGAATCATTCAGTAACTACAACTATGCAGTTCAAAATGTGAACGGTACTTCAGAATATGTATGGCAGCATTCCAAGAAGAAAAGAATATGTTTTAAAGCATAGGGTGATTTAATAAATATATTGTAGGGTATTTCCATTATCTGCTAAACAGTAATGTATCTGTTCTTGTTTTTCTGGTGTTTATTGATCAAACAATGTTTTAACTTGTTTTGAATTAGGAAATGTTTTTGGTGCTTATTTTGCATTCTGTGCTGTTGTTGATGGACTTGAATACAAGACTGGAATGGGGCAAAATAAAAAGGAGGCAAAAGCAAATGCTGCAAAACTTGCACTTGATGAACTTCTTCTACATGAAGATCCTGCGTTAATAGGTAATGCAAACTGTTATAATTAAATTTTTTCTGCCATTCCTATAGACATCATGTTGAGCTTTTTTTTTGGTTATAGCAATCTTTCAGAACATTTTAGTTCCTTTTTCAAGCTGAATATAATGAAGCTGTGGTGTTCAATAAAAACTAGACACACCCGTCTTCTGAAACTCCTGAAAAATCATTTCCAGCTTTGATAAAACTGCCCCAATTGAAATATTAACACTGAACATGAACACTTACAGTATTTTCTGGGTTTATTGACCTTTCGAATGATTCTCTCTGCAGCATAGTCTATATCAGTCCATACTAAGTCAAAGCATATAGCTGCTGTGAATAGCTATTCCTGATTTGAGGCATCGGCAGCGCTTTATTGGCTTATGTTGCCCAAAGAGATTTAATAGTTCAGTGTGTCACATTCCTAATTATTTGTGTGGACTGTTCTGAGAAATAAATATGGATTAACTTAACATTTTGCGAATTTATAAAGGTAATCAGGTCCAATACTAGTCGTAAACTTTTACTGAAATGTTTTTGTCTAATTTCATGCACTTTTTATTTCAGACTCTATGTATTCTTTTGTAAAATCTGTACTTATGCAAGATGTTTTTGTAATTTAACTGTAGATTCAGAAAACCAAAGCCTAAACGTAATAGAAAATCCTCCTCCATTACCTATGAATCCTAGGGGAACAACTGAAACCTCTACCATTTCAAGAACACGCACTGGTAAGAAAATAGCCCAACACAATGAAGATTTGTTTGCTTTTCCTTAACCATTCTAGATGCTGTTTAATACAGGGCAACCCATCTTGAGGGATGTGGTCAAATATGGAACTTCTATGGCATGTTATGGGCTTAGTCTGCTTATGGGTTCCCATAGACTTTAGTGTTAGCAGTGTGTAGGCTCGACCGAAACATACAAGCTTACCCGTGGATGTGGTTGACAAAGAGTGGGTTGTGGGGCTTCCCCTCTGTTATTGCTGGCATGTCCCAACCCTTCGGTCCCATACCCCTTCCCAATCTGGCGATGCATTCGCCATTACCTGGCACATCTCAGGGCGGCCAGGGAACATTGTGCTTGACTGGTTGTGGAATGGGAAGGGGCAAGGTAGGGTTGGTGCAGGTTTTTAAATTGCAATTTAATGTCCCATTTATCACTATACCACATCATCATTTTGACATAATCTGGCACAAAAAAGCATGTTTTATATAAAATAACTGGCCCACTATTTGGATCTCTTTTTTTTTTTTTCCCCCCTTGTTTTAAAGTACATTGAAGTTTCACGGTTTTTGGACAGTGCTAGTTTGTGAGTGTTGCCTTGGTGATCCCATTTGCCAGTGTGAAGAGCCACTTTATAAACAAAACAAATAACTAAAAATGCACCAGCCCTGTTTTTTGGAGTTGTTACACCCCCCCCCTCTTGCCTTCTTTCCCATGAGGAATAACATCCACCTGTCACTGCAAACTGGAGGCAGATTTCAGCCAGAAAACTCTCATGTACACTTTCTGCTTAAAATCTACCATACGTGCTACCATAATCTACCATACAATCTACCATAGTGACAAGCAGCTGCCAGTCATGCCAGCAACTTCAGTGACATTAGCCTTAATAAATACATAAGAAAGGCAGTAAGTGTAACTGATCCTAGATTTGGTTTGGTATTTAGTTTAGCTGGAGAAGAAAATGGGCTAGCAAACTAGCAGGTGGTGGTCTTTTTTTTTTTTTTATATTTTTTTTTTTTGCTCTGCATCACTTCACAGCCTTGCTAGATTGCAAGAAAATGGGGCAGTTGCTTATTAATCACAGTTTTAAAAAAACATTTTTTTCCTTTTATACTTCATGTTTAAATTGATATATTATGATGTAAAAAACTTGTTTAGTATGCATTTTATGCTTAGTGCAGTGAACACTTTTAAAAAATATTTTATTTGTATTCTATGCAAAATGTTCAGCAGATTAAACATTATCATTTTTCCCTTGTGGTTTATTTTTCAGATAAGCGCACTTTCATTCATGAAAAGATTTCCTCCATAATTAAAGAAACCTTTACTAATTTAGTATCCAAATATCCGGAGTATGAAAGCTGCGGTAGCTCATTAGCTGCGTTTGTGATTGAAAAGGGTATACCATTTTTCTTTCAGTATTTTTTGTTTTACATAATACATGCATACAGTATTTACTAGTATCTGAAAGGTTTCTGTATGCTTTGTCTTAACTGATGCCACTATCCGTGGTGAAGTGATCAGGCTAGTTTTTAGAGGTACAGGTATGGGGCCTATTATTCAGAAAGCTCATGACCTCGAGTTTTCTGGAGTGGTCTTTCTGTAATTTGAATCTCCATACATTGTCTATTAAAATATTCTTTAAACATTAAACCCAATGGGATTGTTTTGCCTCCAATAAAGATTATTTATATCTTAGTTTGGATCAGATACAAGGTATTGTTTCAAATAAATTTTTTTTTATGAATTGTTTGATTGAAGTCTATGGAAGATTGCCTTTCCTCAATTCGGGGCTTTCTGAATAAAGGGTTTCCAGGTAATTGGTTCCATACATCTACAAACATGAAACGTCACAGATGGTGTCCCAGCTAGTCTCATTCTGTTCTTATGCACTGTAGATTAGCAAATAGAATGGCTGAAAGACCGCACAATGCAACCACAGGGAACACTAAAAAGTCTCTCAGTTGCTTATCAGCACCCAGAAAATTAACTTGCCTACCTCAGGCAGATGTGTTCTGGAAAACTGTATTAGGTTAATTTATCAACATAGTGCAAATGGAAACCTGGTCAATAACCCATAACAATGAATCTGTGCTAAGCTTTTTTTCAGCCAGCTGCAGCTAGAACAATGAAAGAAAATCAATTAGATCAGTTGCCATGTTTTAACTGCCCAGATGCAGATATGCTGGGTGTTATGAAATGAACCCAAACTCATGTAGAACCTGTTATAAGAAACATGTAGGGATTTAAATCTTATTGGACATTAGCAAGGGAACTCTTGCTGTACTAATAGAAGGTATAGCATGTAATCACAGTGGAGCTATGTAAAAGCTACAGTGCCAAAAAATTAATTTCCACAGAGTTCATAAACTGGCCAATGTGTTTTGTTCAAACAGATTTCTCCCTATCCTTGCAATGACATACAAAGTTCCCTATGGAAAAATCACACTCCCATGCAGGTCAAAACCACCCAAAAATATCTTTGTATGACTTCTTAATATCATTCCTATTACTTAATCAGGTGAAAATTTCCTGTTCAACTTTTTTTTTTTTTTTTGCAATTCAACTATTAGAGTGTTCTACATATAGGGATTTAAATAGGCATATGAATGTATTTGAATGTTTGGTTTGCCAAAATATTGATATCCCATGATGCTAAATCCCGGCTTAAAGGATGAATGTCCGGTGTGCCATTGCCATTTGCATCTATAGTTTTTATATATAAAAACAATATCGTTTTTATCTATATATCCTTTTTTTATGAGAAAATGTATTCCCTGTTCTAGGTGGCCAACACTGGGAAGTAGTTGCAATAGGTACAGGAGAGTTTAACTATGGACAGAGCTTACAGAGTGATGGAAGAGTTCTGCATGATTCACATGCAATGGTTGTCGCAAGACGCTCCTTACTTAGGTATGGAATGTTGGATAATAAACCAAGCATTTTCTAAATTATTCACATTGCTCGATAAAAACACATTTTATACTTTATTGTTGCCCTTGCATAAGAATCGGCTTTGTAGCTTTTGGCCGACAGCTTATGAATGGCTGCATTGTACATTCCACTATTCGGGGGTGCAATCCCTTCTCCACAGATTTACAGAGAAACATTTAGCATATTGTACTTGTCTGTATTTGACCTGCTTTATTTTAAGACCTGCAGAGTAGTGGAAATTAGAAAGATTACCCTGGATGAAAACTAGCAGTAGGTTGTTTGAACACCATCTGAGTTTTTTTGTTTCTTCCTATGACATTGATGGCTTGTTTGGAATGGAGTAGTCCACACTGCCACATAAGGCATTAAACTGATGATCTGATATGTTGGTCAGGGGCCAGGGTGTGTATGCATCTTTATCAGATGTCAAACTGAAAATTCAGAGATGCATTAGTTGCTTTTCTAGCCTCTTCACGTTTTAAGTGTTCATATGCCAAGCATTTGATGTTGTAATCCTCCATTATTCTGTCCATGAATTCCTTTTGAATGTTAGGTGCAGAATGTATTATCCAGACAAAATTGAAGGTGGGATCTTTTGTTCCCCCCTTCTAGGCCATTAACTTCCCCAGATGTACTGTGAATAATATGTTGTAAATAAATCCATCTTTACTGATGTGCAACTTTTCAGTTTTTCAGATTTTTGACAATTTGAATTTGCTGATGTGTCAAAAAATAGGATAGAAGAGTGGTATTTAAAATGAGGGCTTGACATTTTATACAGATCAAATTAGAGTTGAAGTGTTGAGTATACTTTTCACATATATGTTGATGTATGCTTAAATACATTGGCACAATGGTTAAATGAAATTGAAAGATGAACCAGCACTAAACAGCTTGAGGACAGACCATACAAAAACAAAATAACTTGATATAGTGTAGTATTCAGTGTTCTATTGCACACCTTTTATTTTATTCAAAATTAGGGGGAGTGCTCTTTCTCCTCCACCTTTGTGACACCTTCTAGGGTTTGAGATTGGATACTCACAAACGTTTAGTTTACTGTATGCCTTGTTATATTTTCTCTCCAATCTTCAGCAACCAGTAGTTTGCTTTTCACGGAACAGGCCCGAATGTCTTAACACAGTCCGTAGTTCTGGATTTCTTGCAGCAAAGCCATGATGTGGCGGAACTACGGACTATGTTAAAACATTTGGGGCTGAACTACTGATTTCCTATTTCCCAGATCATTAAGCAGACCTTTCTACTTAAGAACACCCCCTTCCCATGTTCTGCATACATAAGCAGCGCTATATAAATAAAAATATACATTCACTGTAATCTGGTACTGGAAGAGTTGGGTACTGTATGTCCATTAGGTTTCCCAGCTGTCGACATCTGTAGCATATTTTCAGAATACATTGATCAAGAGAATGGCTAAACGCACTGAAGCCTAAGAACGACAAAGCATGCTCTGGGTGTTGCCCACTTCACCCCACAAGGGATCAAGTTAGCCAGGTTTACAATTATGCCATAGAGCCACTGTTTGGACAAGTTGGTCAGGCAAATTTGTCATGGGAACATGCTGGAAAGGTATTGTTAAATTAGGGCTTTTGCTTACTTTTAGTACATAGTTCTTACATAATTTTTTTAATTAGATATATTGTTGCTTAATCAAAATGAATCTATTTTTTTTTAGATACTTTTATAGGCAGTTGCTGCTTTTATACAGTGGAAATAATGGAATGATGGACAAGTCAATATTTTGCACAGAACCTGCAACCAACCTCCTTGCTCTAAAACCAAATCTGAATATTTTCCTGTACATGAATCAGCTTCCAAAAGGAGCTGCTCAGACAAATCCACAACTGTAAGTGTTGAAATAGTATAGGGATTGCTCTGTAATGAAATTGCTTATACCTAATACAAAAACCTTAAATGAAGAAACATAATGCAAATTACCTACCCTTGTATACAGTTTTATGTGAATTATTTCATTGCAGCCCTCGTTTGGTTTTTGTTGTTCATCTTTCCCCGTTTCACTTTCCCCTAAAGGGTACCTACCATACTGCTATTTATGTTACTGAAAGGATCTGTTATAAAAAAAATAATGGTACTAAATTAATGGAATGCTGTCTCATAGTGCTGGGGTCCTGAGTTTGTTACTCGGCACTATCTGCAAGGACTTTGTGTTTTCTCTCTCTGCCTCTCTGGGTGCCATGGTTTTACTCTCACTCCAAAAACACACAGGCAGGTTATTCGGTTCCTTATAAAATGGACCATAATGTGTGTGAATCTGATAGCAGTTTGTAAGCTCCATTGGTGCATCGTTGACAAGCGATGCTTGCACACAAACACCTACATTTTAAGACCAAAAGGACCACTTAACATAAACTAACCTCAATGCATATTTAAAAATATGCAATCAACTTATACCCTTAAAGGAAAACTATACCCCCAAAATGAACACTTAAGCAACAGATAGTTTACATCATATTAAGTGGCATAATAAATAATCTTACCATAC
This sequence comes from Xenopus laevis, assembly GCF_017654675.1. Classification (NCBI taxonomy): domain Eukaryota; kingdom Metazoa; phylum Chordata; class Amphibia; order Anura; family Pipidae; genus Xenopus; species Xenopus laevis. The sequence continues at coordinate 70,124,646 of NC_054371.1, read as the reverse complement.
TGTTATATATATTTAACTAAATATAGTCCTTTTACATCTCTTGCCTTGAACCACCATTTCGTGATGGTCTGTGTGCTGCCTCAGTGATCACCTGACCAAAAATACTGCAGCTCGAACTGTAACCGGAAGAAGTGTGGAAGCAAAAGACAGGTCACATGAGCCAATTAACAGACAGAGTTCTAACATGTTTGGTATGTTTGTGGGCACAGTGAATCGTATGATCCCAGGGGGCTGACCTTATTTTTTTAAATGGAAATTTTCTATTTATTATTACCCAATGGCACATACTACTAGAAAAGTATATTATTATGAAAATGGGTTATTTCCACGAAGCAGGGTTTTTCATATGAGCTGTTTTATGCAATATCTTTTTATAGAGACCTACATTGTTTGGGGGGTATTGTTTTCCTTTAACTGGACTAAGGAAACTCCTTTATTCCTAAGTACCCACAGGTAATCATAGATCATAATTTAGCTGTAGCAAGGACCAACATGGTATTGCTCTGTATTAAAAAAGGGTATAAGGTACATAGGAGTAGAGTAGAATTCTAGAGTATGCCAGCGAGGCTTCATACCAGGTTTTTTTCCACCTTCCTCTGGATCAACTAGCAGTTGTACAAGTTTGACTTGGTCAAAAGGTTGAACTTAATAGATCTATGTAATTTTTTTTCAACTTAACCCACAATGGAACAAGATGAAAATACAGTAAAATTGCTGAAATAAAATACTGTAACGTGACCACCATTTACGCCGGACAATTATTAGTTTGTGTGTGCACTGGCACATTGTATATTGTGTATTTGTGTGAAATCAATGAAAAAGAAAAGCAAGAGGGCAAGAGTTTGTAATACAATGGTTTGTATTAGGGCTGGTGGTCAATGACCAACCACAAACATCATCACCAAATGTTTATCTCTGTGCCCCGCCATGTGGAATGGCTTCAGAATGTAGAATCTGTGGCAACCAAATCTTTTTATCCAAATAGTCTATGTGACTCTAAAAAGGTTAAATTGTATTCCTTCCCCCCCCCCCACACACACACACCATTTTTGATGCTTTCTTGGGTAATGATCTGTTATAACCAATGGAGAGCAGTGTTTGCTTTTATTAACTAGAGGCGGTTGCATTCAAAGAGGCCCTGTAACATCAGCCATGGATGAATCAGGGGAGATTTGTTGGATAAGATCGTGGAGCTCATATCTCACATGGTAAAAATAGTTCTGTTTTATTTCCTTTCAGATGTCTCAGTCCACATTCTCTCTCTGCTCACGAAGCCAATGACAAATTAAGTCTTCATGTTTCAGTAGAAGGCAAAAATATCCCAGCATCATATTATTCAGGTGAAATTGTCCATAATCTATACAGCATGTCTTCTACTGATAAACTCACACGTTGGGAAGTTTTGGGAGTCCAAGGAGCACTTTTGAGTATTTTCATACAGCCTGTGTACATCAACAGTATCATCATTGGTAGGTTATGTTTTAATATAGTACTGTTAAATACATACTGACCTCAAAACTCATTCATTGAGTAACTGCACATGCTAGGCAGGATTTGCTATCATTCCTCCCAAACTGATTTTTACATTTTTACATCTAAGCAACTTATAAATATATAGTGAATAAAGTACCCCCTCTTGTAAAATATAAGGATATTATAAGTTACCGAGGAGTTTCATGACCATATAAAAACACGAGGCCGAAGGCCGAGTGCTTTTATACAGGTCATGGAACTCCGAGGTAACTTCTAATATCCTCATATTTTGCAACTGGGGGTACTTTATTTATTATAATACACAAGTTTTAGGGAGTCATGTGACAGAAATGACATCAGAACTCACCGTTTATAACTGATGACATCAGAACTCACCGTTTATAAGGATATAATTTACAAGATATTCATGGCTTTTGTGTATTATATATATATATATATATATATATATATATATATATATATTATATATATATATATATATATATATATATATATATATATATATATATATATATATATATATATAATATATTATATATATATATATATATATATATATATATATATATATATATATATATATATATATATATATATATGCGGCTCCAGCGGTCGAGCCGAAACGTTGAATAAAAGGTTTTCTATTTTTGTATAAAGACCTGTTGGTGCGGTTTTTCTCTCTTGCCTATATATATATATATATATATATATATATATATATATTATATATTTATTTATTTCGGGCCAATTATGAGCAACTTTTCATTTGTTTTTTATATAGTTTTCCAATTATATGTTCTGACTTTTTCCAGTTATCAGATGTGGGATTACTACTTGCCCCATCTAAAAACAAATGCCATGTAAGCCTACAGATTTATTGTTTTTGCTACTTACTCATCTTTCTATTCAGGCCCTCTCCTATTCATATTCCAGTCTCTCATTTAAATCCATGTGTGGTTGCTAGGGTAATTTGGACCCTAGCAACCAGATTGTTGAAATTGCAAACTGGAGAGTTTGAAAAACCTCAAATAATAAAAAATGAAAACCAATTGCAAATTGTCTCAGAATATAACTCTCTACATCATACTAAAAGGTAACTCAGAGGTGTAAAACCCCCTTAAAGTTATTTGTAAATATAATTGGTATTCAGAGCAGTGTGTGGGTATGTTCTGTAAATAACCTTTAGCAACAATATAACCTGCATACATATTTATAGTTTATTGACATATTGTTTAGTAACATAATGTGAACTTGGGTTATATACTCTTTCATTCTTTGGTTAAATATAGTTATAGAATAAAATAGATGTGTGTGTGTGTGTGTGTATATACACTGCATCAATAGTGAGCCTTCCCTTTTACGATAGTATGTTTTGTGCATATCCAAAAATAATTGCTGTTCAGTGTGTATTTATGCGTTTGCGGGTCATAATCTTTTTGGAGGAGCTCCAAATTTGCCTCTAATGAGGATTAATTATCTTAGTTGGGATCAAGTAAAATGTGCTGGTTTTTTTTTTTTTTATTATTTGTTACAGCATAAAAGGAAATCATTTTCAAAATGTTTTAATTATTTAGTTAACATGTGAGCCTTCCCGAAATTTGGATCCTTTTGGATAATGGGTGTCCGAATAACGCTGTGACCTTGGTTTTTCCAGATAACGGATCTTTCTGTAATTTGGATCTACTCTAAAATCAAGTATACATTAAATAAACCCAATAGGCTCGTTTTGCTTCCAATAAGAATTAATTATATCTGTTTGGATCAAGTACAAGGTACTGTTTTATTATTACAGAGAAAAAGGGAATATTTTTTTTTTAAAATGTAGATTATTTGGCTAAAATGGAGTCTATTGTAATTCTGAGCTTTCTAGATAAAGGGTTTCCAGATAATGGATCCCATACCTGTATTGAAATCATAAAAGTATTTATGATTAACGTGTTGCAGTTATGATTAGCAACACATTTGATTTTTCTTGGTGTTTTTTTTACCAGTTTCGCTTTGATTTGTTTTTTTTCAGGCAATGCAGCTTGTTCAGATACTAGAGGATTAGAAATTGCTGTTAAACAGCGTATTGACGATGCACTTACTTCAAGACTCCCCATGTTTTATTTGGTGAACAGACCTTACATGAGCATTGTCAGTTCTACACATCTGACTAATAATGATACTGCAAATAAAACACTGAGTCTGAATTGGTCACAAGGAGATGCATGTGTGGAAGTTGTGGATGCTGTAATAGGAAGGACAGTTGAAGGGTGAGATTTTTGTCATTCACTCAGCAGTCGGAACTCTTAACATTTATAAATTTGCCCCAAACGGACATTTTTATTTATTTATTTATTTTTTTAATCACTAACCTATTCAACAAAAAAACACAACAGAATATTTTTTTTAGAGAGAGATTTTACAGAAACTTTAGTTTTTAACAGGCTAGCAATATATTGTTTTAAGTAGAACTAAACCCTAAAAATGAATATGGCTAAAAATGCCTTATTTTATATACTGAACTTAACGCACCAGCCTAAAGTTTCAGTTTCTCAATAGCAGCAATGATCCAGGACTTCAAACTTGTCACAGGGGGTCACCATCTTGGAAAGTGTCTGTGACACGATTATCTGTATTAATTACTAATCAGCCTTATATTGTGACATTTCTATTCTATATGTACTGTATATTGTGAGTGGGTCCCTAAGCTCAGTAAGTGACAGCAGCACAGAGCATGTTCAGTGAATCAGCAGAAAAGATGGGGAGCTACTGGGGCATCTTTGGAGGCACAGATGTCCCTCGCTAGGTTTCGGTTGCCTTGGGCTGGTACAGAAGCCCAACATTTCTAGTATACTTCTTTAGTTAAGCTTTAGTTCTCCTTTAAGTGTATACTAAACCCTTATTTGTTATGACTGACACTAAAGGGGTATACTTGTGAATTGAGTTGAACACTCAAAGTTCACAATTGCTAACTGCTTTAGTTGAAACTTGCTAAACAAATTCACCTTATAAAAGGTGCATCATGGATTAAAAGATTAAGCTTGTAGACTTGACATTTGCCAGTTAAATTTGCCTCTTGTCAAACTAGACTACATTATTTAAAAACAAAAATCTATCTACTACAAGAGGAAAATCTGATCAGCAGTTTTATCCTCTTCCGGCTTCTTCTTTCTTTCCCTGGGGAAACGCATGCAAAGTTGAACGAAATTTAGTTAAAGTTCTGCCTTTCGTTCTACTGTGCATGCGCAGCCGCACGAAGAAAGTGCAAGACGGAAGATGATCGATCCGTGGTGCTCACTGTTATATAACCCCGGGCCGGTGCAGTTTTCTGCTGATAGGAGCACCAGCCCCAGGTTTCAGGTAAGTCAATACAATCACTTGGGGGTTCCTAACATTTGGCACCCCCAAGTGCACCAAACCTTTCATTCTCCTTTAATCGGTTATACTTTTTCCAGAAAAAAAAGTGGTGCCTCTATTACACGCAGCAGTTTAATTCATCAGGAGTGAGATTGGTGTGTAATACTTGAGTTGTAACATAGTCAGGTGTTACAATCGATAAATAATTTCCTCCTCGTAGCTGCTGTTTATTTGTGCATAGTTGCTTTATCAGTGGTGGCAAATGTTGGTGGACCCAAGACTCTAAAGGCTGGGGACACTGGTTTATCACCCAGAAGGCAAGGAGGGTTTTAATTGTAATGCTTCGTATGGATAACAAATGGATGTAGATGAATAAACAATCTTTGACTGGATTTTTGCATAAGTAAAGAAAGGCCCCTCTCCTATCTTAAAATGTTCTGTTCATAAATAAGACTTACTAAGCATTAACACACAGGGCCATATTGTTTGGAACATTAAGGGAATGACCCCCAAGGAAGGAAAAAGGGGAGAAAAGGGAAAACCATTTAGTTGAGGCAGTCGTGGAATACCTGTAATAATGAACTGCTTAACTAAAAACTTTCATTTCTGCCCACTTTGCAGATCACCGTTCAAGAGCGGATCTTGTCTGGCAAGTCGTCTTTGTAAAGCAGCCATGTTATGCCGTTTCAATTTGGTTGTAAAAGAATCCAAAAGGGATGCTATACCATCTGTCCTGTCTTATCATGAGGCAAAGGTAAAAAAAAACAAACATATTTAGTACTGGATGGGAGGTTTAAAAGAACTGTTCAGTGTCAAAAAAGACTGCATAATAAAATGTTTTCAATATAGTTAGCCAAAATGTAATATATAGAGGCTGGAGTAAACAATCTAACATAATAGCCAGAACCCAACTTGCTGCTTTCCAGCTCTATAATCCTTTAGTGACTTGAAAGAGGGGCCACATCAGGCCTAACTCTAGTTATTCTGCTTTTCAATGTGAAGTGTTTCTTTGCTGTAATTATTAGGTCACTAGATCTGGACAGATCTCACAGGACAGGAACAGACAATGAATCCTGTCTCAATATGCAGCCCCTCTTACACCTTCAACACCTATCTTGCTCAGGGCTCCTGCTGCTGTTTGCACATTGCATGCAAATAAGGGGGAGTGGCAGCTTTGTGAGCAATAAGTATTTCCATTTTTTTTTACCTTGCCCACATGTCTAGTGTGTATGTGTAATATTTGAACAGCAATGATTTCGCAAAGCAGAAGGATGAAGCATAGTCTGTTTTAAATACACTTCATTTCTAAAAATTGATGAATAAAAAATTCAACGTCTTTTCTTTTCCAAGCGTTTGGCGGGACCCTACCAGGAAGCAAAGTGTTTGCTGAATTCTTATTTCAAGCAGCAGGGATTTGGATCCTGGATTGCGAAGCCACCCATTATTGGCGAATTTACAATGTAATAAAGTTCCCCAAAAAGGAGATTGCAGATACCTTTATTTGCATTATCATTTTTGAAAGTTTTTTGGGGGGAATACTTTTGAATATTGTTGGCTATCTTATATACATAAGTGTGTGGAAAAGGTACAGCTCAAAAAGAATTATAGATTCTTGCCCTTTTAAGTTTGTGTTAAGCAACACATCTTTGGCTTTAGAGGCAATTACTGTATCTTAATTTTTCCTTTGCCATAATAAGGATACAAATAACAGGTATTTAGGTTTGAATACAGCTACTAGTATACTGAAGCTGAAGTTCAGCTTTTTGTCAAGTTAATATGAAACAATCTTATGTTATTTCTTAATAAGTAATATCTAAATTCTTCATGTTATAAAAGCTTGCTTTTGTTTCATGTTTCCCAATAAAAATTGTCTGCCTTCTACCAGGTTGGTATAAAGTTCTATTAGTTCATTAAACCAATGAAAAGTTAAATGTTGCAACCAATACCACAATGTAAGGATAGAAAAAAAACCAAGAATTTGTTGCCTTTGTTTTTCATGATCTGTGATGCTTATAATAAATACTGTATAAACCTTTTTCTTCCAAATTATCTTGATGGCATTTTGTGTTTGTGAGTTTACATTACACTACAAGATATAAACGGTAACCTTTGAAAGGGGGTACTTTTGCCAAATGATGTGGGAGTCTAGGTAGGGTTTAATTTGCACTACAGATAATATGGATTGGAGTGATCCTTCTAAAAGAAATGACCAAATGATAAAACCAGCTCTAATTTGTTATAAAATGCATTTTAGATCCTGCTGGGATTTTGTCTTATGGGAGCACAGATGTGTTCTCTCTTATCCAGAATATTAAAAAAAAAAAAAAAAACATTCTGGGCAGTAGTGATGTGCGGCCGGCCCGAAGCGCACTGGTTTGGGCCGACTTCCGCACTACCTATTTGGACCACGGGTGGGTTTGGGATGAACTTTACCCTATGTTCGCACCTCATCCGCCTCTGCGTGCGTCTTTTTATATACTCATGCAGGCTCTGCCTGGTATATAGAGAGTGCAGAGCCCCGGGTTAAGATCGGGTGCAGGTCGAGGATTTCTCAACACGCAAATCACTACCAGGCAGGTGCTGAATACCGATTTTAAAGTGATAGTGACACCTCTAGTTTTGTTTTTAGATCTTTACTTTGATTGCAATAATTTTCAAAATTACTGATGTAGACCCACAAATTAGTCAAATATATTGCTTTTTTAAAAAGCACTCCATTTCCTCATTTGGAGAAAGGATATTACTTTCTGTAGGGGGCGAGTACTACTGCTTTCAGCCTCTCTCTTATCTCACACCCACTCCTGAAAAAATAAAAATCTCCTCTCCTGCACTGCTCATGTTTGGGGTTTTTTTCAGATGGCGGTTTTAACTCATTCCCTCTTACTAGGTTATAAATGCTTGTCCCTTTGCTGCCAGCTTGACTTTTTCTGCACCAACAATTTACTCCAGCTCAGGGGGTTAAAAGGTTAATCTTGCAAGCAGTCCTGGCACAGATCATTCTGTTTGTGCAGGGAAGTCAGGCAGACCAGGGCCACACATAATCAAGTAAGGCAGAATAAGTTAAATGCCATTTAAAAAAAATGAGCAGCACAGAGCAGTGCAGAAGAGGAGCTTTGCAGTGCGGTGGAGGAGCAGAGGATTGTTTTTTGTATAGTCACATACCTGAACATAAAAGGAAGCAGCAGCACTGTGATAAGGAGGCTGTTAACCCAGGCCCCGTGTGACCACGTTGTATAACTGACAACACCATTTAACTTTTCTGCCAGATTCATCCCGTCAGTCAAGCATTTAACTTCTTTGCAACCTCTGATTGACAAGCCCCAAAAGCAGACCATGGATGACACCTGAAAATACTAATTGCCCAATATAACATTTAGGGGACTGAGATCAGGTAGTGATCCATGATAGTAAAGGATCGGTCTTCCTTTGTATTTTGTTACTCATAACTAGGACAAAACGGAAAGTATTTACGGAGGAAAGCCTGATCATCATCATTCTGTCAGTCCAGAAATTCCCTATTGATCGCAAATTAAAAACTTCAAATTATCTTATGAAACATAATTTATTCATGTACACATTTATAAAAAATCCACTCTCAAAAAATAGTACCTAAGCATTACACCATTTTAAATTAGGTTGACAACGTACAGTAATAATTTATTCATGATATTTATGGTTAAAATAAATTATGATTTAAATAAATAAATAGTTCCCATATAAATATGTCAACGGCGAGAATCCGGATTAAAGGTTTGTTGCAAGGTTTTTCAGTAGTGCTTCGAAATCTTCCACGAACCCCTCTATATTTTTTGTCGTGGTGGGAGCATCACATATTTCACATTGGTCCTGACAGAAGGAAAAACATTTTTCATTCAATTTACTGCTGGAAGATGTTACTGATGAGATGAAAATACATTTGTATTAATGCAATTAATATGTTTGAGATTTTTAAGCGTCCTCTTGCAGTATAGAAAAAGTAGCATAGTGACCAGAATAAGAGAAGAGTTAAAGGAACAGTAACAAGTTTTTTTTTTTTTAACCTGAAAGACTTAATGCATTTTCTGTATATGTTGTATAGCTCTAGAGAACCTTTTGAAAGGCTGTTATTGTTGTTGATGTTTGCACCAGTGCCATTTTCTAAAGCGTTTTCTCTAGGTGTGCACTAACAAGTCTCAGGATCACTTTAATGTTAAAAATGTTGGAGTTAGAAGTAACAATAGAAAAAAATATCAGCCATATGGTTCACTAAGTTCCAAAGCTGCTTCCTTCCATAAATGTGCATACATAATTGATTTATTAAAGTTTTACAAGGCTTTGTGTACAGGGAAGTAATGCTGTCAGGTACTGTAGAAACTGCCTGTAGTTTTTCATTTGGCAATATATCATTTTGCTTTTCAAAGTTAAGCCTGTTTCAAATTTCATCACAAGAGTCTAGCAACATATTAACAGAGACCTTGACGTTTCCTACTACAGGCGTCTCATGAGGGCTATCTAGTGTGGCAGGAAGTCACATTATATTGATGTGAAAAGATGGCTTGCCACAAAAAAGCAAAAGAACATGCCTCACAATAACAAGACCTTATTTCTAGACAATGTGTCTGCAAATAAGTTGCTTTTTTTAGTGGGTTATTTTGAAATCAATCTAATATATTGGTTATATAAAATGTAAGGGCTTGATTTTTTGTGTGTGCCACTGTTTTTTTTTTTTTTTGTTTTTTTTTTACTTGTTTCTGAATTTAAAAAAAACCCAAAACTTTTTAATTTCAGGATCTTTCCTCTTGAAAACAGTAAAAGGTGCAATAAAGACTACAGTGTTTTAAAAAGCAGCTTATGCTGTTTTGTATTCACTGAACATGATGATATCTTTGTGTAGGCCGAATTACATTATATTCTTATAGTAGTCTTTATGCATACATAAAGGTATACAGTATATTTAAAAGTTTACAGTCAAAACATTAGTTGTGTTAAATGTTTTCTGCTTATTTTTATTTGCAAAAGAAACTTTTACATTTCAAAAGCACATGGGGTGTTTTTTTTTTTTTTTTTGCTGCTGCAATCTTGTGGAAACAGCATCAGAATCAAAAGCCCCCGTGTGTCATATCCTTAAGGTTGATGGACATTTTGTTGCCCAAAATTAATCTCCTCCAGCATGGGCGACAACTTCTGAAGTTACCTTCCTACTGGATTAATGTAAAGGGCCGTTTGTAAAGCATAGGCATCATATATGCATCACATAGTAGGCTGAAGTTGGCTTGCCAGGTAACTTTGATTACTACGTGATCCATATTTCTTACCACTGTGGATTTACTGCAATCCAGATAGAAATGTTCAATTTTACATTCCTTTTGCCCACTCTGGAGGAGATTAAGCACAGGCAACAAAACTGTCCCATCTGCCATATCCATAACAACATTTTTTGATCAAGGGTGTGTTTGAATAGAGAAGAGCTTTTTAGAAAGGAGTCCCAGCCTTCCCTCGTTTGTTGCCTGCATTTCAGGCTCGCAAAGGCATCATATGAGGGTTAAGCTGTGACTTAATTTGTTTTTTGCCCCAAGTTGGTAAAAGGAAAGGTTTTAGGTTGAGTGATTTATCTGCCTCATGACCAAAACAGCACTGGTCAAAGCTGATTAAACTTTGTAACCCCTTATTTTACAGTCTGTTTTCTATTACATTAGGGGTTTACAGTTCACATTCTATTAAACGTCCAAAGAAACTAAGAGATCCGTGACATGGGTGCCGTGAATAATCGGTAACACAAGTTCAAAAAGAAAATCCAGCACTCCCAGGGTTTGTCAAAATAAAACAACATTGTATTCCAGTGATCGGTACAATGGAATAATTTATTGTTGATTTATTATATATATATATATATATATATATATATATATATATATATATATATATATATATATATATATATATATATATATATATATAATATGTAATTTTTAGGTATATGTAAACACATTCTGATCACAGTGTCTGCTTAAAGGAGAACTAAAAGCTAAAAATGAACATGGATAGAAAGGCAATATTTTATCAACTTAATTTACTGCACCAGCCTAAGAATTCAGCAACAGCAATGATTCAGGCCTTCAAAGTTATCACAGGAGCTCATATCTTGGATGTTGTTAATAGTGTCAGCGACACTGCACATGCTCAGTGAGCTCTGTGCAGCTTAGAGGGTGTCACAAATCATACAGAAAATGAGGTTCACCTGTCACAGAAGCTGATACTGCAAGGCTGTTTATTAGTCTGATGCAAATTGAACTGCTTTTTGATGTAATAAGAATCCAAATGAATTGTTAATCAGCCTTATACTGTGACATATATTTTCATATTTATGTCGCCCCCCCCTAAGCTCAGTGAAGTGACAGCAAATGTGCTATGAATAATCAAAGAAGATGGGATGTTGCTGGGGCATCTTCAGAGACACAGAGAGGCTATGGTGGCCTTGGGTTGGTGCAGAACTCGTACTCATAAATGTGCAGCATTTCTAGTCTACATCTTTATTAAGCTTTAGTTCTCCTTTAAATTGCAAATAAAGAGCAAATACAAAAACATTAGTACTGTCCACTATACAAACAAGCTTTCCATCCAGCTTAAATAGTTACCTCTAAATACTGTACAGCCTTGGTCTTTTCAGAATATGAGGCATCAAGTTGTTTCTGAAAATATAAAATACACAGTTGAGCATTCATTTTAATAACAAAAGAGGCTGTACACTGAAGCCAGTTACCTTCAGCTTTTATGGTTTAAAGGAATGTAATGTGCAAAATGCTTAAAATTCAATATTATGTCATTTTAGTTTCTAAAATTTGGTCTAACTCTAATAGTATATTTAAGCAATATCAAGAATGTATAAAGAAAATATATATATAATGACAAAGTCAATGTTCACTGTAGCAGACTACCAAAGTGTGACTATTGCAGACACTTAGGCCTGGCAAAGGGCCCAGCAAAGTCCTAAATATTTCCTCTTTGTCTACTGTTGGAGCCAATAAAGCACTTTTTGAAGCAATAATTTAATGTCTGGTGTACTACAGTGAACATTGATGCAACAGTAAACTGAACCCTGCAGCAGGCAACGTTTATACATAGTTTAGCACCCAGCACCTGCAAGGGTCATTTGACCAGGTTAAGCACTACATATTTGAGTGGAAATGTCTCAGGGAAGACCGAAAAACATTGGAATAGTAAATAAACTTTGTTTTTTTACCATTCAAGTCATGTGAGTGCCTTGCTTTATATAATATTCTTAACATATAACATATTTTTTTAAAATGATTATTGTTTGCTTACCAGGAATTCAACAGCGTTTATTATAGTGTTGTTGGTATAGACGGCATATTCTGGGAGGTTTCTTAGGTATTTTTCTAAATCATACAGTTCCCGAACGAAGCAGCAAAGGGCACTTATTCTGCATTTGATCTGGGGGGGGGGAGGAAAAAAGGTTTTTGGTCAGCAAATCAGCCTTTGACTCCATTTCAAAATATAAAATTACAATGCCCATACGTTTGTATCTAGGACCACTCAAAAAGTATGTAAGTATAGTGTGAATAAGTGTATAGTTTCATATTGTAACGGACCCAACAGATCACATTGCAAGGTTCAGCACAATGAAGCCTTCCACCTACATTTGCACCCAATCAGATGTTTTCAAACATGGCTAGTAAATGTTATTGTTATTGGTTACTAGGCCAGAAGGAAACATTGCACCTTTTGTTATATTAAGCCTGTAGCATCTACAGCACAGAAACATCCATTCTACAATATACAGCACCAAAAGCATTAGTGACATGCAAGTGTCTACAGGCCAATTATAAACTTTTTTTTATCTTAAGGATGTATATCAACCCAAGCATAGAGTACTGAGCATTTCTATAGAGCAGCTTTTTTTCAATGTTTTGTGTCTGTGACTCTAAATCGCTAGCCTCCATAGCCAGTTTACCCTAGGGTCACTTACACTATGAGAGAGAGAGAGAGGTGCTAAGCCAAAAGCAGTCTAAACTTGACAATATCCCAGAAACCAACAAAAATAGAAATTTAGGGGCAGATTTATCAAAATGTGAGCTTAGATTTTGATAAATAAATACTCACCCATGTTCTGTTCATTCCTATGGGATTTTTAGAAGCATATTTATCAATAGGGAAAGTTAGAATTATGTTCCAAAAAAAATCCCATAGGAATGAATAGAGCGTGGGTCAGTTTTTATTTATTAAAATCTAAGCTCACATTTTGATAAATCTGCCTTTTAATGTAAATTGCACACATGCTCAGAGGAGCACCCTTGGTACGTTCATATTTTGTTGTGTTTGAATTTAGATCCGTTAAATCCTAATCAACTAAATAACAAAAAGTATTATCATGGTGAGTGTTTAACATTATTCACATGTTCACTGTCACAGTCCTACATTTTCAAAAAATGATTATTTTGTCTATGATTAAACTGAGATCTAAGAAGTTTAACTTTACCAGCCACCCATTGTTTTACAGTTTGTAATTTACACCTTTAAATTAACTTTTAGTATGATGTAGAGAGTGATATTCTGAGAAATTTTGTAATTAATTTTCATTTTTTTATTAATTGTGATTTTTAATTATTTAGCGTTTTATTCAGCAGCTCTCCAGTTTGCAGTTTCAGCAATCTGGTTGCTAGGGTCAGAATTACACTAGCAACCATGCATATTGGAATATGAATAGGAGAGGGCCTGAATAAAAATATGAGTAATTGAAAGTAGCAATAACAATAAATGAATAGCTATAGAGAGCATTTGTTTTTAGGCTGGGTCAGAGACCCCCTATTTGAAAGCTGAAAGGAGTCAGAAAAAGGCAAATAATTAAAAAACTATAAAAAAATAAATATTGAATTGACCAACTGAAAAGTTACTTAGAATTGACCCTTCTATAACATACAAAAAATTCACTTAAAGGTGAACGACCACTTTAAATGTCTAGTATTCCCGTTTATGACAGTTAGTCTGGTCTAGGAAGCCATTGTAGAGATATACAGGTATAGAAATGCAATTTGTGCTAAAGCTTTTGTCTTTACCAACATAATGAAATGTTAATTTGTAAATGCAACACACTTACATCTCTGCTTCCAGTGTCTGTTATCGTGTAGAATTCCTCTGAGATGATCTGCAAGGTAATAGTGTATCATTAGCTCAGAAACGAGCTTCATTACTGCACCTCAGCAGAGCACAATCATGTACTTAATATCTTTGTACTTACCTTACTGGCTTGTTTCATTCTGTGCAGGTCAATCCCCACCACTCTCAGGAGTTCCAGCTGCCTTGCAGTATTCTCTGTTGGGGCACCGTGTGAGAAAACAAGAAGTGTTACGGCCAGTACACACAGCACTAGGATTTTGCACATTGTTGCTAAGTAATTCTTCTTCTAATCTCAATATTCTTAATGTGACAGAAGCAGTTCCTACAGGAATATATATATGTGCATTTTTCTGGAAATATATCATGGGGGCGGTAAGTGAAAGTTTAGATATTACCAATAGTTTAAAATATTAAACCTATGAGACAACAAATGTAACTTTCTTTTCTTTCCTTGATGACTCTTTGGAATTTCTTTAAAGTATCATAAGAACGGAATGGATGTAGGTGAAATCCCTCCCGGGTAAAGTAGCCCACACTTACTTTGAGATAGTCACCTTTTTTTTTTTTGGTTTGCAACGTGACGCTGTAACCGTGAAGCACTTTTTCCTCTCTGTCCAAGAACTGATTCCAGGGGTTCACCGTTACAAATGCAATTAGTGCAAAAATATTCTCAAATTATCTTTGTACCTTGTTGCTGCAGTTTGTAGTTCTGTAAATACCTGTAAACACTTTTCTTTTCTTCAATAGGCAGCAGGTATATCAACGAAATAACTTTTTAAGAACAGCTTCTTACAGGAAATGCTTATTTCCTCTAGCAGTATGGTTTTCCCACCCACTGCAGGCAGGTTCTGTTTATTACTAAATAAAAGCAGGAACAAAGGCTTTAAAAAAAAGAACAACCCTTAGGAATACAGATAGTTTGACATCCAGGACATGGTCCAGAAGAAGTCAAGTAATAAAAGAACAAAGGCAAAGTATTGATTGATTTTATCCGTACAAATCAATCATTATTTAACTGGGCTAAATACATCTAAATTGTGTTGATTCTCAACTGAAACTGTCGTTTTCAGAGAAGCACATATCAGTTTTAGAACCAGACAAATATCGAAACTATAAACCATAAGGTTGAAACTTGGAACTTGCGCTCCAAAATAATATAGATGCAAAGCCTAGAACATATAAATTTTATTCTTGAGCATCATAGTAATTAGCTAAAAACATCCCCATACCACAAAAACACAATAAAGCAGCAGTTAAAGAGGGCGCCCTACTATAAAATGTGAATGTGAACTCCCATCATGAAAAATGTATGTAATGTTATGCCATACCAAAAAAAGAGATTTTTTTAAGAAAATAGAGACCTAAATGATCCATGAAAATGAGTATTACCTACTAATTGGATTTGCCCGAATTGTTCCAGTGCATGCATGGATAAGTTGGCCAGAGACCTGCTCGTCAGGTGACCTAGCCCAATTAGCAGATCTCCATTGGTATTAAGAAAGATACGCACTTTATTTTTTTGGTTTAAGTTCTTTGCAAAATATTCTAATTGAAAAGCAACATCAATAAAAAAAATCAGTGTTTTTCAAATTATGGGTTAAATGTATTTGCACATGAAAACAGAAACCCCTACTCATGGTTGCTATGTGGAAATGTCCAAATTTGTCTGTATGCTGCACCGTCATGCCTGCTCCAGTACCAGGTAATCCAGATGTTTCCAATGGCTCAGTTCTTCAACACTGAAGGTTACCGGATATGATTGGGATAGGCCTTATCCATAACACAAAATAAATGATTGCATATGACCCACCCACACTTGACACAGCGACATGTACAATGTACAATATACATTAGAATACCTGCAAGCTGTCTGTATTTTATCCTTCCTCTTTTTCCTGTAGATGTATACTCTTTTATGTAATATGTAAATCAAGCACACGGTACAATATACTGTATCCTGCTGGCTTACTGGATAAAAGGGGAGTATAGAATAAAACATGCAGTTATATAGTTAATAAAGTACTCCCTCTTGTAAAATATAAGGATATTATAAGTTACCGAGGAGTTTCATGACCATATAAAAACACGAGGCCGAAGGCTGAGTGCTTTTGTACAGGTCATGAAACTCCGAAGTAAATTCTACTATCCTCATATTTTGCAACTGGGGGTGCTTTATTTATTATAATACACAAGTTTCAGAGAGTCATGTGACAGAAATGACATCAGAACTCACCGTATATTCATGGCTTTTGTTTATTATAAATATATAAATTTGTTGCATTTTTCATAACCGCCCTCCCTAATCTAATCTCCAGAAAGGCAAAGTGATGCCTCCTGCAGTTCACCTGCTAACTCCCTGGATCTACCTCTGCAAGACCTTGTGATCAAATTTGTTTTTAGTGCTGATCAACACTGTGGGGTGATTACTAAATTTGGAAGAGCCTAGATATTAGGTGGGCTTAAAAGTGCTAAAAAGCCCTCCAACTCAACACGCCATACAGTGAAAACTTTTATAAAATGTATCAACAGTGTTCATGCTACATTTGTAGTGTTGTTTTAAACCCCCAAAATTACAGTGTTTAACCTTTATATAAGAAATTATGGATGGAGACATGCAATGGACTTCTTTGAAGGCCAGGCACGCATACAGAAACTGCTGGTTACAGCGTTACAATTTAGATCCATAATTCCAAACTTTTACGTAGCCTACTTTGCTGTTATCCTGTCAGTTCAACATAATGGAACACGCAGATATGAGAAATTTGACTTGGAAAATAAAACTCTGGTTCTTCCATTTGGCTACTTTCCAAACCCTGCTTGTTTCGAACAAGTGTTCCACTATCTTGCAAGAATACTTAATTTTCCACCTTAACTTAGAAGCAGTCCCGTATATTCTGAAGGACCCAATGGTGCCCATTTCTTCCTGCAACCCATGCATTCTAGCTTGCATCATTAAATATAAACTGCAGACCAGCTAAGCCCTTAGATATATATTTATTGAATGATGGAAAACCAATCTCAGAATATCACTCTCTACAATCATACTAAAAGTTAACTCAAAGGTGAACAAACCCTTTAAACTTAGATGTAGGTGCTTCCAATATAATAGGAATAGGTTATTTGTCTTCTGACAAAACTTATTTTGAAGATGCATCAATTTTAAGCACAGCATAAATTCATGTACATGTACATGTACAGACCCCATGTAGCCTGTTTGTTTCTTGTTTTCATTGTTTTCTTACAGTTGTATCCTTTATTCTTTGTTTTTTTTATTTTAACACTTTTCTAAAAACTGTTATGCTGTAAGAACATATTGCCTTAATCTCTTCAAACACGTGAACAGCCAGAGCTAGCATTTCTAAACCTCTAACCACATGCATATTGTTTTCCTATGCGCATTGTGTACTTTAGGTCAGTGACGACGCTTAAAAGCTGCACTAATCAGCCCACTCTTAAGATTGTTTTAAAATGAATGTGATAGTCCAGGTTAATGTTTAATTGCATTGTGCTTGTGACCCAGTTTTCTGAAATCCTCACTTTGCTTTTACGTAATTGTTAAGAAAAGGCTATCCGAAATGATCAGTAAGAGAGCAAGCACATATTATGACCATTGCATGTGAGTCACTAGGAACAAACTGACCATATTTTTTAACTGATGCACTAGCCCATTTAGGGGAATTTCCTCCTATTCTCACTATTCTTAAACAAGAAAATGTAATGTTATCTGCAGTCATGGTCATATAGGGGATTATATATCAGTTAGACTATTGCCACTTTGGTGTCATTGTTCTCATCTAATTCTCATCTAGTTCTCATCTAATTATTCATTAATTACAATGTGACTTAAAGCAACAGGCACACAGCTTTGCTATGAGTACTGTTCTAACAGTGCCCCGTGTTAGAGCTTGTTTGCAATGCTATCAGCACTAAAGGTGGCCTTACACGGGCCGATAAAAGCTGCCGACCGACTGAGTCGGCAGCTTATTGACCCGTGTGTGTGGCCCTCCGATGGGATTCTCTGATCGATATCTGAAAGTCGGCCAGATGTTGATCGGCAGGGGTAAAGATCCTGTTGGATCGCAGACCGCATCTGTTCGTTGATGCGGTCCCAAGAACCAGATGCCCCATGATCGGATCAGCCTGATATCGCCCACCTCAAGGTGGGCATATTGGGGATAGTTTGCCAAACGAGTGGATCTCTATGTGTATGGCCAACTTAAGGCTTACAGGACACATGGGGCAAATTAACTAAAAGGCGAAGTGACTAACGCTGGCGAAAATTCACCCGTGTGACGTCATTTCAGAACTTTACTAACAGGCACTGGTTTAAATTTGCTGTCGAAGGAGATAGACTCTAGTGCTACTTGCACTCTAACGCCAGGCGAATGGACGTCACTACGCAAATTCACTAAGATGCAGATTTTACTGAACGTTACCTCTTGCGCCAGACTTGCCTTCGCCACCTCAGACCAGGTGAAGTGCAATAGAGTAGATAGGAGATCCTCAAAAAAAAGGAGAAACTTTTTCTAAGTCCCAAAAAACGCTGGTGTCTTTTACTTTTTACAAGGTGATAGGCTGAAAAAGATCATAATTTTTTTGTTGGGTTCTCTCCTTTCCCCCTTACATTTCCTAACATATGGCACATAAACTATACAGTGGGCACATGTTTAGGGCATTATAACACCTCTATTTTATTTTATTAAGGTTCCCTGGACTTGTGTAGTGTAATGTATTTGCTGCAACATATACATCCATTGTACTTTAACTTCACACCGTATGCTAATTAGACATCACTAGCGTAACTTCGAACTGCTTATCGTATTATCGCTAGCGCAACTTCGCAAGCGTTCGGTACCCTGGACACAACTTTGAATTTTAGTGAATTAGCGTTGTCCTGGCGAATCTATGCCTGGCGAAGTGTTGAGATGTCAGCGAAACCATCGCTGGCGCAATTTCGGAGGTAAGTAAATTTGCCCCATAGTGTTTCTTCATAAGTGTACATCAGCTGGAAGAGATATGCTTGAAACCCCCTATGCCTTCTATTATTGGTATCTGTGAAATGTGATGGTTTCCACTCATATTAATTGTAGGTACGGTGGGTGGGTTGTGCACTTTTCTCTGGCAGCTGATATATGGCAATGGAGGAAAACTACATGTGCCATTAAGGTAATATGGCTTTGATAAGATGTCGATGTTGCTACCTGTCACCATAGCTATTGGTGCAATGCTCGGGCTACTGGCCTTTGTTAGTGCTGAAACCAATGCTGGGAGGCACCTTTTTGGGCACAATATAAATGATACAGGGTAAAATACCCACTATCAAATTCAGTGACACACATATTATGGTCAAGTACGGGACCAATTATTCCAAATGCTTGGGGCACAGACAGAGTTCTGGTTGAGTCGAGTACGAGTATCTTGTACTTGTTAAAGTATTGTTAAATTGCATTGCTCTATTTAAAGCTCTAAAATGGGTTTCTGAGCCCTGATAATACACTTGAAGTGATAGACCTTAAAGGAATGAACTCTTGAGTCAATGCAACCATGCAGTTTGTATGGTGAGCTAAGCGCCGCATTATTATCTGGCCTACAGCTATGGAGGTGAACCAGATGGACATTACAATGGTGAGTGGGACTTGTCAGTTTTGAAAATAGAGGGATCTCTGGTTACATTAGTATTATTCTTTAGGTATATAGTATTATTCTTTATATCTGCAAATATGAATTTAAGAAACATGTGCTGCTTCCGTTTGATCAAATAGGGTGATCTCCCCTCCTTTACTGCTGCATCTTAAGCATGGTGTAGAAAGAGAACAAATATGTAATAGGTATGGCTTCTCCAAAAACCTTAACATTGTCTCAATGTTGAACTGTCAGACATGAATAGGATAGTCAATGAGTCCATTATTCCACTGAGTTGCTGATTGTATAAGTGCAAAATGAATAGTAGCCTGTGCAAGGGAGTGTAGTAAGAATAACCCTGGAGTGAGTCCTCTTTTACCAAAATGACTTTACCAGCAACATAATAAATCTTATATTGGCTTATAAAATGTAACTCCTTCCCAAAACCTCCTCAGCTGATTACTGTTGCTCACCAACCACTTGGATGTTGCTCCCCGTGGCTTCAAAGTAGGTGTTTATTTTGAATTCCAGGTTTGGAGGCAAGCTTCAGTTGCATAAAAACCATGTGTACTGCCAAACAGAGCCTCCTGTAGGCTGCCAGTCCACATAGTGGCTACCAATTAGTCAACCACAGCCCCTATTTGGCACCCACAGGGACTTTTTCATGCTTGTGTTGTTCCCCAATTCTATTTACAGTCATATGAAAAAGTTTTTGAACCCCTCTTAGCCTGAATAATAATTTACTCCACTTTCAACAAAAAAGATAACAGTGGTATGTTATTCATTTCCCAGGAACATCTGAGTACTGGGGTGTTTTCTGAACAATGAGTTTTAGTGAAGCAGTATTCAGTTGTATAAAATTAAATCAAATGTGAAAAACTGGCTGTGCAAAAATGTGGGTAGCCTTGTAATTTTGCTAATTTGAATTCATGTAACTGCTCAATACTGATTACTGGCAACACCAAATTGGTTGGATTAGCTCATTAAGCCTTGAACTTCATAGGCAGGTGTGTCCAATCATGAGAAAAGGCATTTAAGGTGGCCAATTGCAAGTTGTTCTTCTGTTTGACTCTCCTCTGAAGAGTGACAGCATGGGATCCTCAAAGCAACTCTCAAAAGATCCGAAAACAAAGATTGTTCAGTATCATGGTTTAGGGGAAGGCTACAAATAGCTATCTCAGAGGTTTAAACTGTCAGTTTCAACTGTAAGGAATGTAATCAGGAAATGGAAGGCCACAGGCATATTTGCTGTAAAACCCAGGTCTGGCAGGCCAAAATACAGGAGCGGCATATGCGGACAATGGTTACAGACAACCCAAAGATCACCTCCAAAGACCTGTAAGAACATCTTGCTGCAGATGGTGTATCTGTACAAGGCATCTAGAGGTTGTTACATTTGCAAAAGGAGGCTCAACTAAGTATTGATGTAATATCTCTGTTGGGGTGCCCACATTTATGCACCTGATGCATATTGCATATTTTCTGTAAATCCAATAAACTTTATGTCACTGCTGAAATACTACCATTTCCATAAGGCACGTTTAATATTAAAAGGAAGTTGCTACTTTGAAAGCTCAGCCAATGATAAACAAAGGGGTTCCCAAACTTTTTCATATGACTGTATATTTGAATGTGGCTCATGGCTTAACAGGTTGGGAACCACTGATTTAGATGAATCCTCTTGCTCTGACCCCTCACAGTTCCTTCAGTCTGTAAAACAGATACACTACACTTCTGAACGGAGACTAAGGGGTAGATTTATCAAAGAGTGAAGTTAGAGATCTCCACAGTCCAGAGTTAAATACCGCCTCTCTCCATTCATTTCTATGGGATTTTTAAAGGCGTGTTTATCAAAGGGTGATAGTGAAAGTTCACCATTTGATAAATACAACTTTGAAAATCCCATTGAAATTAATGGAGAGAGGCGGTATTCACTCTGCAGACTGTGGAGATCTCAACTTCACCCTTTGATAAATCTACCCTAAGGGGATTATTTATCAAAGTCTGATTTTATCTCAACATTTTCTGCTGCAAACTCCGATCAAATCCGCTCAGGTTTTTAACCCTTATTTATTATTACCGTATATACTCGAGTATAAGCCGAGTTTTTCAGCCCCCAAAATATGCTGAAAAACTCAGCTTATACTCGGGTCAAGCGTAAAAACGGTCGCCGGCGTCCAAGAATAGTCACCGGCGTCAAAGAATAGTCTCCAAGAATGGTATCCAAAAACGAGAGGCCGGCACCTCAAATGGGAGCAGAAACCCTCAATTTTTTTGATTGAAACTTACCAGAAGCTGCTGCATTTCTCACCCTAGGCTTATACTCGAGTCAATAAGCTTTCCCAGTTTTTGGAGGTAAAATTAGGTACCTCGGCTTATACTCGGGACGGCTTATACCTGAGTATATACGGGTAAATTTTCCCGAAAATTTGCTTTGCGGGAAAAAAAAAATCAGATTTTCACTATTTTTTGGATTATTCACCTGAAAACTTCGGGATATTGCACGAAACCCAGCGCACATCAAAAAATCATTTGGACATCTCCCATTGACTTCTATGCAACCTCAACAGGTCTGAGATGCCGGGTTTTCAGATTCTGACTATTCCATCCTTGGGGTTTAATCAATCCCGAAAAATTTATTTTTTTTTTCTCTCTAAAAATTCGGATTTTATACAAAAAAAACACAAATTTTTAAGGTTTTTGGCATTTGGAGTTTAGTAAATAACCCCCTTAAAGTCATATGATGATCTTGAATGTTCTAATACAAACCTGTGTCATTCGTTAGCAAAACAATTTGGATTACACAGGTCTCATTTTTCCTTCCCTTTAACAATCCTGTGTGCCTCAAGGTGATCAGGAAATCAGACATGAAGATCTTAACTGGATTCAGGAATGGATGCAGGTCTGAGCCAATATATGACTGATTGGAGACATAGTTTTCTTACATTTGTATGTAATCATTCTGATTATTCATTCCTCCAGTTGCTTGCACCAGCAAAGTGATATTCTGAGACAATTTGCGACTGCCTTTATCTTTTATTATTTGTGGTTTTTGAGTTATTTCGCTTTTTATTTGGCAGCTATTCAGTTTGCAATTTCAGCAATCTGGTTGCTAGGGTCTAACTTATCCTAGCAACCATTTATTGATTTGAGTAAGAAACTGGAATATGAATAGGAGAGGCCTGAATAGAAAGATGCATAATCAAAAGTAGCAATAACAATACATTCGTAGCCTTACAGAGCATTTGTTTGTTTTAGATGGGGACAGTGACCCCATTTGGAATCTGGAAAGAGTCAGAAGAAAAAGGCAAATAATTAAAAAACTATTACGTACTAAAAGTTAAAGGTAAACCAACCCTTTTAAAGGAGAAGGAAACCCCCTGGGCGCAAAACCCCTCCCCCGTGTTGCCCACCCTCCCTCCTCCCCCCTGGCCTACCCGTCCCGCTGGGCAAATGCCCCTAACTTGTTACTTACCCTTCTGCGCAGGTCCAGTCCACGGAGTTCACAGATGCCATCTTCTTCCACGCGCTCTTCTTCCTGCTTTGACCGGCGTTTTGGCGCATGCGCAGTAGGAGCATTTCGCCGGTACGGATCTACTGCGCATGCGCCAAAAGTCACGAAGTGAAATCGGAAAACTTCGTGACTTTTGGCGCATGCGCAGTAGATCCGTACCGGCAAAATGCTCCTACTGCACATGCGCCGGTCAAAGCAGGAAAAAGATCGCTTGGAAGAAAATGGTGTCTGTGAACTCCGTAGACTGGACCTGCGCAGAAGGGTAAGTAACAAGTTAGGGGCATTTGCCCAGCGGGACAGGTAGGCCAGGGGGGAGGAGGGAGGGTAAGCAACACAGGGGAGGGGGGGAGGGTTTTTGCACCCCCTGGGTTTCCTTCTCCTTTAAGGGTAATGGCATAAGGGGCAATACAGAGCATGTTGTTTTCTGCTTTGTCAGGGGGTTGTCCCCTAAAAATACATCAGTCCGCATTTCCAAGTGTCATCTAACAAGAAAGTGCATTGAGGCAATCGCATTTAAGCAGATAGGAGTGATTTGAGTGTTTTATGTTTTACCCATTAAAGGAGAACTAAAAATAAATATGGTTAAAAATGTCATATTTTATATACTGAACTTATTGCACCAGCCTAAAGTTCCAGATTGTCAATAGCAGCAATGATCCAGGACTTCAAACTTGTCACAGGGGGTCACCATCTTGGAAAGTGTCTGTGACAATCACATGCTCAGTGGGCTCTGAGCAGCTGTTGAGAAGCAAAACTTAGGGGTTGTCACAAATTATCAAGGTGAAAATGAGGTTGGTGTGTAATATAAGCTGATGCTACAGGGCTGATTATGAAATTCTGATGCTAGTTGCACTGGTTTCTCTGCTACCATGTAGTAATTATCTGTATTCATTACTAATCAGTCTTATATTGTGAAATTTCTATTCTATGTGTACTGTATATTGTGAGTGAGTCCCTAAGCTCAGTAAGTGTCAGTAGCACAGAGCATGTGCAGTGAATCAGCAGAAAAGAAGATGGGGAGCTACTGGGGCATCTTTGGAGACCCAGATCTTCCCTGCTAAAGGGCCGTGGTTGCCTTGAGCTCGCACAGAAGCACAAAACATAATGTACAACATTTCTAGCCTACTTCTTTAGTTAAAATTTAGTTCTCCTTTAAGCTACTTAGCCCTCATGACAAAATTCTCTCTATCTCCCTGTGTGCCTTTGCCCTTATATAATATCTATTCTTGATGTGAGAAAGAGATTCTTACATCTCTAGAAATGATCCTGAATTTTAAAAACCACTAGTCAAATGAACATTATCTGTGAATGCAAGCAGTGCATCTTCATACTATCTGCTTCTGGCCCTTTAATACTTGCAGCCTTGTTTGTCTTTATTAAACAAACTTTTAGAGATGACTTTCCCAAATCGAATCAAAATATCAGATACTTCGTTGGTATTGTATTCACATACGATATGACAGAAACCTGCAATGTACCATGTATGAATAAAAGCTATAATAAATATACGTCATTAAAAAAAAAATCTGATATTTCCATGTGCTCTGGATGGCAGCTTGCTGGTTATGGCGTTTGAGCATTACAAGTGTGAAGTATGAAATCATAAATTCCAGAACAAAATGCAGATGAAATAAATCTGAAAATAAATATCTTGCAATTTCCACTGAAACTTACAGTGCATTCTCTTTGAGCAATTGAGAGCTGTGCCTGTTTCCTGGGAAATTTTAGCTTTTTAATAACCTGCTTATGAAAGTTAACACAAAACCCTCTGAATTAGTTTTTTTTTTGGATGAGAAAATTGAAACCAGTCACTACCACAAGCCTCATTGCCAATACAGGGTTGCCACATTTTTTTAAAGCAGTATTTCTACTCTGTACTGTAACTATAAGATTTTATATGTGACTGTGTTGCATTGGAGAGGCTTTTTCAGCAATAATTTCTTTTTCTTTGGCATCAGACTTTCTAAGTAACTGGGAATAAAAGTGTTCACAAAAATATAAAGTGATAAAGTCGATATACACCGATTCCTACTTATACGACCAGCCCCATAACTGTATTATACGCACAGGGCCTACATGTTACATAAATGTGCACCATTACATACAGCTGGGGTGCTGGAAAGTCTAATGGTTCACTTTTCAGGGGTGTTTCACTTTTATTATAGTATAGATTTTTAAGCCTAAGCAAATTTTTGATTGGTCTTCATTATTTATTTTAGTTTTTTGCCATTTGCCTTATTTGTCTGACTTTTTCCAGCTTTAGAATGCGGGTTGCTGACCCCATCTTAAAACCAAGTGCTCTATAAGGCTACAAATATATTGTTTTTGCTAATTTTTCCTACTCATCTTTCTAGTCAAGCCCTCTCCTATTCATATTCCAGTCTCTGCAAATCAATGCATATTGCAAACTGGAGAGCTGCTGAATTAATGAAGTGAAATAATTCAAACACCACAAATAACAAACAATAAAAGCAAATGGTCACTCTCGAACTCATACTAAACGTTAATTTAAAGGTCAACAACTCCTTTAAATTACATTTTTCATTTGCCACGATTTTTCTCAACGACTATGTTGTTATTAAAGCGGAAGGGGGTTGCAGCAAACATAGTTGGGCACTACTGGACTCCTGTGACCACTGTAATGGCAATAACGTTACAAACTGTGACAAAAATAAAATTACTAAATTTACTAAAGGTCGAATTTCTAGTTCTCTAAAATCACAAATTCCATGAAAGTTATTAAAAGATCCATATAAAAAAAAAGTACGAATGAAAATAGCTGTTGAAAAAAATTTGTGAACAAATGAAAAATTCATACAACAATGAACATTTAGCTTCCGAAAACCTCTTAAACCACAAATTAAAGGCTGGTCTTTACAAGAAAAGGAAGGGAACTTCCATTGACTTCTACATGACCTTGAGAGCTTTTACTTGCCATACTTTTGTATTAGTAGATTTATGGTTTTTACACTTGATAAATTATGAAAAAAATGTGGATTATGTAACTATACAAAAAATCGTTTGTTGGCTCTATGATTTGGAGAAACAAACATTCTATGAACTTTCATAAATTCGGCCTCCCAATTGGTCCTGGAACAGTCAAAATTGAACTGAACTGATCCAGGATAAGGCAATAATTATTTTTGAGGAAAGAGCAGAATTTTATGTTCCCTTTGCAGGTGGAAATTAGCAATGGTAAATTAGCTCTCAGTCATTTTTGCAATATGTGTAGGGCAATACATTTAGTATGGATAATAAAATGTATCTATATCTTTATTCATAGAGCACTACTTGTATATTATATAATGAATAAAGTACCCCCTCTTGTAAAATATAAGGATATTATAAGTTACCGAGGAGTCCCATGACCATATAAAAACACGAGGCCGAATGCCGAGTGTTTTTATACAGGTCATGGAACTCCGAGGTAACTTCTAATATCCTAATATTTTGCAACTGTGGGTACTTTATTTATTATAATACACAAGTTTCAGTGAGTCATGTGACAGAAATGACATCAGAACTCACCGTTTATAACTGATGACATCAGAACTCACCGTTTATAAGGGTATCATTTACAAGATATTCATGGCTTTTGTGTATTATATATGCATTACCATACATTGTTACAGTGATTCCCAAGCTGGGGGGCTGGTATGCACTAAATACTATACAGACTACAGGAAACAAGCTGTCCAGCAGCCGCTAATAAAAGAAAACAGCATTTTTAAAATGAAAGGAAAACAAATATATATATGTTGCTTGGGGGCCCATGACCCAACTAAAACACAGCAGACCTGTTAGGGGCAGATATTACGTGAGAATTCAAATGAAAGAACTTTTAATTTTGAGCTAATTTTTGTGTGCTTCGACTAGGGAATAGTCCAAATTCGATTTAAATTTGATAAGAATTTGAAAATTAGAATATCAAAATGTATCATGTACTGTCTCTTTAAAATTCGACGTTGACAATTTACCATCTAAAACCTGTCGAATTGCTGTTTTAGCCTATGGGGGACCTCTTAGAACCTATTTCGAGTCAATTGATGGACTTCCAAAAATCAAAGTTTTTTTTGGGAAAAACTTTTAATCGAATTCGAGCAAATGCGCTGTTACTTTGAATCGTACAATTCGAATTCGTTTGAAAACAGACCTATTCGCCCAAAAAAAAAAACTTTCAAAACGTTCAAAAAAACTCCCATTACTTCGAAATTCGACCCATTGATAAATCTGCCCCTTAATGTTTCACAGTAGCAGCTGTGTATATTAAGGAATATGGTACTACATTTTATTACTTATATTATTTATTTAGTATGTATTGTTTAATGCATTGCACTGTTATTGTTTGTTGTATTTAAGCACTATTGCACAAATTTTTTTGTTTGCACAAATATATTGTTATTTAAAAAATTACACAGTTTTGGAATGATCAGCATACTTTTCACTACAGGTTGTACTTGTATGTAACTATAATGGAATCTATCTATCTATCTATCTATCTATCTATCTATTTATCATATATCTATCTATAGATCTATCTATCATCTATTGATCTATCAATCTATCATCTATCTATCATCTATTTATCAATCATCTATCTATCATCTATCTATTATCATCTATCTATCATCATATTATCTATCTATCCATCATCTATCTATCTGTCTATCTATTATCTATCTGTCTATCTATCTATCTATCTATCTATCTATCGATCTATCATCTATCTATCATCTATCTATCATCTATCTATCTATCTATCTATCATCTATCTATCATCTATCTATCCAGTACCGCCATCAGAAATCACAAGGCCCCATACGACAAAATTTCCTGGGCCCCCTGGGCTGTGCCCACCGCAAGGCCTACCTACAGGTCCGCCCACCCTACAGGTCCGCCCCCACCACACAGTAAAAAAACAAAAAAAATATTGGTGGCTAGGGTTCCCACATGTTGATAAAAAATTAAAAGATATTGGTGGTCAGGGCCCCCCATATAAAAACATTTGTGACCAGGGCCCCCCCACAAAAAAATGGGCCCCACGTTATATGAAAATTGGTGGCCAGGGCCCCTTAAACGTCCATGCCTTCCAAAAGTTAGCAGCTCTCAGAAAGATGGGGGGCCCGGCTAATCAAGTAAGTGGGCGTGGCCGGGCCCCCCTTACCCTCGGGGCTCCCTACAACTGTTCCCCCTGATGGCTGCCCTGTATCTATCATCTATTTATCATCTATTATCTATCTATCTATCCATCTATCTATCTATGTTATCTATCTACTGTATCTATCTATCTATCTATCTATCTATTATCCATCTATCTATCTATCTATCTATATCTATCTAATCTATCTAGTTTATCTATCATCTATCTAATGTAATCTAGCTATCTGTCTGTCTGTCTGTCTGTCTATCTATCTGTTATCTATCGATCTCTCTTATCTATCTAATCTAATCTATCTATTTTATCTATCATCCATCTAATTTAATCTATTTATCTATCATCTATCTATCTACTGTATCTATCTACTGTATCTATCTATCTATCTATCTATCTATCTATCTATCTATCTATCTATCTATCTATCTATCTATCTATCTATCTATCTATCTATCTATCTATCTACTGTATCTATCTATCTATCTATCTATTATCTATCTATTATCTATCTATTATCTATCTAATCTATCTAGTTTATCTATCATCTATCTAATATAATCTAGCTATCTGTCTGTCTGTCTGTCTATCTATCTATCTATCTATCTGTTATCTATCTATCTCTCTTATCTATCTACTGTATCTATCATCTATCTATCTAATCTATCTATTTTATCTAATTAGAGCAAAAACGGAGCATTCGGGGCGATATGTTAAAATCTTCAAATTTTAATCATCCAGGTTAAAAGAAATAACAGCGTGTCAAGTTCACATCAGATCATCCGCTTTACGTGTTTCATGGCATCTCGCCACTTCGTCAGAAGCGTACAATTGATCCCAATACACAGCCACAGTTAAATAGCACCTAGTCCCACCCATAAAATACATTAACCCTTTCATAATACCATGAATTAGATCACATGTTAAACAGATATTAAATTTGCTAAATATGACTATATATAGAGCAAATCACATAGCCCGAGTAGGAATATTATCACCATATACACCATATATTTTTACTATCACATTAATTCCTGTTGCATACTATAGGACTACGATATAAGGTATATTTCAGCGGAAAATAGAGACGATCTGGGAATAATAAAAAATATATCTATTTTATCTATCATCCATCTAATATAATCAATTTTTTCTATCATATATCTATCTATCATCTTTCTATCTATCATCTATCTATTATCTATCTATCATCTATCTATATATCTATCTATCATCTATCTATATATCTATCATCTATCTATCCATCTATCCATCCATCTATCATATATCTATCATCTATCTTTCATCTATCATCTATCTATCTATCATCTATCGATCATCTATATATCATCTATCTATTATCTATCTATCTATTATCTATCTATCTATTATATATATATATATATCTATCTATCTATATCTATCTATTATCTGTCTATCATCTATCTATCATCTATCTATCTATATCTATCTATCATCGATCTATCATCTATTTATCTGTCTATCTATAATCTATCTATCATCTATCTATCTATCTATATCTATCTATCTATCATCTATCTATCATCTATTTATCTGTCTATCTATAATCTATCTATCGATCTATCATCTATCTATATATCATCTATCTATCATCTATCTATCGTCTATCTATCATCTATTTATCTATCATCTATTATCTATCTATCATCTATCTTTCTATCTATCTATTTATCTATCTATTTTATCTATCATCTATAATCTATCTATCTATCTATCTATCTATCTATCTATCTATTTATCTATTTATCTAATCTATCTATTTTATCTATCATCTATCTAATATAATCTATCTGTCTGTCTGTCTGTCTGTCTATCTATCTATCTATCTATCTATCTGCTATCTAGCTATCTATCTCTCTTATCTATCTACTCTATCTACTCCATTTATCGACATTTATTAAATCATAAAACCATGAAAAGTCACCAGAAAAAATGTGGCAAGTAAAAGCTGGCAAGGTTGTATAGAAGTCAATTGGAATGTTCTCTGACAACTTTATTTACTTTCCCATTTTATTAAAACATTCGAGATTTTCAGGCTCATTGAAAATTACTGAGACAATAATATTAGAAAAAAAACAAGCTCAAGAATATTTTGTCTCAGTTTTTAGTATTCGAGAAAAAGCGTTTTTTTTCACGAACTCGGATTTTGATAAATCTGTCCCTAAATGATATCTCATTGTATAATCAATGCAATGTAATTTCTCTGTTTTGACCAGCACTTACTGCTGTGTTTGTGGGAATGTACATGATATTCTGTATTACGGTACTGCATCTGGATGAGTAAGTTCATTTATGGGCAATGTCATTCACAAACACCATTTCTTGTGTTTTGAGGGCTGGAAGAGTCATCGTTTGTGGTTATTATTTCTCACACATTTAGATGACCAGATGCTGGATTTACTTGTCACTTGAATAAAATGATCTTCCTTCAGAAAATCAACAGTGTATAAAAAGGAAAACAATTATAAATATATTTAATGTATATTGACTGTTAACTAAATAATCTTTTTCCCAACTAATTTTTATTATTTATTGTATTTACATATAAATGGTGTATTAGTGTGCTTCTTCTGCCTGTTCTTTTTTAACTTTAAATAACACAGTAACAATATTAATAAGCGTTGTCAGTACAGCATTGTAAATTGTGATTCTTTCTGGAACCAGCCACTTACAGTGCTTAATATGTATATTAATATAAGGTTATTAAAGATCCACTATACATAACAGGACTTTTACATGGCAGAATAATAATTAAGGTTGAAAAAAATGACTCTAGTCCATCAAGTTCATCCTATATGTCTAAATGAACCTGACTAACTGCCAGTTGATCCAGAGGAAGGCAAAAAATCCCATCTGAAGCCTCTCCAATTTGCCTCAGAGGGGGAAAATTCCTTCCTGACTCCAAGATGGCAGTTGGGCCAGTCCCTGGATCAACTTGTGCTATGACCAATGCTCCATAACCCTGTATTCACTCATTTGCTAAAAAGCCATCCAACTCCTTCTCGAAGCTATTGTAACATATGGCTCCCTAAGAACAAGTGCTAAACTCCCAGTCACAGCTCAATCTTCCGGCAGTAGCAGCCACCTTTGGCCTTGGCAGGAGCCCTCAGCTACTCAGATGCCACCAGGTCTTAACTTGAGAGGAGCAAAGCAAGCTTTCTGAACGAGCAAAGAGGCACGTTCTTTACCGAGGTTTAGGATGGAAGGTAACAACAGGTTCTCACAGATTAAACGATAAAGCGTAGTCAGGCAGGCTGGGGTCGGTACAGGCAGAGTTCAAGAATAGTCAGACAGGCCGGGGGTTGGTTCAGGCAGAGTTCAAGAAAAGTCAGGCAGGCCGGTCAGTACAGACAGAGTTCACAGAATGGTTAAGCAGGCAAAGTTCAGGATTCAGGAATTTAGAGACAGACAGGAAAGGATCAAAACCGGAATACAATAGACTAAATCACTTTCCAGGAACAAAACAGTTAGACCTAACAACGGGTAATGAGTTTGGGTGCAAAGCCCCTTTAAATATTCAAATTTTGTGCCATAGAACATGATGATGTCACTCGCTTGGCACGAGTGCGCGCCATAGGAGAACCGCGCATTTACTGAAACACAATTGTTTATTATTATAGTAATTATCCACAGCATCTGTTAAACTCATTGCTAAAGTTACAGATGCTTAGGGTGGTTGGTAAAGATAGTGATGCAAAGAAAAGAAAGGCAGAGCTGAGTGTCATGAGTGACAAAAAAAGTTGATATATGATACTAAAACATCGACTTTGGGTGGAGATGTGGTACAGGTATGGGACCTGTTTTCCAGAATGCTCAGGGCCTGGGGTTTTCTTGATAACTGATCTTTCCATATTTTAGATTTTCATACCTTAAAGAAGAAGGAAAGGTTAAAACTAAGTAAGCTTTTTCAGAAAAGTCTATATAAATACACCAGTAAAT
This sequence comes from Xenopus laevis, assembly GCF_017654675.1. Classification (NCBI taxonomy): domain Eukaryota; kingdom Metazoa; phylum Chordata; class Amphibia; order Anura; family Pipidae; genus Xenopus; species Xenopus laevis. Next base: position 70,092,427 of record NC_054371.1, on the reverse strand, counting down.
CCTCAAAGTAATGCTGCTCTGAGTCCTCTGTCAAAAGAAACACTGCATGTTTTCCTTCTATTGTGTACACATGGGCTTCTGTATCAGACTTCCTGTTTTCAACTTAAACCTCCAGGGCTAGGGCTTGAACATGCTCAGTTTGCCCCCTCTCAATTTTCCCTTCTCCCCTTCCTGCTGTAATCTGAGCTATGAGTAAGCAGGGAGACACTCAGGCAGGAAGTGATGTCACACCAAGCTAATACGGCAGCTGCTATCCTAAACAAGCAAGAAGAATAGTAGAAGACACTTGTACAAAATCTGGGGCAGATTTATCAAAAAATTTGATTAAAGTTTACCACAGAAAATCTCATCAATTTTCTATTTATTCCAAGGGATTTTTAGAAGGGTATACATTAATGGACTAAAGTTAGAGTTAATATTTGATAAATACATTTGGAAAAATCCCATACGAATGAATAGAAAGTGGGTGAATTTTTTTCGGTGGTGAGCTCTAATCTCACATTTTGATTAATCTGCCCCTAAGTGTCTGTGTGGCCTCTTATTCTGTGGCAAAATGGTTAGACAATTCAATGAGAAGATTGAAAAGCATCAGGGTAGCCTTGGACACTGATAGGGTTGCTAAAATGAAGGACAACAATCAAGACAGTGTGCAGCAATAGGTTGGCCAAACATCACATTAATTATATATTATATCAGTACATAGTAATAGTGATGTAATGAGTTTATTAATGGCCTTGAGGTCAGCTTTGTAAATACTATATCTATTTTTGCATCGTGCAGAACTATAAGTTCCATGCACAATGCTGCCACTTTGCAGAGTGATTTGAATAAACGGGAAAACTGGGCAGCAAACTGAAAAATGAGGTTCAGTGCAAGGTTATGCACTTTTGCAGAAATAATACACAGTAAATGCAAGTTATACACTAAATGGCAGTGTGTTGGGGGTATCTTTAATTGAGAATGTTTGGGGATTTTTGTGGATAACAAGTTGTGTCACTGTAGCATAAAAATAAAAACATTGGTCAAGGCCTTACCTGGAGTATACAGTGCAGTTTTGGGTTCCAGTCCTTAAAAGGTTATTAATTAGTTGGAGGGAGTGCAGAGATGTGCAATTAAACTTGTGAGGCGGGACATGATTTCTCTTTACAAATAAATTAGATGGCATTATAGACAGATAGCAGGGAATGTTTTTTCCATAAAAATTATCACAGCACCAGAGGCCACCTCTTAAGACTAGAGGAACAGAACTTTAATTTGAAGCAACGTAGGGGGTTCTTTACAGTCAGGACAGTGAGGTTGTGGAATACACTGCCGGGTGATGTTGTGATGGCTGATTCAGTTAATGCCTTTAAGAGGGGTTTGGATGATCTCTTGGACAAGTATAATAACATGGGCTATTGTGATACTAAATTCTACAATTAGAATAGATACTAGTATATATAGTTTAAGATATTAGTTTATACTTTATACAGTATATGTTAATAGATAGGTCTGTATAGGTAGGTGTATATGTGTGCAACTGTGCAGTGGGGTTCATTTGGAGGGGATTAACTTGATGGACTTTTTTCAACACAACCTCAATCTCAGCTTTCCATTCAGTACTTCTTAGATATCACTACACTCCCCACATTCCCCCAGTTCTCAACCATTTAATTGTGTAGCTAGGGCATGGGGATGGACATCAGGTCCCCCATTCTGGTGCACAAACAAGATTCTGAGATGATACAAGGCTTGTCTTAATAACAGTGTCCACAAAATGGCTCCTGCCTGCTTGCTGTAATTATGAATTCCCAGACGGAAGGAAACAAGATTCAAATGTGTAATTAAAGTTCATTTTGCTTGACTAACATGATAAAATAGGATTTGGAATAATTTTTTTGGGTGACGGGTCCCCTTTAACTGCCAAGTATATATGTTTTTATCTTTTCTTTTAGTTTTGTAAACAGTTATGGGACATGTTATCCAGAACTTGGTGCTTTCCAAATAAGGGGCCTTTCCATAATTTGGATCTCTATACTTTAAGTCATAGGAATCATTAAAAACATTAAATAAACTCAACAGGGAAGCAGAACTGGGACACAGAGAGGACAGATACTTCAATTCAGAAACACACATTACAGGGACAAGTATATTAACAAGGCAAATAGAAGCAGGAAAACAAATTCACAGAATTGGAATTTATAAAATAAATAATTTTATGAAAACTTGATCTATTAGCCAACAGAAAAACAGACAACCGTTTATATGTCATAACTGTTATATATATATAATTAATATTTAGGCAAGCATTTTTTTATATTGGGGTCCCATTCTAATTTTCTGGAAAGGCCCACTCCCCAATGGCCCAAGCAGTGGGATATTTACTTCAGCCCCCTTCCTACAGAAGCTTTAACTGCTGTGCAGAAGTAACAGAGATTATACATAATGTATGGTGATTTAGATAAAGGCCACTGACATTGCCTCATTTTCTGTTATACACAAATCCTTGGGCTGGAAGGAAGAATATAGGATCAGGAATAGTTTAATATATATTTAATATTAACCAAATTAATGTATTAGCACTCCCACAATGGCGATGGGGTTCAATTTATGAATTAAAGTTCCAAATAAAAATGTATTAACATGATCTGTACCAGGGGACCATGCTAGGAGTGCTCTACTATTACACTGGTTAACACCACGCTCTGCTTATAGCTGGATCTATACACCTCTTACCTCTAAAGGTGGGTGATATGTTCATAATATGCAGATCTTTATTAAGTTTTTAAAGTCAACAACATAATTCTTATAAGTTACCAAAGCTCTGAGGTCTCTGTTAGATATTAGCTTCATACATACACACACACAAGCACACAGACACACACACACATACAAGGCTGTTTTGTTAAAAATGACTTCAGAGTTCAGGAAATTTGGTTGCTGCTTTGTATGTTAAGAATGCAATCCAAAGTGACTTTCTTGTGGCTGAGTACTTGATAATGTCATGTGAATGCCACAAGAGCAGACCATGGGGATTCCCCACTTAGCGGTTGAATCACAGTTAATACGTTGGGGGTTTTTACTTTAAAGTATGTTTGCAGAGTACTTGCTAGAGTCCTTTTTATGAATGGGTAAGAGAGATTTTCCAAAAAAAAAATCTCAATTTCATTTCGTCGACCAGAACCAGGTTATGACAAGTTTCTTTTCCAGTCATGTTCGGTTTATCTCATCAGGTGTGGTCTGCAGAATCTTTCTATTGTGTGGAACAACACAGAAGCCAAATTCCATCAGTATTGTTTGGCCAACCCTAAAAGGGATTCTGTCATGATTTCTATCGTGTCGTTTTTATTACTAAAATACCCAGTTTGCATTGCAAGTAATTCATTCTACCATTTACAATTTTATTCTTGAACCAATAAATGTATTTTTTTAGTTGTAATATTGGTGTGTAGGCAGCCATCTCAGGTCATTGTGCCTGGTCATGTGCTTCCAGATAAGCTATTGTTTCTTCTACTCAATATAACTGGAGGAGTCACGGTCAGATTCGAATGTTACTATTGAGTGCTATTCCCATATCTACCATTAGATGGGGCCTTAAAATAAGTAAAAAATTTCATGCCTCTAACCAAGGAGGCCTCATCCTATATTTGCCAAAGTGGTGAAGGGTCAGATATCAGTCACATGGTCCCCTAAATGTATTTATCTGGGGATTTCTAGAAGTAATTAAAGGGAAAATCCACAGAGTCGTAATCATCATCATTTATTTATATAGCGCCGACAAGATATGCAGTGATTTACCTTGGTTATAATAAACAGGGAATAAATGGTGGGTAACAAACAAGGGGTTACAGAGGATTAGAGGGCCCTACAAATTAGAGTTTACAAAGTAAAGGTTAGGGTACAATTGAGACATTAGAATTTGAGAAACATTTTCGGGATTTGCTATACAGCAATGATTGATTAATTAAGGTACATTGAATAAGCTTCTTTAAACAGGTGGGTCTTTAAGGAGCGCTTGAAAGAGTTCCAGAGAAAAGCAGAAGCCTGAGAGAAGTCTTGTAGACGAGAATGGGCTGAAGTGATGAGAGGAGAAGCGAGGCGAAGATCTGAAGCAGAGTGAAGGATGAGTGAAGGAGTGTATTTGGAGATCAGAGATGAAATATAGGGAGGGGCTTCATAGTTAAGTGCCTTAAATGTAAGTGTGAGTAGTTTGAATTTGATTTTAGAAGAGATTGGGAGCCAGTGAAGGGACATGCATATGGGAGCAGCTGATACTCAGCAGTGAGATAGATGAAGGAGTCTAGCAGCAGCATTTAGAACAGATTGGAGTTGTGAAAGGCGACTTGATGGAATACCTGTGAGGAGTAGGTTGCAGTAATCAAGGCGGGAGATGATGAGAGACTGAATAAGTGTTTTGGTTGATTCTGAACTGAGATATGGTCGTATTCGGGTAATGTTGCGCAGTTGAATACGGCAAGATTTTGCAAGTGTTTGGATGTGTGGTGAAAAAGACAGATGCGAGTCTATGATAACTCCTAGGTAGCGTGCCTGTGTGGTGGAATGAACGGTAGTGTTGTTTACTGTGAGTGATATCTGAGCAAGATCTTGGAGGAAATATAATGAGTTCTGTTTTTGAAAGGTTCAGTTTTAGGTGGAGCTGTGACATCCAGGAGGAGAGAGCAGAGAGACAGTCTGTAACTTGGGAAAGGACAGAAGGAGAGAGGTCAGGAGTAGACAAGAACAGTTGGTGCCATCAGCATAAAGGTGATATTGAAGTCCAAGTGTAGAGCGAGAACAGCAGGGGGCCTAGAAAAGAGCCTTGAGGAACACCAACAGAGATAGGGAACATAGTAGAAGTAGAGTTAGAGAAGGCAACTTTAAAGGAACGGTCAGACAGATAAGATGTAAACCATGAAAGAGCAGTGTCACGAATGCCAGTAAACTGAGTAAAGAATGTCTAGGAGGAGTGAGTGGTCAACTGTGTCAAAGGCTGCAGAGAGATCTAGAAGTATTAGTATGGAATAGTGACCTTTAGACTTTGCCAGTAGAAGATCATTGGTTACTTTGGTGAGTGCAGTTTCAGTTGAGTGTGATGGGCGGAAGCCAGATTGTCGGGGGTCGAGAAGGGAGTTGTGAGTGAGATGCTGGATCAGGCATTTGTAAACAAGCCTTTCCAGTAATTTGGATGTGAATGGAAGAAGGGAAACTGGACGATAGTTGCGGGAGAGCTGGAATCAAGGGAAGGATTTTTGAGGATAGGAGTGATTAGTTCTTGTTTGTATAAGGATGGAAAAGTACTAGTAGACAGTGAAAGGTTGCATAGGTGGGTAGGTGTTCAAGTGAGAGTGTATCGGTGATTGGATAAAGGAGAAGAGAGGGTATGGGGTCATGGGAGCAGGTTGTGGGTTTTGAGCAGGCTGGAAGTTTGCTAACTTCATCTAATGTTGCGGGGGTGAAGGAGTGCAAAGTGAATGTGAGTGGACTGCACGTTAGTCTGAGATTGTTGTCAGATGGTATGCTCAGTCTATGCCGCTAAGCACAGAGTCAACTAAAAACAACAGATTGCTGCTTGTATGGCATAAAAGCATAGTTAGTTGCTAAAATTGATCGATTTCTTATTTTGTCAATATAAAGACTTATGTGACATTACCCTTAGGGCGTGTGCATACTGCTGCATTTTAAGGTGAGACTCATCTGTGATTTAGGTGATTCCCATAATAGGTAACAATAGGCATCACGGTCCCACCTCTTGGGACACTACAGAAATGTTGCAGACAAAGTGCCCCAAAATCACCCATGTGCCATTGCCCTAATACCACAAGTTACCTAACCTGATGCTGTATGAAAAATAGAAAGGAAGCTGTTGCCAGTGCCTTAAACAAAACTGGGATAACCCACTAAAGTCAATGCTATAACTTGTGCTCTTTCCATACATGAAACAGTTTGTCCGTCTATCCAGCTATCAAAAGCACTTGAAGATTCAAGTGGAGAGTGAAGGAAAAAGCAGAAACAGTTTTCCCTTCAATGCAACTTTTCTGGATTTAAAATTTTCTTCTCAGTACAGCTATAGGATCTGTTACCCAGAAAGCTCAGAATTACAGGATGGCCATCTCCCATAGTACCTTGCACTTGATTCCAACTAAGATATAATTAATCCTTATTGGATAAATAGCAATCCTATTGGGTTTAATTAATATTTAGATTATTTTAGTAGACTTAAGGTAAGGCGATCCAAATTACAGAAAGAACCCTTATCCAGAAAACCCCAGGTCCTGAGCATTCTGGATAAAAGGTTCCATACCCTGTATTTCTTTGGCCACAAAAACACAAATCTCCTTGCTTTCCATTTTCTTGCATTTTACATCATGTTCATTGTAGTCCCCTGAGAAGAGTTGAGAATCTACTGCATGTAGATGTTAGTTGAATGGAAAATTAACGAGCCATATAACTGGAAAATGATTATCTATTGAAATCCTACTCACTTCCCAAGACAATGTGACCTATTAGTTCAGTGAGCCCCAGTGAGGACTTTCCCTAGGCAGATGCACAAATACCTACAGTAAATGAATAGTAGGAAGACGAGTATGCACAAACAGCACATACATAGTACTCCAGTGATGAATCTGATCTGTTCATATGTACGTATTTGTTAGTTAGAGTAAATATTAATTAATGTATATTGTGCAAGAGAATCTCCCACTAAATCTTAATAGTTTGCTAAATCAGACTTACAAAGGAAATATTGCAGGAGCCTTTGTAAGATTCTCTTCCTTGCTCTATACAATGGTCACTGTTTCACGGTACAATTTCTGCAGAGAGAACCGTAAGGTTACCACAGTACATTTTCCATGCATTAGTGGTAGTGGCGTGTGTTTTAGTTTAAGGTGGAAAGCCTGTAGGCTGAAATGTTACATCAAATATGTTAAATGTAATCACATTTACCATAATATCTATGGCAGTTTAAACCCACAGTTTTATTAAATAGATTTTATGAGATCTCAGTTTTGTATTTCACATGCTCAGGGATGGAGTGTTGAATCAATATGGGTGGTATGGATGTTCACCTACATTCTGTGACATGCATGTTGAGTTTTCTGTGTAATCCACAATTGTTTGTGTGCTCAGGAGTCATTACATATAAAATGTGCATGAATGCCAGCTCAGAGGGTTCACACCCACTTTCATTTTTTTGGTGTTACTATTCCTTTAAGAGGCCAGATGAACCCTTATATTGTCTTTATAAAAAGGACATCCCAGTGCCACTCTAGTATCAACTGTACTTTCTCTCAATACACTATAAATATTCATGTGGTCATGTAACACTGTATACGTGTCCTTCCATGGACCTTCTCTCTTATGTGTCACTGAGCAACATCTCTAGGTCTGAGTGTGGCTTTTACGTTGTGGCTTCTCCTATGTCATTCTGCATTTTGTGGTGCAGCTTGTGTCAGTGATATCAGTAAGATGCAGTGTACTATGTGTTTGGGGCACCTATATCCTGTGTTCAGGTTAGTCTGGCTCCTACCTTAGTAGTGCGGTATGTTAGATAAGCTCCAGTATGCCTTTTTATGCCTAAGTATGCTTTTATTAAACATGTTGATAAATTAATTACAGTGTTGTGCATGTTGTAGGCCTATTCTCTAATAGTTGGAAGGACACATCTGATCTGTAGGTCTCTCCAGCTTCACCACCCATTGATTGCACATGGTTTAATCCACCAACAATTCACATATACGACACAAGTAAATGTTTCTAATAAATGACTCACTTTTCTGCTGTATTTTATACAGAAAACACCCTCCATATTAGAAGCTCTTATATATGTCAATAATTCAGGCAAATCTTAGTTTTAATTTTTACTTTTAAACCACTCAACTTCACAGATTCTAGCACTTCCTCCTCTTGTCTCTCTGTTGGTTTACCCCCAGGAAAATCACTCCTTTGCTCTCCTCGGCTCTGTCTTTACACATTCTCGATGTGTAATCTAATTATAGCTTTTCTGTGTTACTAATGCCTGCACCCTGATTCAACTCAATCCTGCCCTCACAGTTTTTCTCCAATAGTCAGGGGTAGTAGATCTAAAGCCAAGGAACAAATATCATCCCATATATCCCAATGTCTCCTTACATATCAGAACAGGCTATAGAATAACGTTGGTGCAAAGAGAATTGTATCGATATGAGTAACAGACTGCAAGGCTCACTAACACGTTTTTGGATAACAAACATCAGATTATGGTCAATGAGAGAAAGTTATCTCATGGTTTTTCATGTGAAAGCTCATGGACAATTCATGGACTTTTTTCCAAATTCAGTTCCAGTTTTCCCCCCATAGACTTCAATAGCGTTTTCATGCGATAACCAAGTAAAAATTTAATTGCATCTTAAATTGAATCTCATCAATGAGTTTAATTTGGCCCTATGTTTTTTTTATTTTCATTTCAATGTTTTTATTTTTTTTGCTAATATCAAAATGAACATTATGTAAGTAGAATCATGAATGTAAATGTATAAAAATGCACAGAAGGAAACATATCTGCGTAAATAAATATTCTCTGGTCATGTAACGCTGTAAAAATACAAATTGGAAGAATGACAAAGAAGAGCAGAAATGAGAAGTCTAAGACAAGAAACATGTTGCTCTGCTTAGGAAACTGGGAGGAAGAGTCATTTATTTATTTCCTGGTATTTATATAGCACCACCACATTTCCGCAGTGCTTTGCAGTGATTATATATAATTCACATAAGTCAATCCCAATCGAAACTCACAATCTAAGATTCCTATCACCAGCGCCGATTCTAGGGCTGCTGCTGCCTAGGCAGGAGCCCAGATGCCGCCCCCCTCTCCCGCTCCGCGCTTAAAAATCATTGTTGAAGTGGGTCAAAAGGGGGCAGCATTGCTAGTGCACTGAGTGCAATTGCACTCTTTGAACTAGCGGAGCCGAATTTCCAAGTGGCGGCTTTTTGCTGCCCCTTGTAACTGGCTGCTCACTGCTGTCTGAGGCAAGGTTCTCTATATGGGATGATATTTGTTCCCCCCTTGCCTCATGGCAGGAGCGGCCCTGCCTATCACATTCATACACAGTAGGGCCAATTTTATCAGGAGTCAATTAACCTGTCTGTATGGTTTTGTAGTGTGGTAGGAATCGCATGCAGACATGGTGAGAATATACAAACTCCTTCAAGATAGTGCCATGGCTGGGATTGAACTCAGGACTCAGTGCCCCAATACATCTGATGTTTGTTTGGTCAGATTTAAGCAGCACAAAATCCCAACATAGTTGTTTTCTCAAACTTACTTTTTCCCCGAATATAGACACTCCCCAAAATGACCAGCAGATGGTGTTGTTGTTACAACTTAATTATACTAGCTGTATTAAAAAGTAAAAGGAAAATGATGTGAAGGTGCTACAATGTGTGCTTTGAGAAATTTTATGTCACGATCTGCACCCTAAATCCAGAACCAATGCTAGGCTCCCTGGTCTCGGCTCTTGCTTCCACCTTTAACAGCCGCCTTTCACCTCGGGAGGAGCCCTCGGCTAATCGGATGCTTAGCCGAGGGCTAAGGGTTCTGGACAAGCAAAGGGGCACGATTGTAAGCAAAAGTCTTTTGGGCAGAAGGTCACAGTTCAAGGAGTAACAGAAAGCGTAGTCAAATCAGGCCAGGTCAGTGCGGGCAGAATTCAAACAGAGTCAGACAGGCAAGGGTCAAAGCCGGGAGATCAATCAAGAATGGCCAAGACAGGCACAGGTCAGAATACAGATCAGAATAGTCGGTTACCAGGCAGAAGTCAGGATCACAGAAGTCAGGGAAAGTCAAGCAGGCAGGGTCAAAACTGGTATCAGAACGCAGGATTTACACAGGAATAGCACCAGGAACTCTCACAAGTTGAACCTATAATGGTCAATGAGAAAATACAAAAGGACCCTTTAAGTAACTTTGAATTTCGTGCCATTGTGCGCTGGCCTACAAATAAGATACCAGCACAGTGGAATAAGAGGAGCCGCGTGGCGGGTGTCCCCGCCGCACCACTAGACCACCAGGATGAGTTGTCACATTTTACATGATATGAAATAAGATGTTGTCCCTAGTGCAATATCCTCAACCAACACCATGAGTTTAAGTTTTTTTGATGCGCGCCTTTTTTTTTTTTTTGAAGCACGCCACCATACAAGTCAATGGGAGTCATTTCCGTGGCGAAACAAGGCGAAATAATTCGCCCATCCCTATTTGGCAATATTAATCAGTAGGGATGAGCGAATTCTTTTCCTTGAAAAAACACCTATAGACTCTAATGTATAGTAAAAAAAAATGTTGCCCGAATAAAACGCCCATTGACTTCAATGCATTTGGCAAATTTTTTACAGTTTCGCGAATCAAATTTTTTACAGTTTCGCAAATTTTCAGTGAAAGGAAATGAGTCAGATTCACCCATCACCATTAATTAGTAACATTTAGACACTTATGGGGAATGTATTAAAAGTTGCAAAGAGCAAAACAATTTGCACAAATAAGAATTTGCATTTCGCAATGTGATACTCTTACTTAAACGGTTATTGCATTTTGAATTTTATTTGGGCATTGGCCACTTTTAAGAAGAGCTTGAAGATGTTGTACGGGGGGAATGTAATAAAAGTCGGTAATGGAAAAACTATTTGCCATACGAAAAGTTATGCCTTTGCGCAAACAAATTGCTTTGCGTGAATTTCGTGAACCCGGAAACTGTTTAGTGACCACTTGCGACAGTGGATGACTGCAAATTTTATAGTTTGAACCAATGCACAGTAAATGTAATAAAACTTCTTAATGAAAAAGTCGTTATGTTTGCTCCAAAAGATTACGACACTTTTAAGCACTTCTTAAGAGTGTGCAATTAACAATATTACATTGCGAAATGTGGATTTTTATTCTTATTTGTGAGAATTGTTTTTCTCTTTTGCATTCCCCCAGTAATCTTTTGGAGCAAACATTACTTTTTCAGTAAAAAGTTTTATTACATTCACTGCGCACTGGCACAAACTATAACATTTGCAAACCCTCGGAAGTGGTCCCTAAACAGTTTTCCCGGTTCGCAAAAGCTATATTAAATTCACGCAAAGGCAAATTCGTTTGCACAAAGGCATAACTTTTCACATAAAACTGAAATAAAAGCGCCAGCACTCACCCGCTCCTGACCTGTGGGTCCAGCAAGCCCCAGTGCATCAACGTCCCGACTCCAGACAGGCTTCATGCAATTGTACAACATTGGTACGGAGCACACAGTGGCCAGACTAATTAAAACTTGTTTATTGAAAATCCATTAAAATCAAAACATGTGGTATGGGTATAGCATTACCCCCAACGCATGACGCGTTTTGTGGCAACTCGCCTCTTCCTCAGAAGCATGGGGAACACCCCCCCAACACCCTTAATAAAGACTACTTAACCACACCTACTAACAACATTTAACCCACTAGGGGAAGCATTTACCCTTACACAAGATAGCATTAAGGCTCCAATTAGAAGCACCTAAAATCTCAAATCCCCTCTGATGGCCAGAAGTAAACAATTCTGCCGAAAGAGAAAAGGGAAGGGAAAAAGGGGAGAGCAAATAGGATATATATATATATATATATATATAACAAATATAATTGAGTTAAACCCACATACATTCATTTTAAATAACATACATCAAAGCCAAAAAAGGGTCAGGAGTGAACATAGTCAATTCCAGGAAAAGTTCAATAGGCAGGCAGAGCAGGATCGTTGTCAGGGTCAAAGTCGGTGTCAAAGTTCAGGAATCAATCAAAAAAGCAAAAAAGAAACACCCAGGAACACCAGTAATTGGACATTGAACTGGTGTCCTGGGGGCCCTTTTATTTCAAATCTTGGTGCCAAAATGCGGCGTCATGACATCACACATTTGCAAGCTGACGTCAGCGTTCTGGCGCCGAAACTCACGCGGCAACCATGGCCGCTGCCATCTTGAATTTGCTGCGGATGGGAGCGGGAGCGCCGCAGATCGCTCCTGACAGTTTCTCAAATTGCCTCAAACCAGGTGCTTATATTTTGATTCCAAGCTTGAAGGCAAGTGTTGGTTGCATAAAAACCTGGTGTACTGCCAGGTTGAACCTCCTGTACACTGCCAGTCCACAAACACACAAACTATTTCATGCTCAACTTTTTCATTGTGTTGTTCCCCATCTCTATTTATATTTAAATGTGGCTCATGGGTAAAAAAGGTTGGGGACCCCTGACATAATTTGACACTTTACTTAAAAATATGAAATGTAAACAAAATATAAATGTATACAATGTTCACGAATGGATGATAGATTTCTTCCAATACTGGGTTTGTCCTCATCCTCTATAAGCCTAAGGTTTCTAAGAATTCTTTCTGTCTTCTTTTCTATGCCTGTGAAAAATTCCCCATACCCAGTGGCATAACTAGATATTACTGGGCCCCACAGCAAATTATTTTTCAGGCCCCCAAAATGTTTAGAGGTTGACTTGTTTCTCCAATATTTATTGAAATTGTATATGAATTAGGGCCTCGTGGGGCCCCTATACCTCCTGGGCCCCCCTGCAGCCGCAGGGTCTGCTTCCTCTATAGTTACGCCCCTGCCCATACCTCACAATATGTTCTAACATTTTAGGCTGAAACATTACCAAATCACCTGTGTTCAGCCAGCACGGTGAAAGGGTGCAAAGTGCAAAAAGCTGTCATTATGTACAGTATGTCCTAATATTGTTTACAGCATTTGACAGATGAGTTGAACAGATGGAAGTATAAGCTGAATCTGATGTTAGGACCATGTAATGTCGCAGTGATTCTTTGATTGTCTTATTAGCAAACACAGTCTCAGCAGCCAAACCAAAGTCTGCAAACTTAACATTACCCTTATTGCCGAAGAGGATTTTTGCTGTTTTTAAATCTATATAATACACAGGGGGAAATATAATAGAAGTCATAAGCAGGAAAGAAAAATGCATGAATAACAATGTACATTTCGCAATGTGATATTCTTCATTAGAGTATTATTACATTGCAAAGGAAGACAGGAATCACCTATTCACACTTATCTGATTAGGCCTTGTGCTCCTACCACATTGAGCTCTCGACCTGATCAGATAAGAGTGAATAGACTCACCGGGCTGTGGGGAGATTAGCTTTTGCTGCTCTGTCTGGCTGTTGCCTGGGCTAAACTTCAGATTCATTTTTATGATAGTAGCAGTATGAGAACTGTTGAATATTCCAAGATATTACATTGATTTAATGCACCTTTATATGGACTTTTTCTAAGCAACTTTCCAATTGGTCCTTGCTTATTTTGTATGCTTTTGATTGTTAGTGGTTGTATTCTGTCTATTTCCAGCTTGCAAATAAGAATACTATGTGGTTGTCTGGCTACCTGATCAAGCAGTCAAATGATTGACTTAGTTCTCTTAGTTTCAATTGCTTAGATTTCTTTTCACTCTTCTACTGATCTTGCATTCTGTGTTCTAAACTGTTGCCTGTTGTTAAGCTGTGGCCAGCTACTTGTTGCAGCCCACTCATTCCCATCTTCTGATTCCTATGCTGGCCATTTAAAAGGGCAGCCATCTGGTGTTTTAACCTTGGAAGAACAAGTTGCCCTTAGTCCATATGCATCTATACATACTAGCATTCCTAGTGAATCAGAAGAAGTGAATGTAGTGCTGGCCAAAAGCGATGGGCGAATTTATTCGGCAGGCACGAAATCACAGTGATTTTCTGCGTTGCACCGCTGGCGAATAAATTCGCAATTTTGCCGAGCGTCATTTAACAGATGTCCATCGACTTTAACTTTTTGAAATTAGCTGAAGATTTGAGAATTTCGTGGTGACGCGAAATGTAACAAATTCGTCCATCACTACTGCCCAGACCAGGGATGACTTTGAAACCAGTTTAAATAAATTGAAATATATGGACAAACAGTCCCTATTTTGTTTAAAGGGGAAAACATTTTAGTAGATTTTTGCTCTTAATGTCTTTATTTTCTTCAATACAGAATTCTTTTTTCTGTATGAATTTTGTGGTCACAACACACAAATAGTTTTGCAGGCCCGGAAATCATTTACCAAACACTTGGAAGAGTGGAAGAAAGATTTGATTGTGTTGTTTGCACCAGCGTGGTTCGTATTTAATAAAACTTCTTACTGAAAAAGTCATGTTTACTTTAAAAGATTACACCAGCTTCAAGTGTGCTCTGGGGAATTTATTGTATGCTGTTCTACATTGCTATAACCCAGGTTAAACAGCAGAGGGCACTAAGGATGTACTTCATAATATTACATAGTAACAGAGTAAGTAACATAGTAAGTTAGGTTGAAAAAAGACACACATCCATCAAGTTCAACCTTTTAACTTTTTTTAACCTGCCTTACTGCCTAACTGTAATTAACAGTGCAGTTTATTTTCATGCTGACTTTTTTATATACCTATACTGTTTATTTAGGGGTTTCAACAACTGCTGTCCCACTTGAAAAATGATTATATCAGCCTTCATGTTTAAGATTTTGACACTGATATTCTCTGCATGTCACTATACAGTGCAGAAATATAGAACTGCAAAATGTTGTGTAGGGGGTCAAGTTATCAAATAGATTTGAAAGTGGTTGGAATGTATGCTGTATGGAGTGTAATTTGTTTTTATTCCTTGAAACTATGATAAAACAAAAGATTTAGAAAGGTAACACATTGGAAGGGAATGTGAAAATTTTCTCAGCTTTTAGAATTGCAAGATCTGCTAAAAAAACTAAGGTAAAACATGCTTAAAATACTGTAGCACTGTTGGCAATGTTTTTTTATATGTCCTCTAAGTTTTTCCCCCTAACAATATCCCTAAATTCAGTTTTTAAATATGATGTCCAAGTACCTATGCCACTCTGCAAATGAATGAAAAGTCATTACAAAAATCTGCCACCTTTAATTTTAACTTTTGTAGGATACAATTATCAGAAACTAACTGCTTATCTATCTGGCGAATGTATGTTAAAAGGTGTAGCTCTGAAACATGTATAAGGCCAAATGTCTTCTATTCTTATTATAAATTACAGTAAATAATTAGTGATGAGCAAGCAGTTTTTTTTTCATGTAAAATTTGTGAAACTGTGGGAAATCTCACCAAAATGCTTTGGAGTCAATGGGAAGGAAACTGAGTGTACATTGTGGTTAAGGGGATTTTAGCTCTGCTATAGCATATAAATTGCTCGTGTTAGAGAGGCTACTTCACACTATGTTATAACTTTCTTCATAGGGAATAAGAAATCATGCGTAAAAACACGGGAAGAAAAGAACACTGCTTAACTTGCCCAGACCATGAAAAAAACATTATCATATCCGGAAAGCCATCTTTTTCGGGTACGTAAAAATGAATGTAATAAGATTAATTTAAAGCAAATAATGTAGGTTAATATGAAGCAGTTCAGTTACTCCCAGAATCTAGCAAAAATTAACCATTTTTCTCCAATCCTCCTTGAGCCTGTTTGACATCATAGCTCCATCCCATTTAGCCATTCCCCACCCCCATGACATCACAGACCACCTCCTTTGTGACTTCACTATCAACATCCCCCACCCCCTTCTGACCAGTAAATTATTTCTAAAAAGGTGACAACCATGGCCCTGTGGCAGGTGGCCTTTGTCTCCACTACTTTGTCTCCACTATTTTCACTGTTTAAATATCTCATGTTGTCCTGCTTGTCCTTTTTCTCAGCACCCTGCTTCCAAAATCCAAGATGGCCTTGCATTCCACTGTGGAATGCACAGCTATCTTGGATTTTTTTTGTAGGAGCCTAGTAGAGAGAGAGACAGCCAAGCAGCATGGAAGCAACAGGACAGAAGAACTTTGGTGATGGTATTCTGCCTGTGCAATTTTTGGTGCGAGAATAGGACCAACCAAATGAATTTTCCAAAATTAGCAAATGTCTGTTTCAGGAGCATTATAGCTCTAAAATGGAAATATAACAAATTATGAAATTCAGGCAGTTGCTTGCTCATGCAACATAAATAAAATTGTGTTTATAGTTTATCACCACCAGATGACAGCACATAACCAGAATTATTGTATTTTGTGGATTCTGTAATAACGTGCAACATTTGCCCAGTCTATTAACTCATACGAATATATTCACATTCCGCAGTAGCTGCAGTGGAGTGTTGATTGATTTCTTCAGATTTGGTAAAACTTGTGTCTGCTTCAAAAACACTAGTTTATAAAAACAAGTGACTGTGCAGCTACGGGGCTATACAGGTTTATATGGCAGATAACAGATACGCTGTATTAAATAAAATGGATTTCGTTTTTACACTGGAAGATAAAAACAGGGGTCAATGTCTTCCATGATTCTCTACATTTTTTTGTAGCATATGGAGAAACCACCAGTGTGAATAGTACAACTTATTATTACTAATAATAGTAATAATGAAGTTTAGGGAGCACTAGGCCTCCATTCATGGTGCCATTATCCTTTTTCAAGTAGATTGTGGGACATTTATTATTCCATATGAATGGAATAATCCTCTGGGAAAAAATGTTAGAATGTTGTTTAGTGTATAGTATTTTTTTAGACAACATAGCTGAATGCTGATAACAAACATCTGTAACCTGTAAAATCAGGGTTTCTACTTGAGATAAATCTTTTTTACATGTACAGGAGAGAAGAAAATACCTATCAGTTCTAATGAGTGAAACTAACATTCCACAAATATTTCTGAAATAGCCTTTTTAGTGTTTTTTTTAGATTCCAAAAACAGAAATAAAAAGCCAAGACTACAATAACAATTCAGACAAGGTAATATTTTAATAAGTTAATAAAAATCAGACCAGCTGCAAAATAACAAAACATTTTCATGTCAAGAGATTGAATGTCACATTAAGATAGATATATATATATATATATATATATATATATATATATATATATATATATATATATATATATATATATATATATATAATACACAAAAGCCATGAATATCTTGTAAATTATATCCTTATAAACGGTGAGTTCTGATGTAATTTCTGTCACGTGACTCACTGAAACTTGTGTATTATAATAAATAAAGTACCCCCAGTTGCAAAATATGAGGATATTAGAAGTTACCTCGGAGTTCCATGACCTGTATAAAAACACTCGGCCTTCGGCCTCGTGTTTTTATATGGTCATGAAACTCCTCGGTGACTTATAATATCCTTATATTTTACAAGAGGGGGTACTTTATTCACTATATAATCATAATATTAACGTCACATTAAGATATATATATATAAGATATATTATTCTTTCTTCCAACCAAATAGCACAAGTACAATGTCTTTAATAGACCAATAAATACTATTAAATAAACACCAGTATTAATATACAAACTGCTCCTCAGAAGGAGGCACAGAGAACTGCATGGATTTCAAATTCCTTTTTATAAAATGTTCATCTTTTCTCAGCAGATGTAACAATGAATGGTACTTTATCCAAACACCTTTTTCGAGTTATTTTGTTTTTAATTTTACAAAACTGATTTAATTAATGCTGGTATTGACACTAGCTTTACTTTCTTATCAATGTTTTATTTTAAGACAGGGCCACCATCAGAAACCCATTTGTTTAGGTAGGCTGAGTACAGAAGTATATACGGAGTCCTAGTATATGAAGCATTCGATGGTTCTTAATGATGGGCACAGTATATTAGTTCTCCATGTACATAAATGTAGGATATTGATTTGTTATGAACAGACTTCTTCAGTCCTAATGTTGACTGCTTAGATGCATGTGTGCAATCCAAACTAGGAGACTGAAGTTGCAGCACTCGGAATTGCACAGTGAAGACCCTCGTCCAACTTCAGTAGAAGTGCTTCTTTAGCAATCTGTCTAGCTTGATCCAAGTGATAAAAATGGCAGACTGCATTCACTAATGCAATAGACCTGAATAGACCTTATATAACAAAGAAGGCCTCAATTCCTATTTCTGTAACAATGACATTTTGTTAGCCTCTGCAGGTCTTTATGTAAGACATATTTTCCAAAATGATGCAAAAACAAATAAGTTATATTAAATAATTTAAATAGAATAGTATTTTGAAACCATAAATATCTATGTTTCCAACAAAAATGGAAAAATCAAAGAACCAGATACTGGAGAATATTAGAATAAATATAGCAACGCATGTTCACATGCATGGCCAAAGATTTCTGCGCATGAGTTCATTCAATGCAATATTGCACATCTGTATTATTATACAGATGGACAAAAATTACGGTATAGTTCAGTTTTCGTCCAAGCAACTGGATCTTACGGGGTGCAGTCAGCACCCAAGAGAATTCAGTATTTATGGCAAGAGAGAAAATGGTTCATTTGTAGTTTGTTGCACAGGCACAGATCCTTTTTATATGCATGCATGCCTAAACTAAGACAGGAAAGCTCCGTTTTCAGCCTGATGTATGTGTTGGATTTTCAGCCATAATCTGAAATAAATAAAAACAAAAATATTATTTATTTTAATTCAGAGACATGTTTTTTGTTCATGGCAAAATGTCAGCAAATTACTACATGTATGGGACCTGTTATACAGAATGCTCAGAACCTGGGGTATTCCGGATAATGGGTCTTTCCTTAATTTGGATCGGCATACCTTAAGTCTACTAAAAAATAATGTAAACGTTAAATAAACTCAATAGGATTGTTTTTACACATATAAGTATTAATTATATCTGAGTTGGGATCAAGTAGAAGGTTCTCTTTATTATTACAAAGAAAAGGGAAATCATGTTTTTTTTTAGTTTGCCTAAAATGGAGTCTATAGCAGATGGCCTTTCAGGATAACAGGTTTTCAGATAATGGATCCCATACCTGTACTAGAAAACTAAGGGGAAAAAAGGCTTCTTTATATTCAATTCAGCAGAATAATTGGTTATAATAGGTTATAAACTTTGTATTAAAAGGGGTGGTTCATCTTTAAGGTAACTTTTATTATGTTATAGAACGACCAGTTCTAAGCAACTTTTCAATTGGTTTTCATTGTTTATTTTTTTATAGTTTTATAGTTATTTGCTTTTTTCTTCTGACTCTTTGCAGCTTTTAAATGGGCGTCACTGACTCCATTTTAAAAAACAAATGCTCTGTAAGGCTACAAATGTATTGTTATTTTTACTTTTTTATTACTGATCCTTCTATTCAGGCCCTCTCCTATTCATATTCCAGTCTCTTATTCAAATCAATGCATGGTTGGTAGGGTAATTTAGACCCTAATTACCAGATTGGTTAAGGTGCAAATTGAAGAGCTGCTGAATAAAAAGCTAAATAACTCAAAAACCACAAATAATAAAAAATGAAAACCAATTGCAAATTGTCTCAGAATATCACTCTCGACATCATATTAAAAGTTTATTTAAAGGTGAACAACCCCTTTAAGCAAGTCATATTACAGTATGTGTAACAGGCTTTGTTAGGATAGTGATATTTGTGTATGTATCTGGTACAAAGTCCCAAAATAATGAGCTTCTGGTTTCTTTCTATGCTGAATAAGAATATACTTTAGGCTTACCTGCTGCAATAGTAATAGCATGTTTTCTAGAAAATCTTTTGGTTTCTGTTTTGGATATTCCGTGCAAATCGGACAGTCCTTGAAAGAAGAAAACATTTTATCACTTTATGTGCTGTCCTTTAGTCATGCATATTATTCTTCATGCAATTTAAAACAAACTCTACCACAGAAACATCACAGCCATCTCAGGATTATTCACTTGATTCAGATCTTTGTTGCCCCCAAATAACTGGTGCTACTAAGGTAACAATACATTATTTGTGGTTGGTTATGGTTTTCAGAAGTTGTAATTCGGAAACAAGTTAGATTTTTAGCATCCATGACCCCACCAGAAAGGGACATAGTTGGTAAAATAGAAAGTTGCAGTAAACTAACAAGCTTAGCATAAAGATTTGTTTGGCTAAGGATATAACAAAATGCTCCTGTGCTTTTTTAGGCTGGAGAAAGCTAATTTCCATATGTTTTTCTCTCCATCTTGCTTCCTGCTATTGCAGTTTACAATGTTTTTGACAGGAAGTGAACAGCACAATGAATAATTGCCCCTGATCCATACAGAAAATAACAAACCCCACCAAAATGTAAGTAAGGGGAAAAGTCTAGAGGTTGAAGCATCTGGCATTTCCATATGTCTTGGGGATAGAGGAACCTAGCAGTAATGTAGGCAAGTCAAATGCATTTTACACAAATGCTCTAAAGAACCATCTTTTGCTCCTAATTTGTAATGCAACCATGAAAGATTTTGTTGCGACCAATTGATTTCTGCTAAATATGCAACACATCTTTAAAATAGCTTTGAGCCAAAATATTCTTACTTTATTCGTTGGCGTGTGCATCTTGCTCAGCTTCGCTTTTTCAATATGCCCCTTAAAGTCTTTCTCTTTCTGTCCATTGGCTTCTTTTAAATGGGGTAACGCATATCTAAAACAATGCAGGGCAGAGTCCAGGCACTCAGCCTAAATGTGAAAAAAAGGGAAAATATTTGAATACAAATAATAGATATTAACAGTACGCATACTCACGGTCTGCAACATTATAGCACAAAGCAGTAATAATAAGAGAGAGAAAAAAAACAAAGTTCATTTCCTTTGATGCAGTGTGGTTTTGCTCTTGGTATTGGCTGGTAGAGCAGATAAGCAGTTACTTCAGTCCTACAGGAAACCAGTGGACATTTGTTGATCTGTGTCTACTCAGTAGCTTAAAAACTCTTCTCGTACACGACTTGTTTATGGAAACGAAATGATAGATGTTGCTATTAAGTATTTTGAACATTTCAGTTACAATTCTAAATACAGATTCCAGGTTATTTTTGATTATTTTTCTGTATAAAAATGGAGGAATTAATGACTAGCCTGTGTGTTTACAATAACATTTAGCAAAACAGGAAAAGGTTCATCTACTTTCTCAATGTGGTTTGCAAGAATATTGTTATGTAATCATATAAATGATATCAGATCTCCCTTTATAAACTCTACGATAAAAACTTTGTTTATGTTTCCGATCCACAGTTTCCATATTTATTTGAAATGCTTTATTCTACTTTGCAGAATGTGCGTCACCGTGAATACCATATTCAGTTGAATGATCACATTTCCTGTTTCGGTTTGCTACGGCAGGAGGAACCAATTCACATGTTCTGCTGTAAAGCTAAGTGATGCTCCCTTGTTCGTTTACTGTGACATCACCGACCTGTAATTTTTGGCAGTTTCAGTCACACCATAAGGGGAAAACTGTAGTGAAACTATCAGAAAATATGAAGAGCAAATTAGAACATCCATATATAGTTCACCCAAACTTCCAGCCACAATGATTGAATTTGTCGAAGTGTACCTATTTATTGCTATTAGGGAATTGTCTGAAATGATTATGATACAGTAGGAGTACAGTAAATATTCTGATACTGTTGATTCTCAAAACAATTTGAATCAGAAGCAACACTGTTTCAAGCAGAAATTGTAACAAAGGCCAAGTACAAATAAAAAAAAAAAGACAATAGTATAAAAGGTCTAATGATGAGCTAAGGGGAGCCATGAAAGCCTATATATAGTATACACACTAGTCATTCACACTATTAGGGGCAGATTTATCAAGGGTTGAATTTCGAAGTTGAAAATACTTCGACATTCCACCATAGAATTGAATTACTTCAAATTCGAATATCGAATTTGGCCATTTGCAGACGAAGTAAAATCGTTTGATCGAACAAATAAATTCTTCAAATCGAACGATTCGAAGGATTTCAGCGATCCGATTTTTCTTCAACTTCAAAAAACGTAGAAGGTCCCCATAGGCTAACGTAGCACTTCGCCAGGTTTAATTTGGCGAAGTATTGAAGTCGA
The DNA here is from genome assembly GCF_017654675.1 of Xenopus laevis. NCBI lineage: Eukaryota > Metazoa > Chordata > Amphibia > Anura > Pipidae > Xenopus > Xenopus laevis. The sequence continues at coordinate 70,070,570 of NC_054371.1, read as the reverse complement.
AGTTTTTTTAAAGAGACAGTACTTCGATTATCGAATGGTCGAATATTCTAACTATATTACTTCAAATTTGAAGTCGAAGTCGTAGTATCCTATTCGATGGTCGAAGTATCCAAAAAATTACTTCGAATTTCACATTTTTTACTTCGAAAATTCCCTCTAATTCACTTCGACCCTTGATAAATTTGCCCCTTAGTGTTAAAACTAGCAGTTCACTTCTTAAGAGGGGCTATGATTTCCGCTTAGTTGTAAAATGTCAACTTAGAATTACATTATATTGCTGTTCTGTAATATGAGTATTCTTAAGCTGCCATCAATAACCTACTATCTCCTCTGGAGTCCCTTATTCAGTATTGAGCAATCCCTTGATAAGAAATAACGGGTTTTAGTCAAAAAGAGATTAGCTCTCCTGCGTGTAAAACCGGCAAACAAAAGTGTTTTGTGCTCTTCGTATTCTCTAAAGACCAACTGGACGATTAGAAATCTGTAACTGAAAAATTCTTCAAACCACAGAACCTGTTATTGCAATGTTTCAGTAAATGGAATGGAAAATGTGCATAAGTGCATCATGATTTACTTTTCCCTTGAAGCAGCAAATTATGTTTTATTTCTGATGGTATGAGAAACGTACTACAGGTATGGGACCTGTTATACCGAATTCTCGGGACCTGGGGCTTTCCGGATAACGGATCTTTCTGTAATTTGGATCTTCATACCTAGAAAATCATGTAAACATTAAATTAACCCAACTAACAGGCTGGTTTTGCTTCCAATAAGGAACTGGTACTGTTTTATTGGTGCAGAGAAAAAGGAAATCATCCCATTGCTTCCCCCTGCCCTTGTGTGCCAGTCACTGTCAGCTTCAAAACTTTACTTCCAGTCCCAGAAATCTGACAATTAAACAACTTGTTCCCACCAACTAACAGGTGGTATGTGGACAGCCCATGGGCTTCCATCCCACATGTACGAGAGGAAGTGTTTAACATACTAGAGCCCAGATACTGTCCAAGGGTTTCCTTATCTTTTGAGTTATTCAAACCCTTATCTTATTCATAAAGTCTGTCTTGTTCTTATAACCATGCAATGGTACGGTTGACTTGCTGAAACATGAACAGAGGGGTCTAAATTTAAAGAGGAAACATATATAGGCAATATACATTTAGTATCAAGATTAATAATCTTTCTGGTTGCTTGGGTCAATTTACAGTTAGAGAATGACAGGATCGAAGGGTAACATAATCAAAAGACATTAAGATCAAAAAGACCAATCATAAGATGCTTCAGCAAAACGATTTCACGTAACTTTTAGTAGACAATGTTAAAAAGAAGTGACTTTCACCATCGGTACAACATTGCTCAATTAGCTTTATAAGCAATGTGTCTTGTTTTCAGTCACTTAAAATGCGTGGGTTGTTAGGGGGCTAGCACTGTCACTTCTGATTTTGGTTAATCATGTTTAGTTTTGTCATCAATAAAACTTTCGATGACCAAACAAGAAAAACAAGATAATCTGACTAAGATGGTGCTATGTTTGATACATGCACTTCTATTTACATTTTCAAGCAAACAAACAAATTGGAGAGTCTCCCTTGGATTTAGTTGAGTTTAGCCAACATCTGACAATGAACCCCAGGGATGCTTTGCTGCTAGGCACTGTGACTATGTGTCAAGCATCCATTTTTATAAATTGTATTTTAATGTGAAATCGAAGCCTGGAAATTACATTTTTGGCAATTCTTTTGTTCAGTTTAAAGGGATACAATCATGTGAAAAAATTTTTTTTTCAAAATGAATCAGTTAATAGTGCGGCTCCAGCAGAATTCTGCACTGAAATCCATTTCTAAAAAGAGCAAACAGTTTTTTTATATTCAATTCTGAAATCTGACATGGGGCTAGACATATTGTCAATTTCCCAGCTGCCCCAAGTCATGCGACTTGTGCTCTGATAAACTTCAATCACTCTTTACTGCTGTACTGCAAGTTGGAGTGATATCACCCCCTCCCTTTTTCACATTCAATTACATTGAGAAAGAAAAACAGCAGCCTGCCAGAAAGCATTTCTCTCCTGAAGTGCAGGCACAAGTCACATGACCAGTGGCAGCTGGGAAATTGACAATATGTCTAGCCCCATGTCAGATTTCAAAATTGAATATAAAAAAATCTGTTTGTTCTTTTGAGAAATGGATTTCGGTGCAGAATTCTGCTGGAGTAGCACTATTAACTGATGCGTTTTGAAAAAAACATGTTTTCTGATGACAGGATCCCTTTAAGAGTTTTAGGCATTTCCAAGGACAAAAAAAACCTACTCTAGCCTTGATATTAGTGACATTTTGGAGATTTGATGCATTTATGCAAGTATTAACCAATTCAAGTTCTGTGCAAGTTACAGTGTTAGAATCAGACATTTCAATTTGGCTGCCACGGGCATACAGAATGGTTTCAGGAGTAAATTATAACAGCTTAACAGTGAATATTTTTTAATTGGAACAAGTATGAGATCTATTATCCGGAATGCTTAGGGGTAAAGTGCACCAGACCAGACTAGTAAACACACTGAAATATCACCAATCCTTGTTTTGCTACCAACTTGGATTTATGCTAGCTTAGTACTATATTATTATTACAGTCATAAATTGAGAATTTGGCAGTGCCAAATTCTGGCACTTCCTGAATCCTGAGTTTCCAGATAATAGATTCCATACCTGTAAAGCATATAAAACCCTTTCCCAATGGCATTAAAAACAATATACTGTATTCCACAGGAGCAGCTGTTTTGTTTACTCTAGGCTGTGCACTGTTCTTAAATGAAGTAACACTTATGAGTCACCGATAAAAGTTTAGCCAATAATGCAGTTCACGGCTCATACTGTTGACTAGAGCTTATTCAACAAATGAAATACACATACCAAAGTATAGCTCTATTCCATTTGTATTATAATACGAATCCCATACAACTGGCTGTAATGCAATTTAGTATAGTTAGCACAGAGGACTTCTAGTCCCAGGTAAGTCATTTATACGTATTTTACTGTACAGATGTCTTACGAGACATTTCTGAATGCATTGATACTTTCCCTTTAAATATTGCTAAGGTCTTTTGACAATGAAAAAACTACCAGCATGAGAAAGATACCCTTCAGATGAAACTCTCACAGCAAAACAGTCATATCTAGACAAACATGTTTTTCCGCACCATAGCAGGTACAGCTATTACACTAAAGCATATTAGTCATTTTTCTGGCTAGAAATAAAGAAAAAAATAGGCTAGAAATACCTTTTACGTACAAGAAAATTAGCAGCACAGCTCTACATTTCAAACAGAGATGCTTGCTATCCATTAATCTATCCATCTGAATGGGTTTCTCTACAATTTGACCTAAGTTCCCAACTCTTTGCAAGGCATTGTAACGAAACAACTTGTATAATCATGAAGTATATCCCCCACCTCACCAGTTTCATCACTAGTTTCATGCCTTGTGGTCTGTGTAAGCCGCTAACATCCTATCTGAACATTTTCACTCTGACATGCAGCACTTTTTCAAGCAGAAGAGAAAAAAATCTGCCTCGCTCATATTAAGTGTTTGTGGTCTCTATATCAAAAGTGCTTCTTTGAAAAAAAATGCTTTAATCATGGCACCCATTTCTGTTTTGGTCTATATTTAAGTTGTTATTATCTAAAATAACTTTCCTAATGATGCAAGCAATTTAAACTGGAGCTGGGACCTTCCCTGCCGCATCTCATTGGACTTGGGGGAAGGTAAAATTGTCCCAAACAAGGTAAGATCTGTTGCTATTTGTTGCCTTTATTCATTATATTCTTAGTTAGCCATTCTATATATCTTTGACCATTTTTATCTATTTCAATGTATTTTGTAAATTGCAATAAATATGATTTAACGATACAATTTGGCAGGTTAATTACATAACACCACAGCTGGGTATTATGCCATATTCTGCCATTTTTAATGTTCTTGATAAGTGATTAATTAACAGACTACCACCCAGGGCACAAAATATGGCTGCAGGAATACTGCAAATGCATTAATGCTAGAAACACCATTCTTCTAATAATATTACAAAAATAAATTTAGTCAATCAATGCAACCCCTAACCGTAATTACTCTTTGTTGCATTTTAAATCAGTTTCCTATAGTCATAATTCTTATGAAAGGTATGAGAAGATAAATATGCAGCCATTGTGCTACCCATAAACTTCTTGAAGAGCATAAACCATGATATGATGGACAGTAACCTCTGACTTGTTATAAACACCTTGGAAATGTGTTTAACAATAGGCGTGGGTGAGTGCTTTCATCTCTGATGGTGACTCAGAAAACACAAAAACTGTACTGAGATGTCAAATAATAGGGTATCAGATATCCAAATTGCTTCTTGCAGGTGGACAGCCAATATGAACAAGGCTAAATATTGTAATTCTGCTCAGAAGACAGTGTTCACAGTGACTATTATACCAATATTCGGTGGCACTTTCACTTTCATGGTGACAGTGCCTCCTCCCATCGCTGTTCAGGCAGTAAAAAATTGCAATATAAAAGCACAGAGTATTTTAAAGCCTTACCGGTACATTAACTGGGGTATGAAGGGTGCTTGGATGCTGTAAAAATAGAATGACAGATATTTGTTACATTTTAGCTAAAAAAAACTAAAACAATTGACAACAGCTTTGTTTTTTAATATAATCCTATATATTTATACTTACCGTTTCATTTGCTTGTTTCTTGATCCATGTAATTCTCTTCTTGATTTCTTTACACCGCTCGATGGAATGCAAATGTGCATCTATAAGGAGACAGCAAGAAAAGGCAAGCAAGCACCACAGTAAAATGGTGCCCATTATGTTTGTATTGGTTTTGCCGATAAGCCAAGTTAGAACCCTTACAAAACGTTTTGAATGAGTTGAGATCCTCAACATACCTATTTATTTGGTATCGCCAATATTGAAAATCCCTCCCATTTTGCATGGAAAGCTTTGTAGAATGGATGAATGAGTAATGATTTTTTTCTTTTCCACTGGCAAGGTGTACGTGTGTGCATATATGTGGGTGGTGGGCGGGGACATATCTGTTTGAAATTCTGCCCAATAGGCAGAAACACTTGTGAACTCCAATGCTCACCATATACAATAATATATTAATGAGTTAGAGTGATAATGCAACAATTTTAGCACTTGTTTTAAGCAAACCATACTTGTGTTGAGCTATAACCCTATTTGCATATATAGCTTGTGATATATGTCATTAGACAAAACAAAACGTTTATGCCGGTTTCAGATATGCATTTCTATTTGGAAAAATATAGGTGTTTAAGCTCTTTTTTTGTTGTATAAATTGAAATATATACCATTATATAAAATATAAATTTAATGTTGGATGTAATTCAATTGTAATTAAACATTTAGATGTAGTTTCTGGTGATAAAAAAAAACATTTTACATGCTCTTTAATTTTTGCCCAAATCACTGAGATGAATTTTTAACTTTTATTAGGGTCTCAAGTCATGTGACCAAATTAACAAAAATGATTCAAGGGAAACTTAAACATAGCAACTACGTTTTGCCCAAATCACTGAGATGAGTTTTTCTTTATCATTAGAAGAGATCCATAGAAATAAAAAAGCAAAAAACAGGAACCGCTGTACAGATATGGGATCTGTTATCCAGGAGCTTGTTATACAGAAAGCTCCAAATTACAGGCCATCTTCCATTGTATCCAAATAATCCAAATTTTTTAAAATGATTTCCTTTTTTCCTCTGTAATAATAAAACAGTACTTTAATCCTTATTGTAAGCAGAAGCAAGGTATGAAGATCCAAATTACAGAAAGATCCGTTATACTGGAAAATCCCTGGCCCCAAGATGACAGGTCCCATACCTGTATTTGGTAAATGGTCCGAAATATTGTCACATGCAGGAGTTTGAAAGGGATATCACAAAAAAAACCTGAAACTGAAGGAGAAGGTATACCAAGGTAGAACTACACTAAAATATGTACAGGTATGGGACCTGTTATCAAAAATGCTTGGGACCTTCAGGATAACAGATCTTTCCATAATGTGGAAATAAAGCCAAAAAGCTGACTTTGCTTTCAACAAGGATTATTTATATCTTAGTTGGGAGCAAGTGTAAGCCATTGTTTTATTATTACAGAGAAAAAGGAAATCATTTTTAAAAATGTAGATGATTTGAATCAAATTGAGTCTATGGGAGACGGTCTTTCCGTAATGCAGAGCTTTCTGGATAACGGGTTTCCAGATAATGGATCCCATACCTGTATTTATTTATTTAAAATTCTATGAGCAAACAGAAGTTGTTTTTCAAGTGTTATAGATTCAAAAGCAAACATTTATAAAGGTACAATATATCACTTGACTGAGCATAATTCAGTACAATGATGGGCAACTGCCAAGAGAATTCTTATCTGTACAAACTAAATAGGTGGCAGAGTATAAAATAACACTGATATACCACACACTAGCCAATAACTCCCATATGTAATACAATGCACTAAGTTTGCCCAGGTGCAGTAACTCATAGAAACCACTATGATGCTTTTAAACAGGTGACTGGTAAATGCTACCTACTGACTAGTTGCTATGAGTTACTGCACCTGGGCAAACTTAGTGCCTTTAATTAATGCACCCCATATTAATGTTAAACCAGTTACTGACTCCAATAAAAACATATAAAATAGGTACCTAATCAGTATAGATATTATAAAACATATAAAAACGAGTTTTAATCGATTTGATTTTTTTTAAACCAATACTGTTTGTTGGTAGGCTGGGTCACTTTAAATATTGTTATATACATTGGTGTAGACCTCTTTTATATATTTTTTTGGAATTCTTTTTTGCCTTGCCCCTAGCATAGATCATAGCCCCAAGAATAGTCCATAATATGTCTATCAAATATGTCTCGGGAAGCTGTGTATTGTTGTGCCGTAACACAACAATACACAGAAAACACATAAAAAATTAATACACAAGCTGATTACCATTAACAAAATTCTTACCACAGTTTTGTGTATGAAGGTTATCATTGAACCAGATCATGGCACACAGTATCTAGTAGTGATAGTGTAAAGCAAGTGAACTCAATTTATTACTACTAGATAATTACTACTAGATACTGTATTGTTTCCTATTCACTATATGGCTAATTTTCAAAGACCACATAAACATATTACTAAATGTTGGAGATCTGGAGGACAATACATGGATTTGACCATGGTTGCAGTTTGGATGTGCAATCTGGAGCACAATATAGGAAGTCTAGTTGTGGATCTATGAAGCCCCTGAAATAGCAACAATAAACAATAGCAGCTGACATTTTGCAAATACATTTTATTCCTTTTTTGTCGGATTACAAAAAAAATCATTCCAGTCTTTTCAAACAATATATTAATCAATATCAACATTGCTTCTTAAATCTAAAGTTCTTTTATAATAATTTCTTACCAAATGTACACTTACACTTCTGGCTTCTCTTGGGTGGGGGGAATAGTTTCTAGTCCTATGTTTATGCATAAGGAATGAACTATAATACACATCTAGATCAGCTGAAGTGCACTGTTTTGCTACATATATATTATAATAAATATTATAATATATGAGACATTAGCTGTTTCTGAACTGGAAAGGCCTAACTTAATTTTCCCTATGACATATTCTAGTGAGTCTTCCGACTCTATGCTTCTTGCATGAGGTGATCCAAGAGAAAGATTTAGACCATCCCACTGCTTCTAAAACATTCTGTTTGTGGGGATCCTTTGTGTCACATGGGGCACGAAGGGCAAGTACTCACTAGGGGATTTCAGAAGAGAGTATACTATAGTGTGGATATGTTGATGTGTTATATTTGAAGCACATATTTTCTATTTTTGATTCTTTGGCACACTCAGTTTTCAGGAACACAACCAGTAATCTTCCAAGTCTTTGCTGATTACCACATTACAAGACAATGTTATCTACTGTGGCACAGTGCTGTTACATAAAGTAACAAAATCACCATGAATAAAAAATGAATGAAGACAAAGGGCCAGATTTATCAAGGGTCGAAGTGAATTCAAGGGAATTTTCAAAGTAAAAAAATTCGAAATTCTAAGGGACAGATTTACATAGGGTCGAATATCGAGGGTTAATTAACCCTCGATATTCAACTGCCGAATTGAAATCCTTCGACTTCGATTATCGAAGTCGAAGGATTTAGCACTATTCCTACGCTCGACCGATTAAATCCTTCAAAACGAACAATTTTAATCCATCGATCGAAGGATATTCCTTCGATCAGAAAATTGTTAGGAAGCCTATGGGGACCTTCCCCATAGGCTAACATTGGCCTCGATAGGTTTTAGGTGGTGAACTAGGGCGTTGAAGAATTTTTTAAAAAGACAGTACTTTCTCTTTAAAAAAACTTCGACTTCAATACTTCGCCAACTTAAACCTGCCGAATTGCTGTTTAGCCTATGGTGGACCTCCTGTGTGTTTTGCTAAGTTTTTTTAAGTCGAAGGATTATATGGGAAAATCGATAAAATCGTTCGAATCGTTCGATTCGAAGTACGATCAGAGTATGATCGGAATACGATCGTATGATGTATAAAATCCTCCGAATTCGAATGTAGGAGGAATCTATTTGATGGTCGAATTTCGAAGTTTTTTCTACTTCGAAATTCGACCCTTGATAAATCTGCCCCAAAATGTAAATATAATAACGGCATAGGCCTCATAGAATAAATATAGTACAGTTACCGGAAACAAAGTTTATTTGATGCAAGCGCCATAGATTATGAACTCACAAAGAGTCAGAACCCCAAGCAAAGGAATCACAGAGTTTTTATAGACTTGTTAAAAAGGGAGTTATTGGTGGGAGAGCATAGAGATATCACTCCACAGCATATAAAAACAAAGAACTGCTCTTATAGACAAGCAAATGGCTCTGCCTCAAGGCCAGGGTACCAGTGACCAAGGCTAGCTTGAAAACAGAATCCATCCAAGTCAGGGGGACTCCGTGGGAATCTGCACAAAGTGGCTGATACATACAGCACAGGTTGACATGACAGCAACACCATTCACAGAATTCCTGTAGTGTACAAGATAAATTGGGTTATTGGCTTTTCCCATGTGGATGACATCAGCTGAAGAAGGTCTAGATAAAATAAGGTCTAGATGCATTGTGAGGTACATTCCTAACACCCCCTTTTCCTGTTGCAATGTAATGATATGTAATTGTAGGTATGAGGTGAGATTTCCCATCCGATGAGTCAGTTTATATTGACAGTGTCAGAAATGCTTTCAAAGAATAATGTTCACGTGTCGTAAGAATCGTGACATAAGGAGTGGGAGAGGAATTATGGAGGATATGAGATATGAGAGGAAAAAAATACATTATCCAGATCAGTATCATGGATTTAAAGGGACAATAAAATTATAGTAAAAAAAAGTTTCAGGTCTTTTTCACCTTGTCACACAAGTATCTATCTTGACCTTTAAGTCAGTTGTTCCTTTGATACAGATTACTGGTGCAGTCTTTCACCCTTTTAAGCAAAATCAGCAGCCGGGATTTCCCATTCCACTACCACAATTAAACAGCGCCGTTCTTTCTTATTCATATCACCCTTACATTGTCATGAAAGCAAAGGGAGACTATATGCGAGTATAAGATAATAATTAGAAGATTTATTTAGAATTAAACTCAATGCACTAGTCATGTACTGATTACTTGGCTTACTGAAAGTTTACTAGAGTTAGTCTCCACTGCTCTATGATTGTCAGCATAGAATTACTTTGGAACCACCGTTTTAATGAAAGGAATATGAAGCTGCAATAGAGCACTGCGGAATTCTGATTGATTGGTGCTGCTATTAACATACTAATTAGCAGATCTTTTTAAAATTGTGCCCCACTGAATACTAATGCACTTCCCGATACTCAAATGTTATTACATTTAATAAGAAAAAATCACCTGCTTTACAAATCAGCATTAAATCAACTGCTTTATGCAAATCCAGTTAGTTCCTGTGAGGCATTATAGTTCAGCGAGTTGAACTACACCTTAAAGGGATACTGTCATGGGAAAAAAAATTTTTTCAAAATGACTCAGTTAATAGTGCTGCTCCAGCAGAATTCTGCACTGAAATCCATTTCTCAAAAGAGCAAACAGATTTTTTTATAATCAATTTTGAAATCTGACATGGGGCTAGACATATTGTCAATTTCCCAGCTGCCCCAAGTCATGTGACTTGTGCTCTGATAAACTTCAATCACTCTTTACTGCTGTCCTGCAAGTTGGAGTGATATCACCCCCTCCCTTCCCCCCCCCCAGCAGCCAAACAAAAGAACAATGGGAAGGTAACCAGATAGCAGCTCCCTAACACAAGATAACAGCTGCCTGGTAGATCTGAGAACAACACTCAATAGTAAAAACCCATGTCCCACTGAGACACATTCAGTTACATTGAGAAGGAAAAACAGCAGCCTGCCAGAAAGCATTTCTCTCCTAACGTGCAGGCACAAGTCACATGACCAGGGGCAGCTGGGAAATTGACAAAATGTCTAGCCCCATGTCAGATTTCAAAACTGAATATAAAAAAAGGTGTTTGCTCTTTTGAGAAATGGGTTTCAGTGCAGAATTCTGCTGGAGCAGCACTATTAACTGATACATTTTGGAAAAACATTTTTTTCCCATTACAGTATCCCTTTAAGTTTGATGTAAAAATGTGACAACTGTGTTAATCTTTACTTGTTGGGTGAACTGGTACATTTTTTTCCTTTTCAGGTAGTACCGAAAAGACACCTGTAAATCGGAAGCTACATCTGTTTCTTATTATCAATCAGTAAGCATCATTAACTCCCAGTAAGATAGCTGTTAGTTAAATCTGCTGCTAACTTTTGAAATGGACTAACAAAGGGCAAAACTCCATATGCCATAGTACATATATTTTTTCATGAACAAAATGACAACCTCTTTAATGCCTCCTAAGATTTGAGTTGCCTTTTACACCATGTTAAAGAGGTTGTGCGCCTTTACAATGAACTTTTAGTATGATGTAGAGAGTGTTATTAATTAATAAATAAATAATAAAAACTCACCCATGTTCTATTCATTCCTATGGGATTTTTAGAATTGTAGGTGAAAGTCAGAACTCACCATCATATTTGATAAATATGTCTCTAAAAATCTCATAGAATAGAATATGGGTGAGTTTCTATTTATTAAAGAGGTTGTTTGCTTTTAGTTTGACATAGAGTGATATTCTAAGACAATTTGTAATTGGTTTTCGTGTTCTATTATTTGTGGTTTTTAAGTTTTTCATTCAGCAGCTCTCCAGTTTGCCATTTTAGCTATCTGGTAGCTAGGGTGCAAATTACCTTAGCAAACATGCATAGATTTTAATAAGAGACTGGAATATGAATAGGTGAGGACCTGAAGAGAAATAGTAGTAGTAACAATAAATCTGTAGGTTTACAGAGCATTTGTTTTTAGATAGGGTCAGTGAGCTCCATTTGAAAGCTGGAAAGAGTCAGAAGAAGAAGGCAAATAATTAAAAAACTATAAAAAATATATAATGAAAACCAACTGAAAAGTTGCTTAGAATTGGCCATTCTATAACATATTAACTTAAAGGAATTGTTCAGTGTAAAAATAACAACTGGGTAAATAGATAGGATGTGCAAAATATATTTTTTTTAAATATAATTAGTTACCCAAAAATGTAATGTATAAAGGCTGGAGTGACTGAATGTCTAACATAATAGCCAGAACACTACTTCCTGCTTTTCAGCTCTCTTGGTTTCCACTGTTACTAGGCAGTAACCAATCAGAGACTTGAGGAGGGCAACATGGGTCATAACTGTTGTTTTTGAATCTGAGCTGAATGCTAAGGGTCAATTTCAAACTCACTGAACAGTTATGTCCCATGTGGCCTCCCTTCAAATCGCTGACTAACTCAGAGTTATAGAGCTGAAAAGCAGGAAGTAGTGTTCTGTTCTATGTTAGACATAAAATCACTCCAGTCTTTATTGATTGCATTTTTGCCTGACTAACTATATTAGAAATATTTTTTTTATTTTGCACAAGCTATCTATTTACCAAGTTTGTATTTTTACACTGACCTGTTCCTTTAACAGGCTTGCCAAACCTTCTATGGTTTCCCTTTAGGAGGTGTTTTCAAAAGCAGAGAAATAAAAAAAGTTTTAATCTTCCTGCTTCAAAATGAGCTGGCCTTATAGAACCAAAGTCAGGCTTTATGTGAGGTTATGCAGCATTCAAAACCACAAAAGTTTGGTTATTAAAAAAGCTAAATTATATAGTATATTCAGAATACACCTGTATTATCCAGCAAGGGAACTAATTACTTATCACCAGACTGAAACAAAATGTGAGTGGTTCAAATAAATAGGGTAGCCTATTTATGTGACTGCAACATACCTCAAGTCAGTTATGCATCAGAAACCACAGATTTCGTAACACAGATGCAGAACCATAAATTCAGACTTGATTGCATTTTCTACTCCAGAAAATAATTCTACACATTGCTTACTCCCTCATAAAATTTGTCTTGAGAACAATTTGGCATTAGTGCTCAGCACTGCAGAAGAGCTACACTAAACCTAACAACCCATTGAACAAACGATCAATGTTTATAGCTGTCACTTTCCGACAATTTGACACATTCATCAGCTGAAGGAGTCCATTTCTTAACACTTTCTTGACTTTCAAGAACATGTTCCTGAGAGCCAGAAAAGTGTTGATTAATTGGAAAAAGATCTCTCGTTGGAATCCTTCTTGCTTACCCAGTTTAGTATATTATAAATCTTCCACTTGAATTTAAAACAGAGCCACAGATTGATCCAAAAATTTACAATCATGACAAAAAAAGTAGAACCTTAAAGGGGTGGTTCACATTTAAATTAAATTTTAGTATGATTAGGGGCAGATTTATCAAAGGTCGAGGTTAATTTTCGAATGAAAAAAAAAAATCGAATTTTGAGCTATTTTGTGTGTACTTCGAATAGTCCAAATTCGATTTGAATTTGAAAACAAATTTGAAAGTTTGAATATCGAAATTCAACTTTGACCATTCGCCATCTAAAACCTGACGAATTGCTGTTTTAGCCTATGGGGGAAATCCTAGAACCCATTTGGAGTCAATTGGTGAACTTGGAAAAACTTCAAATCAAATTCAATTGATTGCGCTATTAATTCGATTTGAACGATTCAAATTCGGCTGAATACAGACCTATTCGATTGAAAAGGGCCTATTCGACCCAAAAAAAACTACAACTTAATTTTGGTTGGTCTTTTTTAATTCAAATTCAAAGTTTTTTCTATTCAAAATACGACCCTTGATAAATATGCCCCTTATATTCTTAAGACTATGCAGTAGGTTTTCATTTTTTTATTTTTTGCCACTTTTGAATTATTTAGTGTGGGATTTCAGCAACTTTGTGATTTGCATGAGAGAGCAGTGGTAAAGTAATAGTAACAATAGTAACAATAACAATATAATGTAAACAATGAAAGTATAGCCTCACAGACCAATAGTTTTTGGTTGCCAAGGACCAGGGACCTCTATCAGCTGGAAAAAGGTGAAGAAGACAAATAATGCAAAAAACTTTTTTTAAAAATTAAACATGAAGACCAATTAAAAAGTAAATGCTAAAAATCAGACATTATATGACATACTAACAATTAACTTTATGGTGAACAACCCCTTTAACATTTTTTTTTCAAATCATTCGCAAATAACTCTAAAATAAACCGATCTACTACAAAACAATTTTATTTGTTTGGTGACAATAATAATATTCCACAATAACTTGTTTCACTATTAAGACTACAGAACTTTGTTATTGCATTCAGAATTCAACATATTTTTTTCAGATCTGAAAAAAAATGACAAAAACTTTGACAGCCTTGACAAAATTTGCAACGCACTCTTTGAAAGAATAGCTGCAATCAACGCTTTTTACACTTTACTGAATCACCCTTCTTTTTCAAACTGCTCCAGTTCTCCCAGATTTGAAGCATATCTTCTCCCAATTCAGTTTTCAGTTCTCTTCATTTGTGAACCTCCTTCTTTTCTTTTGAAGGCTTCATTATTTTACTGCATTTCCTGTCCTGTTGTGCTTTACGAAAAAGCTCCAATTTTTATTTCACAAGACATTCATCCAAAAGTATTTTAGCTCGTAGACACATCCTTCATTCAGTTGGCAAAAAGTGGCGTGCAAACTCTTGTACCTTCTGTCTGAAGATCAGCTCAAATCTGTCTAGTGGTTGATCTGTTTTTTTTTAACACAATTAAAAACATCTCCGCACTCTTTGATCAATATCTATTTTCCAGAATGATTGCCTATTGTGCCATCGGTTTCCGATAACATTGTGTACAGTGGATACAAGAAAATTAAGGTCTCTGGAGATGAAAGTGTAGACTTTATTTCTTTTCTCTATTTTCAGTTCACAGACAACTCAAACTGAATGTGCACTTCCAATGTTTCAGTAAAGTACTTTTGGAAACAGGTCCCTCTACAAAAATTTCTTTCCAGGTCCCATCTGCACATTATCACGGGTGACCCTTAATTACCCACTGCACATAATTGTGTGCAACCCACAATCCCCTGCTGCACCTACTTGCTGGTCACCGCAATCCCCCCACCGGGTAGTTATGCCACTGTTTGGAAATGTAGTGCTGCCTGTGGGCTAATAAGAGCTCTTTAGAAGAGAACAGCCTTTTATCAACCTTCAATATAAATTCAGGAAAGGGCTTTATTTTTACATTAAGTCACTATTATAAAATAGTCCAAAATAAAGTCTGAGCAATGAACAACCAATGCCATGCATACTGCCATCGTTGCAAAATCAAGCAAGTGCTCTTTGAAGTTATGAGCTCAAGAAGAAAAGAGGTATCAGATGCATATTTTCTGTCAAATCTTCTAATCTTCCAATTTTGCAAAACTTTATGAAACTGCTTTTAATTCTTGACATGTAAAATACAGTATATGTTTTGTTTTACAGATTTTATGGACTTAAAGTGGCCCTCTAAAGCCAGTGATGTCATACATCTTAATAGGACCAGCTACAGAACCTGAACATCAAGGGCTTCCTTTCCTTTTTGGTTGCTGTGTTAATGACGTACATGCCCACACAATCTGACACAAGGTCCCTCCTTATCTTTCTCAGAGAATACCTTTTGTGTGTACCCACAAGTGGAGGCTGAAAAAGTCCACAAGTAAGACTGATGTTCTACATAATACTGTTTGGCTCTGCACAACAACCGTGATTCTAGAACATGGGTCAAGTATTGGAAAATCTTACTATACAATCACATACACAGAAATGTAAAAGCTGCATGTAACATTAAAGGGGTGGTTCACCTTCAAACAACTAGTTGTTTTCAGACAGATCACCAGAAATAACGACTTTTTCCAATGACTTTCTATTTTCTATGTGTCACCGTTTTTCTAATATTGAAGTGTAAAGTGTCATTTTTCACCTTCTGAAGCAGCCCTGGGAAGGGGGGTCGTCGACCCTGTAAACTGTTCTAAATGGATACATTTGATACATTTCTTATCTTTGTCCCTGCTGAGCAGAATCCCTGGGTTTCATTACAGGCAGCTGTTAGAATTGATACAAAAAAAGTCTTTATTTCTGGGGAACAATCTGAAAACAACTGAATTGAAAAAAGTGTTTGGTAGGTGAACAACCCTTTTAATTGCCTTCCTGACAGCCGAGTTAGACATTTAAATTTTTTTCTTAAATAACCTCCCAGTCGAATTGTGAGTATATTACAGTGAGAGCTGTTAAGATGTTGTATAGGGTAATACATTAGATAGCTTTAAGAAAGGGTTGGATGGTGTTTAGCAATACAGGGTTATGGAAGATAGCTCATAGTACAAGTTGATCCAGGGACTATTTCGATGAACATGTGTCTTTTTTCAACCAAACTTTGTGTTACTATGTAACTATGTTACTATGAATTTAAAAAAAAATTCACAAGAAATTGAAATTCGACCTTTGCTAAATGTGCCTCTTAAAGGGTTTATTCACCTTCCAAACACTTTTTTCAATTCAGTTGTTTTCAGAAATAAAGCCTTTTTTTAAATTACTTTTCATTAGAAATAAAGACTTTTTTTTAAATTACTTTCCATTATTTATTTTTTACTGTTTTTCCAAAATCTAAGTTTAAAGTTGAATGTTTCTGTCTCTGGTGTTTGAGTCTGGCAGCTCAGTTATTCAGGTGCAGACTCTGAACTGTTCCAATTTTGCAACATTTAGTTGATACATTTCTCAGCAGCATCTCTGGAATATTAGCAATTATTGTATCAATTCTAATGAAAATTCCTGTAATGAAACGCAGGGATTCTGCTCAGCAGGGACAAAGATAAGAAATGTATCAACTAAATGTATCAATTTAGAACAGTTTACAGGGTCGGCAACCCCCCCTCCCAGAGCTGCTTTATAAGGTGAAAAATTACACTTTACACTTCAATATTAGAAAAACGGTTACACATAGAAAATAGAAAGTCATTGGAAAAAGTCACTATTTCTGGCGATCTATCTGAAAACAACTAGTTGTTTGAAGGTGAACCACCCCTTTAACATCTCCAAATGGCTCAACGGACCTCTGTACTTTATCATCTGAACAGGGCCATATGAAGAAGAATCATCGATAAATATGCACTGTGAAGACAGAAAAGTGTTAGGCAAAAATTGCAGTTTTTGATTGGAAAGGTACAATAATACACCCAATAGAGATCATCACATATAAGAGATTATAAATAATAATATAAAAACATTTTACATTTATTAATGTACCTCTGTAATTCAATTAAAACAGATTATAAATGAATTCAAGTGTAAAGAAGGAAAATACATAGCTGTGTTTTCCAAAAGTATACTTAGCCCAGAAATTCCATCTTCTGTTATGGTACCTATTCAGTTCACAAAAAAAGAGCAAGGAGGTCTAAAGCAGCCATAATAATACTTTACACCCCTGTCCCTAGCTTGTATGTAACAACCATGGGTGAAGAATAATGAAAATTTAGGAATGCCACTATATGTATATTCATATTACTGTATAATTATAGCCTGTAGATAGCCTACCATTTGGTAGCCTCAAAAACAACTGACTAATCTCCAAATTGTTCTGCATTAGAAAGAGAAAAAAAGATTACAGTAAAGTCTAAATAATAAAAAAAAGATTACGGTCTAAATAATAGAGTATTTTTGTATCCTTACCTTAGAAACAGAAGGCTAAAAGCAGATAATATAGATAGAAATAACAAGAATTATAAAATGCTCAAAATAGGGATGCACTGAATCCAGGATTCAGCCCTTTCAGCAGGATTCAGGCAAATCCTTCAAATCATGTGACTTTTCATCACAAAATAAAGAAAGTAAAAGATTTTTATTCACAAAGGATTCGGAGGTTTTTGCCAAATCCCAAAATTGTCGATGCATCCCTAGCTCAAAAGCAAAAGAGTACCTATTGAGGAAGCATACTGTACACTGTGAGTACTGAGTTGGTCACAATTAGAAGTCAGTGGTGTGACTGCACTTATGGAAACATTTTGACCAAATTTCAGATTTATTGCCTTAGTGGAATCTTGTCCTAATTCAAGTATAGTTAACCAAGAATTACTATTTGGGAAATGCCCGGTACTCTTCTGAAAAGTGATACAGTGAGGCCACTTCCTGTCTATAGATTCCTGTCTGGTGAGAATAGAAACCAGGTTGTCGTAAAGGCTTCAGGCCACTTACAGTACTAGTTAACGTAGAATTGCAAACTGCTTAACTGATAGTTAGTGGATTCCCAGTTATGTGTCATAGTGTTTCTTTTACCCTTGTTTGGTAATAGCTGAACTTATGGCTTCTATATCCATGACATGTTCTATGATAACTTGAGTGTGGGTTATTTTACACCAGCAGGTGAATGATTCACTTCTAAAAGGTCATTTACAATGTCACAGGTGCAAGTGCTAGAATACCAAGGGGAGCAAAAAGGTGCCTCCTAGCACTTATTCAAACACTTGCAGCCAGGCACAAGGTACACAGCCCAGCATAGGTGGATGCAAGGCAACCCTGCACTCCTTAAATTGTGATTGTGAATGATGCCCAAGCTAGGGGGCAGGCTGAGGGAAGCTTAGCAGGCCTTTGGTGGAGTAGGGACACACAAGCAGTCACAGAATTTCAGCCGAAGGCACAAGCATCAAGTAAGGTACAAAGTGAATATGTGGAATATTGAGCATGGAGAGAAGACAGAAATAATTGGCATATAACATAGGTCGAATAAATTATGGTTTCCAATATACACGTAATGTATACCTGATATTACATGTTGAGAAAATAATGATAATAAAAGCAGGACCATAATTCTAGTTTTAACAAACACATGAAAATTGTGCTCACCACTAATTTTTAAAACCAATAAGCGGGGGTGCATTGAGGCTGTGACCACAAAATTCATATTGTCACAGCCTTACAGCGGGCTTAATGGTTTTAAAAATGAGTGGTGAGCACAACTCTCCCTTGTTTGTTATAGTTTATACAGGAGCAGTGACCAGCTCCATGTTGTAGCTCCCACACTTCCCAGCTATAGTCAGGTGATCCCACTGGTGTCTAATAAAAGGGCAGCCAAGTTTGGGAGTTTTAACCTTGAAAGCAGCAAGTAAGTTGCAGGTAAAACTAAGTCCCTGTTTAAAACGTAGAATTCTTAATGAATCAGATGCAATTTGAGTGTAGGACTGGCCAGATATGGGATGACTTTGTCGTGGTTGGCAATATATGGACAAACAATCCCTGTTTTGTTTAAAGGGTAAGGCATTTATAAGTTGCTTAGGGCACAAAATGTCTTAATGTCCTAAATATATTGATAATGGTTTGCGTGCACAGGATTTTTGTATTTGTCTACATCGATAAGTCTAGTTGAACTTGTGTTACTGCTCCTGTCCACTTGCTAGATGTGCTGGTCGACTTTATATATCAAGACCACAGCATTGGTTCCACACTCTTAATCCTCCTATGCCTGCAGCTTTTAAGAGATAGAGACTGCCCAGACCGACATTTTTAAAGGCATAAAACCACCATTTCGAAAGATAAGTGTGGGGGCGCTACAGCCACATGGAAGCTTGGCCTGCAACGTAACTGCTAAACTTCCAACAGAATAACGCTGCTACAATACAAAAATGCAAAAAAAGAGGGTTTATGAATACTTTGTGTCAGTTTTATGCAATGGACATGGTTTTACCAGGGAAATCTGCTCTGCATTGTTACAAGTTTCCATTGATTAAAACAGGAAGCAGCATATGCAAATATAGTTTGCCCATTGCTGTGAACTTACAGCTTTTATTTTGGAGTGGCATATGCTTGAAGTTATATATAAGCTTCTCTTGTTTTGAGCTGGCTCTGATATTTATTTATATTAAAATTACTAATCTGAACAGTCAAAGCACATATAATCCTGGAAAATCATTTGATCCTAAATGCTATATTTTATACATAGGATTTAAAAGGATTAAAAGGGTTATTCACCTTAAAATTAAGGATTAAAGAGGGTTTTCACCTTTAAATTAAGTAGTGATGTATAGATTGATCACCTGAGACAATTTGCATTCAGTCTTCCCTTTTTATTTTAAGTTCTTTTTTCATTATTTCGTTTTTAGTTCGGTGGCTCTCCAATTTGGAGTTACAACAACTATCTACACACCTACATAATACACATGCTGCATTGGTTAATAACCACCTCTCCATAAAAGGCAGTAGAGTATATGGTGTATGCTTGAAACAGATTACCGGTTAGTAATCTAACCTACTTAGTTTAGCAGATAAAAAGGTTATTTACTAAAAATGTAAAAACCATTGGAATTTACTATGTATTTACCTACAATGTACAGGGGTGTTGTGCCAATGATGCGAGTTGAGAAACTTGTTTCAGGTGGCAGCTGGTTACCAGGGGTGGTAAAACTACACCTTCGGGTAACTTTAAGAGAAATTGAGCTCTCCTAGAGCAGAGAAATGCCACTGCATCGTGGACCCCCTGGACCCCCTCCAGCACCAAAAAGGTGGGAGCAGCGGCAGCAAGTCGCCTCCGGCAGAGGGGCCAGGATCACCATTGTCTAATGCTTGATAAATAGCTTGGGACATTAATAGTTGACTGTCCATGTGATACCCAAAATGATAGTGCCAGTTTAGACAGTAATGATCCAAAATTGTACATAACAGCTTCCAATGTATTCCATCTTGCCCAGTCCTCTTCCCTGTGCCCCTGGAAAAACATGATTTTATTTTGTTTGTAACTCATAAAGGCATTAGCAGAAATCCCTGACTGAATTTTTAAACCTGTCCTATTAACATCTGGATGATTTTCGGGCAAATATCAGTTGGGTAGACATGTCTGAGTGCCCGATACATAGGCTGATAAGCTGTGGTCCATCTGGAGCTTTTATCCATCAGTGTATGGCCACCTTTAGAAACAACCCATTTACTCCCATGTGAGCCATTTGAAATCTCCAATACTGTCTTTCTAGTTTGCATTTTCAGGCTGGGAACTGTCAATACAGGTGCTTTCAAGTGCTTAGCTGCTTTGCATTATAGTCAGTGGGAGGTGGCAGGGTCAGTTTCACAGATTTCTTCTTTGTCTTAAATATACTGGCGGAGAAAATGCCTTGTGTACGGACAGCCTAACACTCTTTTTCTGTATTTTGGCTCCTGATTTCATATTATAGCTATGCCCAATGCTCAATGGTTGGGTTGACTAAATAACCCTTGAGTTTCATTATTCCCCAAACCTTGGTACATGGCAGAGGTTTTGTTTTGTCCAGGGGGTTTTTAGTATGCTAACCTCCAACCCCAAAACCTATGTACAAAAGACATTATTTATAGCCTAAATAACAGAGTCAACTCAAAACATGAGAAGCTTTTGTATAACCTCAAGCATGTTTCACTAAAAAACCCTGTAAGTTTTTAGAGCCTTTGTTACATTGGAGTTTTTTTCAGAGAAAGAATCGAGTTTTTAAAACTCAAAGTTAATTTGATTAGAATTCGATATGAATTCAATCTAAATTTATTGGAATTTATTTTCCAATAAATTTAGATTGGTTGAATTTTGAGTTTATGGGAGTTTTTAAAAACTCACGTGAATTCGAAATTCAACCTTTGATAAATGTGCCTCAAAATGTCACTCAAAGATAATTTAAGTAAACACACAAGGCACACCCAGGGGTAATATCCTACAGTTATTACCCCTCAGTGTCTCCTCGATATTTGCTGCAGCCCCTCTGTCTGGTCCTTTGCTCAACTCGACAGCTGGGAAAACTGTATTTGGTGCATTTTTTTTTTTTATAAAACCCATAATAAATCACATAATGAAAATGAATTTGCCAGTAGGACCCACAAACACCCTATAGGTTTCTGCACATGGTGATGAGGTGCAGTGATGAGGAGAAAGACACCTGTTTATTCTTCTATCAGAATTTAAAGAGAGGTGAGTCATTTAATGGAAAGCAAGAATAGAAAATTATTCTGACAAATCACACCAGTTTCTGCTAATTATGAAAGTTTTTGGCATAAAATGCAAATATTTTTTGTACAAAGCTATCAAAGCTGATAAATCCTCAGTCATTAAGACTTTCTGTAATATACATAAAAAATCTGGCTGAGGTTGAAACAAATGCATCCATCAAGTTCTGCGTTTTTTCTAAAATAACTAGAGCCTAGGTGGTGCAGAGGAAGGTGAATATGCCCCATGTGAACAGTGTTTTTCAAACATAGGGCCAGTTTCGAATCAGTGAGAAAAAGGTTTATCACATGAAAAGTCATGGACGAGATTCAGTTTGAAATACGATTCAGTTCAGAAAAACATCTTGAGGTTTATTTAGGTTTATCACATGAAAACTATATTGAAGTCTATGCGGGGTAAAAACTGGAAGTAACTTAGAAGGAAAGTTTTTCCTCCTCGAATTGAATCTTGTCCATGAGCTTTCACATGATAAACCGTGGGATAACTTTTACTCACTGAATTGAATCTGGCCCATTGTTTCATAGACTGGGACATCATGTAGTATGTGTTTGTAGTTCTGATGAGGCCCAAATGGAATCCTTGTGCTTCATGCAGAACAGCTTCTGCCTGTTACTACATCTACATAGAATAGCATGTAAATAATGTAAATTATATATAAAAGTAATATTTGAAGTCACCAGGAAACCCTTATTGTAATTTCAATAGTGTGAAATGAGTGAGACTTGGTTGTTAATGTTGATATACATGGGAAGCAGTGAAAACAATTTAGAAACAGCTAAACCCCAGATTTTAAATTTTCCCTGTTTTGTCGCAGTCCCATTAAGGTAAGCTGCAGTTTTTTCTTTCCCAGATTTAATGGTTTCCTGTAATTTATGCTGTTTTGACATGGTTCCCTGGGAATTGGGATTCTACTGTAATTCACACCTCACCAACAGTATTAATATTTGCTTTTTCAAATGATTAGACCAGACTTTAGGTGACCTTATTTGAGTTCCCACAGGATCATGGTCTGTCTGTTGAAATGGCCCCTGACTTGCCATACATGGAAGGAAAAACAATATGCATTTTTAGTTATACCTATTTGCACTGAGGCCAATGGTAAATTGGGCCACTTTTGGTGTTTAAAGCACTTTGATAGCAGAGTAGAAACACACACACACATATATATATATATATATATATATATATATATATATATATATATATATATATATATATATATATATTTCCATATATAACCTAACAAATAATGCACAATGACTTGTTGGGCAATTTCCACTCAAGTCTATAGATGACTGTTTCAGGCACTTTGGTGACATTATTTCGGCCTTCTAAAAGAAGCAGAGCTTAGAACACCCAAAGTAGCCTTGTGTGCCATTTCCCTTGACTTCCTTTATTAGTGTGTCTTCTGAGCAAGGGTTGACTGTGGCTGAAAACAAGCCATCTATAAATACTCACCAGGGGCTTTGTGGCTAGCTCTTAAGAGTTTGCATATTCTCACTGCAAAGAAGTTCAGAAAGTGTAAATTGAAAAAATTAAAGACTGTTGCAAAAGCCTCACCAACCAAAAGGGGGAAAGTCAGCCACCTTCTAATATTCAGCATACTATTTAACTAAGCTAACTTATGATCCCCACTTGATAATATAGAAATATCATTATTGTCACAACTATGATTTAGTTAAAAACATAACTATTTTATTCATATCCAGAATGCAAGGTTAAAAAGTACCCCCTCCATAAAAACAATGAGGAGTAAGGAAGGAGGGTCTTCTCCAAATGCTATTATTTTAATTTAAAATCCTCATGCTTGATATTAAGGTGCTGTGTCCTATAATAAAGTCTGTTAGCACCAAAAGAGTGCTTATTTTTGTAATATTCAGTGCCTGAACAATGTAATTAAATGATGCCAATTTTTCTTTTTCCAAGGAGGATTAATTAAATATACAACGCTCCAAACATGCTTGCTCAAGTTTTTTCCAAAGAGAATTGGTATTACTTTGCAGCCATAAATAAAGGAACAGTTGCATGTCATAGAATAAATGCCAAAGTTTTGTCATGATGAGATATGAGTATAAGGGGCAGATTTATCAAGAGTCAAATTGAAAATTCGAATTTCTTATGTTTTTTTATGGTCAAAACTGGCAAATTCGACTAGGGTGTTATTCAAATTTGATTCGAGTTTTCCAAAAAATTCTAATTCGATTTTTGAGATTTATCATACTCTGGCCCTTCAATAACTCAAATTCGACTATTCACCACCTAAAACCTGCCAAATTGCTTTTTAAGTCAATGGGAGAGGTCCAAGGATCAATTTGGAGTTGTTTGCAGCCTTCCTGACATTCGGTTTTCTTCGGAGAAAAAACTCGAATTGAGTTTTTACAACTCAAATTCGATTGGCATTCGATTTGAGTTTTCAGGTCGATTTCATTCACCCGAGTTAAGAAAATTCTATTTTTTTCAAATGGTCGAATTTCAAGTTTATGGGAGTTTTTAAAAACTCTCATGAATTCGAAATTCAACCTTTGATAAATGTGCCTCAAAATGTCACTTAAACATAATTTAAGTAAAATATACTTAACACACAACGAACCCTGAGGGGTAATATCATACAGTTATTACCCCTCAGTGTCTCCTCAATATTTGCTGCAGCCCCTCTGTCTGGTCCTTTGCTCACCTCGACAGCTGTTTCACCACCAAACATAGTTTCTCAAGAGTCTCTACAAAAAGTGGATCACTCCGTGTTGCATAACAGCATTTCATTATTACATACAGTAAATAAAAACAAAATTCTTTTTTTTTTTTTTTACTTTGTACTGTAACACAAGTGCTAGGACCATGCAAGTGTTAAAGAGATACTGACACCAGAAATTATGCCTTTTTTTACATCTATTATAATATTGGCTTTGCATGCTTTTGCCATAAAGTATTTACCCAATGCTTTTACATTACCTGTCTGACTCCCCATGTTCCTGTATGAGGGGGCTGCCATATCTGTACAGCAGGAGTCCGTTAGCATTAGAAACTCTAACTGACAGGTTGAGATGGGACAGTCAGGTTGGCAAAATAGTCAGGTTTAGGAACATCAACTAACAATTACTTACAAAAACAAACCTCTCAGCAAAAAAATCAGAATGACCTAATCAATGGTAACTTTTAATACACATTCATATTTTAAAAAGTTGTTTTTTAGTGTCAGTATCACTTTAATGACAAACAAAGGAAGGCAGGGCCAAATGAGGATTGTTAGGCTAAAGGACCTGGTGGACTTTCTCACAGTTCTTCTAAAAATAATAATAGCTAGCTTGCTACTTCTTTTCTGTATAATGGTAAAATAAGTTATATGTATGTATGAAGGTTTAAAAAGGGTCCTGTGTTACCTCCCTCTTTGCAAAAAAAAACGATCTTGGTGCTTTGCCCAACAATATCACTGCCTACAGTAAACTATGAGAAAAAGTTACAACTGGCTGGTTATTGTCTACTAGAGATAGCAGCTTTATCACCATAAAGCTCCGAATTATGGGAAGGCAATCTCCCATAGACTCCATTTTAATTTAAAATAGTTTTGATTTCCCTTTTCTCTGTAATATTAGAACAGTACCTTGTACTCGATCCCAACTAAGATATTATTAATCCTTTCTGGAGGCAGAACTAATCCTACTGGGTTTAATTCATGTTTAATTGATATTTTAGTAGATGTAAATTATGAAGATCCAAATTACGGAAAAAACCCTTATCCAAAAAACTTGTTATTTTGGATTGTGTATTCACTTCATATGATTCATTTGACATTTTCATGGTTACAGAGATAGGGATCATCACACTATGGGAAAAAGTGGATAGTCATAAGGGAAAAATGAGAGTTCATAAAATGGAAAAGTAAAAAACATATGAAACAATAGCACAGATGCATATCAAAAGTGTTTCTACTGAATTGATTGTATCTAGATTTTCAGCAGAACTAAACATTAAACCTGCTTAGAAAATATAGTGTCTTTGGAAACATTTAATTGTTTTCCTGGTGGGAAATACTGTAAGGCTACAGCTAATGTTATATTTTCATCAAAAGGTTTGACATTCTGAACAGAACTGAAGATAAGGTATTTCATTCTGAAATGTTCATAGTTTTATATGTACAAGACTATACAAGCGCACACACACACAGTGCCGGAGGACACATCACAAATATCCATTAAGAAAAGTTGTTTCAAACACATTTAGGCACTCATTATGAACAAATGGAATAAAAGCTACTATATTTAAAGGAGAAAGGTAGTAAGGGGTGCTAAGTTGTTAGGCACCCCAGTGATTCTAGGCACTTTCCATACATTTCAGTGTCTCTATATTGTTTTAGGGTCCCAGGCATACCCTGCGTCTATTTAGGCTGGGCATATGTGCAGTACAGAAATTAGTGAAGAAGTTCTGCACATGCACCCAGGGCAACACAGGGGATGCATAGGGCACCAGACCAATATGGCATTGCAGTGTGAAAAAGCATATTTTTACATATTCTCAACAATATCTGCTTGGTGTATCAAAGGGTGATGCAGTGCCTTTCAGTGTAGATACAGAAAGGAACAAAGGGGAGCCCTTCTCTCTCTCTGTGGAGAAAACTCAAGCGGAGAGAATTCAAGGCACATCGCTGTGTACCCTTATGTGACCTGATTTCTGGTGCACCAGCCTGCATGACTACCAGATCCTTATACTCGTATAGGCACACAGCTGCTAACGAAAGGACTTAAGGCATAAGGGGACAGGTCCTTAGTTTTTTTTTTTCATCATAGTAGAATACAATTCATTGGAGCCTTATGAGTAGTATTAGTAAGGAGTGACTTTGTATGGAAGGAGCACACCAATGGCCAATGCCTTTTCAATCCATTTATTTCAGCAGAAAAAACAGCACAAGCTTCCGGGTTTTTTTCTGCTGCAATAATTGGATTGAAAAGGCGTTGGCCATAGGTGTGCTCCTTCCATACAAATTCACTGGATATTATTTGGTTTCTGAAGCAGTCAGGAAGTGTATGAACCCTTGAAAATCAAGTAAGTGGTGAGCTGAGGCGTTTTGTATTAGACTATTATGAGTAGGGAAACACCCTGCCAATCAGTTCTGCAAGGCCACCAGTCTACCTTTCCCTTAGATCATAATGCACTCACTTTAACAGAACCGGAATAATAATTGTATAGTGGATACAAGATTAACATAAAACAGAATATATAAAAAAATGGATAACCTACACCTGAATGCTCATATTCCCTACTTGGTACAATTTCGCCTCAGGGGCTCTAACCCAATCTACTCACTCCTCATCAGGACAGCAGACTTTCCTTTCTCTCCAGCCTCCCTCCTAGGGACATATGTGTTGTTCTGTGTAAAAAAACAGAAGGATAATACAACATACATTGCCAGACTTTGCCATGTAAAAAACAGAGTACATTTTTAAAGTGTTTTTTCTTAGTTACTTCCACTGGAAGCAATGTAAAATCATGGCAGCAAATCTGGCATTCACATGTTGTACATTTACACAGCTTTTTACACCATTTGTTCTGTGAATTGAGTTTTACACAGCATAATAAATATGGTCCATAGAGTGAACTCACACTTCACTACTGTCTACTTGCTTGCCATGAGGAGTCAGTCTCTCAAATGGTTTTGCTACATCGGTCTTGGTCCTGGCTCAGTGTGTTTCCAGACCAAAGAGGAAGTACACAGCTTCTGCACTTCCTTATATTGGGTGCCTTCTGCTGGCTGCTCTGAATATTGCCAACTATTTTACACTATGAAAAATGTAAACTATTTTCCACCTCCTTACATGATTTTCTCTATAAACTTGAGCTATTTTGCAGTGTAAACTCAGTAAAGTTGCTCATTGGCTGAGCTTTCAAAGTAGCAACTTCCTTTTAATATATAACATGCCTTATGGAAACAGTAGTATTTCAGCAGTGACATAAAATTTATTGGATTTACAGAAAATATGCAATATGCATCATAACAAAATTAGACAGGTGCAAAAATGTGGGAACCCCAACAGAGATATTACATCAATACTTAGTTGAGCCTACTTTCGCAAATGTTACAGCCTATAGTCGCCTCCTATAGCCTTTGATAAGTGTCTGGATTCTGGATGGTGGTATTTTTGACCATTCGTCCAAACAAAATCTCTCCAGTTCAGTTAAATTTGATGGCTGCCGAGCATGGACAACCTGCTTCAAATCATCCCATAGATTTTCGATGATATTCAAATCAGGGGACTGTGACGGCCATTCCAGAATATTGTACTTCTCCCTCTGCATAAATGCCTTTGTAGATGCCTTTGTAGATTTCGAAGTGTCTTGTTGGAATATCCAACCCCTGCGTGACTTCAACTTTGTGACTGATGCTTGTGACCCTGCCATACAGATGTTCTTTGTGCAAATTGCGCTGAATTGTAGAACGATGTACAGATACACCATCTGCAGCAAGATGTTCTTGCAGGTCTTTGGAGGTGATCTTTGGCTTGTTTGTAACCATTCTTACAATCCTCCGCATATGCCGCTCCTGTATTTTTCTTGGCCTTCCAGACCTGGTTTTTACAGCAACTGTGCCTGTGGCCTTCCATTTCCTTATTAAATTCCTTACAGTTGAAACTGACAGTTTAAACCTCTGTTCAGTATCATGGTTAAGGGGAAGGCTACAAAAAAACTCAATCTATGTTTTCAGATCTTTTGAGAGTTGCTTTGAGGATCCCATGCTGTCATTCTTCAGAGGAGAGTCAAACAAAAGCACAATGTGCAATTGGCCACCTTAAATACCTGTTCTCATGATTGGACACACCTGCCTATGAAGTTCAAGGCTTAGCGAGCTAATCCAACCAATTTGGTGTTGCCAATAATCAGTACTGAGCAGTTACATGCATTCAAATTGCCAGAATTACAAGGGTACCCAAATCTTTGCACAGACAGTTTTTCACATTTGATGTAATTTCATACAACTGAATACTGCTTCACTAAAAAACACCCCAGTACTTAGATGTTCATGGGAAATGAAAGACATACCACTGTTATCTTTTTTGTTGAAAGTGAAGTAAATTATTATTCAGGCTGAGAGAAGTACCCAAACTTTTTCATATGACTGTAAATGTGTGTAAATTTATAAAGGGCCCATATAATGAACTCTCTGATGCTTCACTTACCTGTAGGTTCTTCCAGCAGACATGAGGGCATCTACTCTGATTAGAAGAAATAATTGCCATCTTGGGGTCAGGAAGGCATTTTTTCCACTCAGAGGCAAATTGGAGAGCATTCAGATTGTTTTTTTTGCCTTCCTCTGGATTATCATATGATGGCAAGGGCCTGAAGCTACCTACCTCAGTGAGGTGCCTACGGTGAATCAACTTATCAGCTCGACATTAGTTAGGTCAGCTATTGGTAGGCCGGATTCCGTGGCGTTCACTTTAGCTGGTGAGAGATATGAGTATGTCGGTTAGCTCAGCTGTACAGATTTTTAGATTACTAAAGTGGCAATCCCCAGGTTCTAGACATTCGTTTGGTTTCAGCTAGCTGTATTCAGTATATGCTTGACTAACTTTATACTGCGCATTTTCTTATTGCATTCCAGTAAATATATTAAGATAATGAATATGTTGTTTTGACACATCATTTAATGCAGGTGGTTTTCAACAAAAGAAAGTGTCATGCTGTAAGTTTACACCTACATGTTCCTTATTCAGTGATTAATCATAAGCTCTATTTGTTTGGTCCCCTCTTTACCCACCTCCCTTTACCTTTCGATTGCGTTTCACTAATACTGTTTTAGCATACTTTGACTTCATTAACTGGTCTGGAATACTTGTATTTTATAAATCTCATTTAGAAACAACCGTTTCTATCTTTATTCATGGATTTAAATTCTCAACGAATAAGGATGCAATACATTTACGGTAGCAAAATATATTTATTGCCATGCTCCTGACTTTTAAGGGCTTGTTTTTCAAACTGTGTAGACAAAATAGTTATCAAATACAACACACATCGATGTCTGATCGTTTGGTATCGCTGTGTTAGGGTAGGACTTCACAATGCGCGAGGAGCCGACACAACGCAATGCGACAAAACGCATGCGACTTATCGGATGTTCTAAAGAAAAAGGAAGTGAAGGAGAAATCACAGGTTAAAAACTACATTTATCCGACTGTCAGATGAAAACGCAGCTACATTGAATAAATGTAGTTCTTACTTGCGATTTCTCCTTCACTTCTTTTTTCTTTAGAACATCCAACACGTCGCATGCGTTTTGTTGCATTGCGACATGGCGGCTCCTCACGCATCGCGAAGGCCTACCCTTAAAAATAGCTGTGTAGTACAGCTGTATACTAATTTTCAGTGTAAAATTCAGATGTAAATCCAGTGTCTGCTTTAAAAAGGCTTTAAAGAAAACCACAATTATCAACGTTTTTTGTGTTCATGGGCTTGCTCTGATTTGTGCCCACTGCCCAATGCAATTATGTTACAAGACTGAACCTGGCACACATATGCCTTTCAAACTAGGAAACCTCTGTAGTTTAGTGTCCAGATACAAACACAATGAATTGCATTAGTGTCCCAGGTTTGGTCTGTCTTCTACTAATATACAAAGGGGGTGAAGTTCGCCTTCAAGCTTTTTCAAGGTGTGCCTGTGTATATCATTACCACCTCACATGTATTTACTAAAAAGTACGGTTTATGGAGTTTTGGCACAGCATTTAATTGCCATGAATGTGTCATTCTTTTGAATTGTGCAGCTGCACTGACACATAGCGCAACAATACAGAGGGACAAGGACAATGTTTTGATGAACCTTTAATGAATGGCATCAATAAGCACATTTGCTTCCATTTTAGCGTGATCCCACTTGTGGCTCCATTTGTAATTGACCCTTCTTTACTTCAAAATTAAACATTTTTAAGGCAGTGCTACCGAGTCATATAGTATAGTTATATAGGATAGTCATCCCTAGTATCTTTAAAGCTAACGTTCCATTTTTATACTGGAACTTAGTGCTAGGAATTTTGTGCATAGAACTTTATATCATGGTGATTATTTTTTTTTTCTAGTTTACACTCTTCCTGTTTTCCTTAAAGGAAACAGAATGAACAGTTAACCAATTAATAGGTTATATCATATTGACATATTAAAGGGATACTGTCATGGGAAAAAAATTGTATTAACTTTTTTAAAAAAAAGTTAATAGTGCTGCTCCAGCAGAATTCTGCACTGAATCCGTCTCTCAAAAGTGCAAACAGATTTTTTATATTTAATTTTAAAATCTGACATGGGGCCAGACATATTTTCAGTTTCCCAGCTGCTGTCATGTGACTTGTGCTCTGATAAACTTCAGTCACTCTTTACTGCTGTACTGCAAGTTGGCGTGATATTACCCCCTCCCTTCCCCCCCCCAGCAGTCTAACAACAGAACAATGGGAAGGTATCCAGATAACAGTTCCCTAACACAAAAAAACAGCTGCCTTGTAAATCTAAGAACATCACTCAATAGTAAAATCCAGGTCCCACTGCAACACATTCAGTTACATTGAGTAGGAGAAACAACAGCCTGCCAGAAAGCAGTTTCATCGTAATGTCTACTGGGGTAAAAGTACCTATCCTCACTGGAAAATGATTACCTTAAAGACAATAAAAAATAAACATCAATTTGTACAGTCAGTAAAAATCATTTTAAAGTCAATGTGCTCTCATTAGTAAGTTTGGTCTAAAGTATACATTTCTATGTAGCAGCAGCAGTTAATGTAAGTTCTGCTCCTTCAGTAATGATTGGTGGGTTACATGGGTGGCCAATGGATTACCATTGATGATCTTTTTCAAGATGGCAGCCATGATCATGCAGAGAAGCAAAAAAGGGGTGAGCAACAGCAAAATCTGCAAAGTGAATTTATGACTTTCAGACCTTGTCATTGGGGACGGGATATGGTGTCCTAACATAAATTGAAATATAGCAAAATAGCTTAACTGCTGCTATAAGTTTCGGAGTAAGGGTTCATAAGCTGTAGACATATTTATTTTGCCCCCAAAGAAGTGGACAATAGCAAAATCAAAATAACAATATCCCATCAATTATTTAAAAAACTTGAGCAGAACTGTGTCTGGGATTGTTGCCAAATAGAACACATGATATAACACATGACATATGATCCTCATTCTTGGCTGGGCTTTATCAGAAATGGTGTGTTGTAGTTGAACAGTAACTCTCAGGAGCAGTTTCAGTAGAAAGTATTGAAATATTTGGGTGCCAGTGGTCATTAACCAGGAACAGTAGATGTATGTAGCATCAAAATAAAGAATAACATTGTACTTCCTTTGTACACGGATATTCAAAGTAGATCATATGTAATATGTAAATATGACAGGCAGATGTGTTACTCGCAACTGAAACCCAAATGGAGGTGTGATACAGATTACTGGAGGTTAAGTGTCACCAGCAAGTTAATCATTCAGTGTACTGGGCCTGTTTAGTGAATATAACTCTGGGATAAGAGCACTAGCCTGGTTCCTTTTCTACTTGCTGATATATAAATAGCTCCAAACTCCTTCTCCTCAGTGGAGCACAGAACTTCTCTTGCTTACTAGTCCTGATTATCTCACACTTCTAGCACATGCTATAACAGGAGTTAAACTATAAAATATTCACAGGTCCCTAAATTTTCACTAAGATGTTGGCTTACCTTTCTTTCATCTCCTTTCATCTCCTTCATCTTCTAAGGTGGAGACCAAAAAACAGCTGTGGGATCCCTGCACTTTTATAGACTACTTCCTCCTGTTACATACTAGAGAACTGGGGAATACCCATATAATACACCTGGGCCAGTGGGAATACCTAGCATTCAAATGTAAAGCAGTAGCCAAAAATGTTTTTATAAAAGTAAAAAAATCTTTATTAGGACATATGTAAGCCTGACACGTTTCGTGGGCACTTACTCACGAGTGAGTGCCCACCTCAGGCATGAAACGCGCCAGGCTTACATATGTCCTAATAAAGATTTTTTTTCTTTTATAAAAACATTTTTAGCTACTGCTTTACTACAGGATAAAATCTTACTACATTTGAATGCTTTGTGTATTCCCAAAAATTGGCAAATCCTTGGACTGGGGGTTACCCTGACCATCTTTCAACACTTTGCTTTTTTTTTTTGATTTTGTATGTTTGATTATTCATTTGTTTAATTGCCGATTCTGGACTTACTCCAAAAAGCGGAGCTACACACCAGCATTTATATGGTTCAGTGGGAATACCTCCGATACAATTATATTTATATTCTTTACACCAAAGCCCATTGGGTGTCATCCATATTACTGCACCAAAAGAACATTCCTTTTGCAGTAAAACTATTATATGTTTATCTATCGATCTTTAGGTCTTTTGCAGAAATCTGTTTAAGTAGGACCAATTCACTGGGGTGCCAAATATTTTGGCACCCCTTAGTGAATGAGGCTGCCTTGTTCTTTAACAAATACATTATCCAGTACTGCTCTACCAGAAAAAAACTACTAGTATGGAAAGCAGGATATGTTTTTCTAAAAATACCTAAATATGCAGTGTAAAAATGGATGTGTTTCACATTGAGTTCAGAACTCATGATTCTTTGCTGAGAGTTGATGATTCACATTAGAAAGTTGCAATGAGGTTTTTGAGATGCACAACCTGTAGCTGTTAGAATGATAGTTGTGGCTGCCATTTATTGTGTGCTAGTATCACTTTACTAGAAAAGGGCTGTACAGCAAAAACAGATATTGTCGTGGGTGTCTGGGCAGGATTAACCCTATATCATCAACATAGTATTAAAGAAGTGTATGCTTTTATAAAGTGTTAGAGCAGTTACCATAATGTCCTTATTGTGCACATTTAACTATACCCATGAGGATAGGAGGCATAAACATGTATTACACCAGTATCTTGCAGACTCTGCACCCAGAACCCGAATTTGCAATAAGCTCCATTATCTGTCCACCAGTGAAACAAACAGTAGAACACAATACAAATACATTTAGGGAAAAAATAAGAAAATTTATGTTTCATATTTAATGGAATCTTAACTTGCCATTTTCCTTATGGTCCAAATGGCATCAATGAATGGTAACTATAATGACTGCATAAAATACAGTTTACAGATTGAACAAGGCTCTGTTCATATATCTGCCTAAAACATGGATCTAGCCACTGCTCCTGTATAAACTATAGCAGAAAATGGACATTGTGCTTACCAAAGACCAAAGACATGAGGTCATAATCAATATACTAAGGACATTAAGATATGCTGTGCACTAACCCTTTAAGTGCTATAGAGTGTAGAATTGCCGGCATCATCCCCCT
This sequence comes from Xenopus laevis, assembly GCF_017654675.1. Lineage (NCBI taxonomy): Eukaryota > Metazoa > Chordata > Amphibia > Anura > Pipidae > Xenopus > Xenopus laevis. Next base: position 70,036,705 of record NC_054371.1, on the reverse strand, counting down.
CCCCCTTGACCCTAACAAGATTACAGCTTTCTCTGGTCCAACATCCCCTCCAGCACCTCCAGAGGGATCTGCAGCTTGCCAACCCCAGGTTAGTGTCACACATACACACGATTACACAAACACACTCCTTTTATACTAAAACACACATCTAGGAGCATATTTATTATGCTGTGTAAAAGGAAATTTGCAGAAAAAATGGTGTAAAAAGCTGTGTAAAATATAAAGGTGTTTTATGAATTAAATATAAAGTCGTTTTTTACACGATGAAGCCTGGTGATGTGTGGTGTATTATCCCTCTGTTTTTTACACAGCATAATAAATCGCTGTCATAGCCACGCCCCCAGACAACTGACACGCCCACATATGTCACTGCCCGCCCTCTGATGTCACTGCCCCGCCCCCTTCCCGGTCTCAGCCGCTTCAAAAGGTGGCAACCCTACACAGTGTCGGACTGGGACACCAGGGGCCCACCCAAAAACTTTGACCAGGGGCCCACTAATTAATCTTAGACAAGGGGCCCACTCTCCTCATTCAACCTCTATTCTTCTAGTCTCTTTTCTTTACATAATATAATTTATTTTTCCATCTATTTAGTCTCTTTGTTCTCATACAAACAGGGAATGACCATGAAATAGGCCGAATGTTTAGCAGCAGGAGGGCCCACTGACACCTGGGCCCACCGGGACTTTTCCTGGTATCCTGGTGGGCCAGTCCGATACTGACCCTACACAACACACATTTTGTCAAGTGCATACACACATTATTTTGTGGTCTTTTCTTTTGTGTGTTTGTTTGCCTATAGCACAATACACATTGTCAGCAGTGAAAATTAATATGCAATATTTTCATTTGGGGGTCTCTGTATGCCATATAGTTTGGTACATATATGCATATTGGGCATCAAACTGTTCAGTAGAACCCTGGAAACCCTGGCAATTTTGTATATTACAAAATGTGGCACATATATGGCATAGAAAGCAAACTTTGAGGCAATTTTCAGAATGTTCAAAAAACTGCTAAGTTTATTATGGCCTTGCAGTTTGGTACTTGGCAGTAGAAAAATGTATTTACCCATTTTGGATTGGACAAAATGTGTACTTTCTGAAAATATATGATTTTGGGGAGGAAACATATTTTTTGTGACTTTACCCCACATACAATGCAGTAAATGCATTGATTTTTTTCGGAAGCTGAAGGTCTCTTCAGAACAATTTGTATGCGGTAACTTCATTTTAGGGTCTCCTATGCACAATGGGCATCAAACTGTTTGTCGGTTTTTTTGCTAATGATATGGGACATATAAAGTTGCAAAGTGAAAGTTTTGAGGTGATTTTTCATAACTTTTAATAGAAATATAAAAGTTCAGAAGTCTGTTAAGAACAAAATCTAATAAAAATGTATTCCATAGCAATGTTGTTAAATGTTTTGATGAATAATGTGCTTTGAATCAAACTTACTGAAGGCATTTTTTTACAGCAGATCCCAGTCCTCTTCCCAATCTTTATAGACAGACAGCTGATAATTATTTTTCTCATGGAATATTCCATATAAGAAATACTACACACCAATGGCAACCTTCAGTCAAGCCCTGCAAAATATTTTTAAAAAAAATAAAGTTCTGCTGATTATTTGATTAAAAACTTGCCAGAAATGATGTCAAAATGATGTCAAAACCCTTATAATCAATTGCACTGTTGTCACACCACCCTAAAAATGAATAAGAATGCTACTTGTAAAGGGGTGAAACTGAATTTACCAGTTGCATTGAGCACAAATTTCACTCACAGTTGTATGAAAAGCATACAATTCCTATAGGGGTGAATAGATAATCAATTATACAACCAATCAGAGTGAGGGGTCACGTCTCTATAAAATACGCCAGTCCAAGTTCTACTTCTGATTATATAGTTAGTATAGAGAGCACATCTTCAATCAAACTTAAATAAGAACCCCAAATTCTGGCATACAGCTACTTAAAGGGGAAATAAAGTCTAAAATAGAATAAATGCTGTATTTTGTATACTAAACATAAACATGAATTTACTGCACCAGAAGTCTAATTTAACAAATGATTTATGTTTTCAACTTTGGCTGCAGGGGGTCATCATCCTGTAACTATGTGAAACATGTTTGCAAGACCAAGACGGTGGACATGATCAGTGTGGTTTGGACTTCAGCTGGGAGGCTAAGCTTAGGGATCGTCATAAATTATCAAAATAGCACAAGTCAAATAATATCTGCCAAAGAAATCGATACAGCAAGACTGAATAATAATCAGAATATGCAGACTGCACCGGATCTGCAGATACAAATCTCTACACGGTCTCCAGCTGCTTTATAGGGAAACAAACAAAGCTACTCAGGTTCTGGGAATTAAGGTGGGGAGCTCCCCCCTGCCATTTGAAAGTATGATCCTTTCCCTGCAGAGTAGTTAGGGATCATCTGAAGTAGTCAGAGCAAGTAAAACAAAGGTAGAATTTCACTGCACACAGTCAGGTTTATTATAAAAAAACGGTACTCATTTTTTAATTAAAGTATATTGGAGATAAATTTCTTTTTCATTGAGTAAAAATGTTTTTTTGCCTTTACTTTCCCTTTAAGTGATGTTTTCTACAACCAGTTCTAGCAGGGCCAGGCCGAGCACTCTAGGCAACCAGGCGACACACCCCGCCCAACAGGCCCCACCCCCTGGATATGCGAGCGATTGAGAGTGAAGAGACGGACAGAGAGGGAGGGGTGAGTGATGGAGGGAGGGAGGGGACAGCAACGGAGGGGGAGGGAGAATGACAAGAGAGGGGAGGATGTCAAGAGGGAAAAAGTAAGACTGAGAGGTGCGGACTAGGGGTAAGCAGAAGACAGTTTTCGAGGTAGCTACCCAGCACCCCCTATTATTGCACCCTAGGTAGTTGCCTCTTCTGCCTACCCCTAGTTCCGGCCCTGAGTTCTAGCAACATTGTTCATCGTTTGTCTTTAAAGAACCATTCAGCCAAACATATGCTGCACTAGTACCATGTTATTCTTATTAAGGTGTTTCCATCATTTGGTCAACACCCTGCACATCCTGTTATTACTCATAAACAGGTAAGTACACTGCTCTTATGAGCATTTTTGTGGTCAAGCAGTTTACTTTCTCTATTTCTACAAATGTAAAAGTATTCATAGGATTAAAGTGTGAAATTCACGATTCACCACAGCACAATATGTTTTAGCAGAATATAGTAACATATCTTGGGCAATGACAAACATTAGACCACACCAAAAGAAAAAACATTCAAGTCATTGTATCATAATTTGAAACACAAACACACATGTACTATATATGTATAAACTCTGCTTTGCTTTTAAGAGAGGCTTATATTTTTTTTCAAACAATAGAACAGTCGCAGGACTATACCAAGATCCATAAGTTGGTCATACACGGGTGATTTCCAAAATATCAAACCATTTAATGATGGATGGCAACATTCAAATAATTTTACCTGACCAAGTTATGTCGCTTCAACCACAGTGTGGGCAAAATGACCAATGTGGCTAATGAATATCTACTTCTATTCTTTTTAATCATCTACGAATAACCAGATGTTAGTAGCTACAAGCATGTGTAAAAAACAGTAGCACAGACATTGGTTCTAGATGCTATGCAAGTTTATTAGACTTGTACTGATTTCTTCCCATATACTTCAATGGACTTTGCCAAGTCATAAATTCAGTACAGGTATGGGATCGATTGTCCAGAAAACCATCATCCAGAAAGTTCCAAATTACAGAGAGGCCGTCTCCCATAGACTCAATTTTATCCAAATAATCCAAATTTATAAAAGTAATTTCCTTTTTCTTTGTAATAATACAACAATACTTTGTACTTGATCCAAACTAAAATATAATTAATCCTTATTGGAAGCAAAACCATCTTATTGGGTTTATTTAATGTGTACACGATTTTTTTTTTTTTAGTAGACTTAAAGGGCACCCCAACCAAAGGTGCAGCCTAATAGAACCCGCACTCTGGTTGGGGGTAACCGTAGCTTTTTAATTAAAAAAAAATTCCCCCACCAGCGCTAGGCCTCCCGCACTGGGAGGTAGTTCCTGGAGTGAGCGGACATGTTGGTCCGAGCAAATGCGCATAACTCACTTATGACATCAGGTACATGCGCATAATGAGCAAGTTGCAGCATTTACTCATTACGTGCGCCCCATCATGGCCGCTCACACTGGGAGCTCCCACCCGGTGCGGGTGGCCAATTTTGGTGGCCAACTGTTATCCTCAACAGGAGTGCGGGTTCTATTAGCCCATACCTTTGGTTGGAGATAATATTTTTTGGCAACATGTGCCCTATAAGATCATGGTATAATATTATAGAAGATCTGTTATCTGGAAAACCACAGGTCTTGAGTATTCTGGATAACAGAACCAATACCTGTATAGCTCTCAAGTGCTCAATACTGCATAAGAAGCCTACATAGGAATTAATACCAAACCGTAAACTTGGCAGGCCAGAGGAAATTGAGAAGATATGGAGTCCTTGGTGGGAAGCTGGCTTTGGCGCCATGATTTTGGGAATCTTCCTTTAATTATGCATGTGTAATACCAAATCACTGTGCTCTGTTATGTCCAAATTTAATATTTTTTTAAGCCAATGATACCCTCTCACTTTATATAATGTGCAATTCTCTCTTTTTTGGTTTTGTGCTAAGTAGCCAATAAAAATACATTTATTATATAATTAAAAAAAAGTGGTGGAACTCATATTAGTTCAAATCCTGTAGCTTTTAATTTAGTAAAACTTTTTTTTCTTTACAATTTAATACAGACTTTTGTAAATGTGTACCCAGATCACTTGTTAGGAGGCACACATATGGTTCAAAGATAATATAGCAAAGATTTGGGGGTACATTTATCAAACTCACAACAGAAAAATTAACTCAATTTCTATACACTCCTATGGGATTTTATCGTTGATAAATAAGATTCTTAAAATCCTATGGGAATGAATAGAAAGTGGGCGAATTTTTTTGAGGTGAGCTCTAATCTCACATTTTGATCATTTTGCCCCTAAATCTTTGCTACATTATCTTTATTAGCGTTCACATTTTGATAAATCTGCTCTTAGAGTATGATTCTATCACACAATAGAACACAGGATATGGTGAATACAGCAAATGGAGGATCACAGAGGTGTTACAGAACTAAAAAGGTTATTGAGTATTGTGAAAGAGTTTTCCCCTCCACTAACCCATAGCAATCAGCAATTAGCCTTTAATAAACTCATGGAGTTAGTATATTCAAAGCAAATGTGACAGTTACTTGACCTGGTCAGACTTTGCTACTACACAATACTCTTCCATTAACAACAGAAGTAATGCCCAAACATGGAATGAAAGTAACACCTTTTCTGTTTCTGGATATCTGTGGTTAAAGTAAAAGGACACTTTAGGTCGATCAGTTTGCTATGAGTAGGCAGCAGGGATATCTAAAAATAAGCCATTGACGTATAATGTCAACATGATAGATGTATAATCAGGACTCTGATACGAATATCATTTTTCCACAGACTGCATTTTAAACACGCACTTATTCCAGCTGGTTTGCTCTCGTTTGCAATGCACGGGTGCAATACCTGAATTTCTTTGGAACAAAGTGTAGGAATAAACAAACATTTGTGCAATAAACACCGCCTCCCTTTGTTGTGGGATACAACCCCTCTGTACACTTTTTTTCGTCTTGATCTGATATTAGTTCAGATACTCTTTGAAGTTGAAAAGTTAATACCGGATTTTACGATGCCGGAAACCATACTTACAGAGAAAAGACAGCAAGAAAGCCCCACAGCTTCCATACTGATAATAGAAAAGAAAAAAAAAAAATAGAGGTGAACTATCTCGTCAGAGGTGATGCCAGAGGAAGCCAATGAAATACCCTGACTCTCTGTACACGAAAAAAAATACCTTCAGACTTGGACAGTCTAACAAGGTTTCACAATGAATAGTTAATAGGAAGATTCAAAAAAAGAATTTTGCCAAACATTACCGTAACTGTAAAGGAAAAGAAAACACTGTAGGTGGGGATAATCTTAAACCTTCAATGTCAAAATTAAAAGCAAACCTAGAAAATCTGGCCTCAGCCGTGCACTCTCATAGATACTTCTTCAGGTCTGGTAAAATCAGGATTTTTAAAACACAGTAAGCCCTGAGCTAATAATAGTAAATACGACTAAAGAAAAGTTTTTAACATACAGTTTGCCATAAAATCAGTTGCTATATTACAAAAAGTATGTGACAGACATGTGAAAAAGTCATAAGTTGTGAAAAAGTCAGTTTTCAGTGCTTTATACTTGATCTACAGTATATAATGCTCTCTATTTACTTAAAGGGGAACTATCTTAGAAAAAAAATTAAAAATCCTGTACAGTTTTTGAAATAATCAAGTTTATCTTCACCTCTTCACTCTAAGCATCTGTTTCTCTTCATTCTCTCTTCTTGCAGGAGTTGAGGTCAGATTTTCATTGACAATTAGATCCAATATATCATTTAGAGGAAGACACCCTTTTCTAGCAGATATGTTAGAGCTAATTCAAATAACTGACTCCAGCATATACAAAATCTAAAAAAAAAAAAACGAACGATTCGAACTAAAAATCGTTCGACTATTCGACCATTCGATAGTCGAAGTACTGTCTCTTTAAAAAAAACTTTGACTACCTACTTCGCCACCTAAAACCTACCGAGCAACAATGTTAGCCTATGGGGAAGGAAGCTTTCTAAGTTTTTTTGATTGAAGGAAAATCCTTCGATCGATGGATTAAAATCCTTTGATCGTTCAATCGAACGAAATGAGGTAAATCCTTCGACTTCGATATTCGGTTAATTAACCCTCGATATTGGACCCATAGTAAATGTGCCCCTAAATCTGGATGGAAATCAATAAGTAGGATGTCGGAAGTATGAAGGAAACTTAATATGATGTTATAAATGCTTCAAAGCATTGTACAAAGAATGTTAGCAAAGGTAAGAGAAAAAAGGCCATTATGGTGGCAGAAGCTGTTATAGCTATAAAAAGCAGCTTCTAAAAAAATATAAACACAAAGGAGGTAGATGAAATGGAATATAAGGCTACACTGAGGGAGAAAACCCTAACAATAAAATATGCAAATCAAGAAACAGAAGAAGAAATAAAACAGGCAGTAAAAAGGTGACCAAACATTCGGTGGAAAAAAAGCAATAGTAATGCTAAACGCAGCACCTGGGAAATATATTGAGTGAGATAAAGGCAAAGCAGATGCACTAAACGTCTGCTCAGTTTTTACAGCTAAATGTCCCTTTCAGAGACCACAGTGGTTTAGACACACACAACATTTTACTATAATGGAAATTACACTGGACCTCTTTTTACTAAAAGCAGAAAAATGCGAGTCCTGATGGCATATAATGGAATTTGAAGTAATTTAACAAATACTGATAATTCGAGGGGGCCCATTTATTCAACCTCAATTTTTTTCTGATCAAGGTTTTTAGGGGGAAAACTTGATTTTTTAGTGGAATAAAAACTAACATTTTTAGAGATTGATTGTACCCCAAAGCTGCTAAAAATCCAAATCTGAAAATACTTCATCTCATACCTCTCAAGGTCATGTAGAAGTCAATGGCAGATGTCCCTGAAGTTGTTTCTTGACATCATGATCTACACGGGATAATCCGAAAAAGTCACGTTTTCACAGCGAAAATGCAATAAAATCACGTTTTTTTAACGTCAATTCAACGATGCGAATTGGCGCTCGATTTTGTCACAACATTTTGTTGCTCTGAATTTTTTAAGAAAAATGATTAATAAATGAGTTCAGTAAGTGGAATGGAGTTAGTTCCACTTTGTTTTCATAAAAAAATGGATAACTTTGAAATTTAGTAAATCAGCCCATTAAAGTAGGACCTCTTAATAAGAATAGCAGCAGGGGAGGTCACAGTAACTATAGACCTATAATCTCACATTAATCGCAGGGAAATTAATTGAATCACTAATACAATACAAAATAAAAACAATATTCTTTACTCTACTGCACATGCCTTGGTCCTGGGATTTTGAAAAAAGAAGAATGGAGAAAGAGGATTGCTTGCTTACAAGAACCAGGCTGATGCAATTTTCTGCCTGACCCGGGGTATCAGGTAAGTGATTACAATACTTTGGGGGTTGCCCTAAAATTTGACACCCCCCATAGATTAGACCTTTCCTTCTTTTTTTAAGGACAGAAGCAGCAAACATGCTGGACAGGGGAAAGGGAAACTATCAAAAATGACACTGTATCATAAACTTCATTTCATGGAATAAGAATCTTTCTAAATAAAATCAATTACCATTTTTGTCTGGTTTCTAAAATATTAAAGTTAATCTTCATTAGCCACCGCTCAGCAATCTGTCTCTCTTCATTCTTTCTTCATGCAGATTCTAATCTAATCAGATTTTAATTGGCAGGTGGGTCTAAAGAAAGATAACATGTTCCATGGGGATCAGTGCTAGTTTTTGATATTTAAAATATTTTCAGGGTAAGCTTAGGTGAAGAATAATGATTATTTAGGGAAAGTCCCCAAAAATGGACCATTGCTATATATATTCAAATATATTTATAATTTTTCAGTTGAAAAAACTTCTATGTGTTGCTTCTGAAAACAAAAATTAAGAGTTAATCAAATTTAAATTGTTTATGGAAATTAAAGGAAAGAACAGTAGTCTGGGCTCTTAAATTCTCTAAGATGAAATATTAAGAAATTCATAGAAGCCTACAAAATGTTAAGACAACATAATGGGAAAGGCAATACACATTTTAAGAGGTATCAGCTGTGGGAACTATTATTCAACTAAAGGTCACTGATCTTAAATAGGCCCAGTCTACAGAGAGATATTCATAAACAGTGTTTAAAGATAGGTGGACCACATTTCAATACAGGAAGGTCCTGCAAATGTGCTGGATACTAACTCAGTAAATAATTCAAATGCACATGGGCTAGATATTAAGTGGTTATGGGAGCAAAAATAAAATTATAGCACCTAAAGAAAATGTGCAACGTGTTATATTAAAACTATACAAAATAGACCAACTTTTTATTTTCTACTATCATATTATATAGGGCAGATGAACTAAAATTCAAACAAATCGATAAGGATTCCTAATTTGAATTTTAGCACATGTACACATTCTTCTGTCATAAAGTGTTACCAAAATTAAACATTTTTCAATGTAGAAACATGTGTCACATTGGCAGAATGTGTTTCAACCATTCTGCTCTATGGGGTGTTCTAAGCTCTAACATCACTCAAAATAATTTATCACTAAAGCAAATTGCAGATGGTGGTTTAATTATTCTAATTTTTTCATGGAAATATTCGTGGAGAATGGAGCCTTGTTGACCCAGAAGAAAGGCAAAGGCAATTTAACCAGTCCCTGGATCAACTCTGTAGAGTTCATTTCTGTAGCCCTGTATTTTTTCACTTTCTAAAAAGGCATCAAAACTATTTAATCCAATAAGGCTTAATAAGGATTAATTGGTTTCGATTAAGTACACGGTACTGTTTTATTATTACAGAGAAAAAGGGAATCACTTTTATAAATTTTGATTATTTTGATAAAATGGAGTCTATGGAAGATGGCCTTTCCGTAATTCGGAGCTGGATAATGGGTTTCCGGATAATGGATCCTATACCTGTATACAATTTCTGACCTTGTATAAGTAAGTCTTTGGATTTTCCTGCAATAACAATAATGATCACTTTGGACTTCTTATACATATAGCATCTAGAATTTCAGAGCAGTCTAAACATTTTTTGTAACCATGATTTGCAGGAAATTTGTTTTGTTGCCCCCTTAGTCTACAGAACACTACCCCATCTCAAAGGTAATATAACAATATTCTACAGGAATGGTACTAAAAACTACATTAACTGTGCCCCATTTTTTCATGGAAGATCTTAAGGAAACCACTATTTCACTGAGAAAGTCATGGCCAACTAAACATTTATCTGAATTTTTAAATCAAAAAAAGTGAGGGTGGGAGGGGACATTCTTAAAAAAAGTGATATATAATCATCATCAAAGTATCGCCTAATAAGCTATTTATAAACGTTAAACATTTATCTGAAATTTTAGATAAAAAAAAGTGAAATACCTCTTATGCATCTTGGTGTTCCAGAGTACAGTAAGCGGACTGTTTTCATACCCACTTCTTATATCGGTTGGCTCAGATGACACAGAATCCCCCTTGTTTCATCCTACATGTTCCTCTCACTTTCGTATGTACCAGGCCACCAACGATCTGCAGGCCCAAACTTGACACTCAGATCACATGAATACTTGCGCTCTCTCTCTTCAGTCATGTTATTAGTCAAAATGCCATGGCTGACCTTTAAGACGTTAAACTGTAGGCTTCAGTTAAATGTTAGCCTATTGAAATATACAGTATACATTCAGCAACAAAATTATTTGAAGACATGAAAGTGTGTTGGTTCCCAAAAGACAATGCTCCAAAAGAACCAACCTCCAATTTATGCGGAACACTCATGGACCGAGTTCTTGGTCATGATTGGTCAGATGAACTTTCAGTGACCAGTCATTTGGCAATACACTTGAATAGGGAAATTGAATAGGGAGTTGACATGTAGGTTGGCTCTCTAGATGACTTATGCTGTTAGGACTGACATAGATCAAACTCAGAACATATGTGGGCATATGGTGAAAGTATGCTTCATTTTTATATTTTGTCTGATCAGCTATTTTGGGTGACCCACACAAATGAAAAATATGTGCATTCTATCCGCTAAAGGGCAATACCACACAGGGTAATCTCAGATACTTCTGCATTTTGTGCCATTGCACTAAAATATAAATTACAATGTTGGACCAATGCATTGATTTAAAATGCAAGGTCAGCAGTCCAGGTGCAATTTAAAATCAAGAACACTTATTATTTGGACTTCTCACTAATCAAAGGCACATCCTAGATAGATAAATTGTTTAAAAATGATAGCTGCGTAAAGTAGACTTGTTTAGAATAATCTATATACTTTACTAAAAACTAATAGAAGCATAAAGTGAGAGCAAGAGCCAGTTAAAACTTTAAGGCTGATTTTACTATGGATCTATTCAGGGGCGATCCTGGCACCTCCGCTGCCTGAGGCAGCAGCAGTTGCTGCTGCCCCCCCTCCCCCAGAAATTCGCTCTTAAAGTACCAGGAGCAGCATTTATGCTGCCCCTGGTACCTAGTGGGGCGCTGCAGCCTCAACTCGCCTCATTGGCAAAGCACCCCTGGATCTATTACCCAGAATGCTTGGCAAATTATATTATATTATATGAAAAACAACAAAAAAGTGTTGAAGGTGAACAACCCCTTTAAAGGTCACCCATCACAGAGCCCACACTTTGCACTGCATCCATGTCCCATGAAGGGTTGTTTACTATGCAAGTGCAGTGTTTAGTGTCAAAATGATGTCTGCGCTTAACTTTTGGATGCAATTCTGCTCTTGACAGACACTGGCTGCTGTGGGAACTCTTTAGCTACTACCAGCTTGAAGGTTGCATTTGCCTCAGGGCTCTCCTTTGTCAGTATGTACACTTGTAAAAGCAACAAGAGGTGGGTCAAATGCAGCAGCACCAGGGCTAGCTATACAGAAGTGAAAGAAGCAGCTGTGGACCCAAGTACCTTAAATTAATTGTGTTAATTTGCATAATGACTCTTCGGGACTTCAACTCTTTGGGACTTCAGCTTTTCGGGACTTCAACTCTTTAGGACTTCAGCTCTTCGAGACATCAGCTCTTTGGGACTTCAGCTCTTCAGAACTTCAACTCTTCGGGACTTCGACTATTCGGGACTTTGACTCTTCGGGACTTCAGCTCTTTCGGACTTTGGAGGTTCGGTATTCAGGAAAAGAAGTTCAGGAATAACTCGAGCAGCGGTTCCTTAAAATCAAAAAGCTTTATTCCAGGTTGCATTTAAAAACAGTGGACAGGGCTTCACAAGAGACATACTTCCTGTTCTATGACACCTTTGGCAGGTGTGGCACGGCTTTGTCGCTGTCAAGGGGGGTAAAGTTATTTTAAAAAGTGCAACACAACTGGGCCCCCCTTTAGGCCCAGGTTCGGTACGAGAGTACCCCCTGTGCTCCCCTGATGGCGGCCCTGGTTGTAAATGAGCCCTAATATGTTTTTTTCAAGACAAGGTATAAAATTACACAAAATATTGCAGGAAGTACTTCCATTAACAGGTATATTTAAGAGCCATATCAACATATTTACAGCCTTAAAAATAATGGACCCATCATGAAAAAATGGTGAAATCATGCATTGATTTTTTTTTAAACCCTGTTTCCAACTGGTCTAATTTATAATGAGTTATAAACTGTTCACAAAACATGATCATTCATTTAAATGCAAATGGTGCAGCACAGCATTTATTTTATATATGTCTAACATTTTTACAAGATAGCAAAGTTAAAATAGCCCTCTTGGCTGTTCATGCATTTCCCTCCCTTTTTTTTAAAGATTATTTTCTGTGTTAGCCAAATAAGTCTTAAATTTTGTTATATTCAGCCCTGCTATTTTGTCTCCCCCTACAGGTACACAAAAGAAACACATACGTGGAAGCATTGTTATGATTACATAGAGCATACGCAATACTTGTCATGTATTTCAAGTAATTATATTTGTTAGACAGTTTTGGACATCATAATTTTAATTCATAATTAACATTGCAAAATAAAACATGAGGAGGTCTACACTTTGCAGCATACAGCAGCTAATTCATACCATGTCCCATCACTCTCCAGGTAGTCCATGTAACCAGCAGTAGTACAGTGTAAATCTCCCAGAGAAATACGTGGCTGCTTGGAGCGAGTTTAGGTTAAGGTAATATAGAGAAACAATAATTTTCTTTCAAATTTGTACCCTCTCAAAACATGTTCCCTGTCTGTATGGTCTGTTGCAAAAACAGTAGATTTGTTTTGCTTCCAATGAGGATTAATTATATCTTAGTTTGGATCAAGTACAGGTAATGTTTTATTATTAATGACAGGATTATCTGAAGATGAGAAAGACCACACGCAGGAATAACATAGCAACATAAGTTAGGTTGAAAAAAGACACACGTCCATCAAGTTCAACCTTTTAAGTCTTTATGTAACCTGCCTAACTGCTAGTTTATCCAGAGGAAGGCAAACAAAAATATTTGAAGCCTCTCCATCCTCACTTCTAGATGGCAATCGGACTAGTCCCTGAATCAACTTGTACTATGAGCTATCTTCCATAAACATGTATTTCCTCACTTGCTAAAAAGCCATCCAACCCCTTCTTAAAGTTATCTAATGTATCAGCCAGTACAACTTATTCAGGGAGAGAATTCCACATCTTCACAGCTCTCACTGTAAAAAAATCTATTTAGTCTATTTAGACTGAAACTCCTTTCTTCTAATCGGAATGGGTGACCTTGTGTCAGCTGGAAAGACCTACTGGTAAATAAAGCATTAGAGAGGTTATTGTACGACCCCCTTATATATTTATACATAGTTATCAGATCACCACTAAAATGCCTCTTCTCCAGCATGAACATCCCCAACTTGACCAGTCTTTCCTCATAGTGGAGGAATGACCCCCTCCTGCCACGAATCTGTGCCCCTTTTAATACAACTCAAGACCTTGTTTGCCCTTAAAGCTGCTGACTGGCATTGCTTGCTACAGCCAAGTTTATTATCTAATAGGACTCCAAGGTCCTGTTCCATTATGGATTTGCCTAGTGCAGTCCCATTAAGGGCATACATAGTTTGAATAATTTTACATCCCAGGTGCATGACTTTACATTTATCATCATTGAATCTAATCTGACACTTAGCTTCCCAGATTTCCAGTTTGTCAAGATCCTGCTGCAAGTTGCCACATCCTGGATGGAATCAATTGGGCTCCATAGTTTTGTGTCATTTGCAAACACTGATACATTACTTACAATACCTTCCCCTAAGTTATTAATGAACACATTTGTGCTGTTGCATGTATTCCAACAACATGCAACTAAGAACCCTACTCCAAGTAAAGAATTTACCATTAACAACTACCCTCTGCACCCAATCCTGAAGCCAGTTTTCTAAGCTGAACAGACCTTAGTTTAGAAAGAAGTCTTTTGTGGGGCACTGTATCAAACACTTTGGCAAAATCCAAATAGATCATATTTACTGCTCCCCCACTGTCCAGCATCTTGCTTACCTTATCATAAAATGCAATCAAATCTGTCTGACATGCCCTATCATTCATAAAGCTAAATTGTTGCTTCTCATAATGCCATTCATTAGGACAAAATTTTGAATGTGAACAATTGACAAGTCTTCAAATAAATTGGCCACCTCAGATGTCAAGCTTACTGGCCTAAAATTGCCAGGCTGAGATCATAACTTTTTTTAAATATAGGAATTACGTCAGCTTTCCTACAATCCATAGGTAGCATACCAGATGAACAAAATCAGAAATAGAGGCTGGTCTAAAACTGAACTAAGCTCTCTTAAAACCCAAGGATGTATTCCATGTGGACCTGGAGCCTTGTTCACATTATTTTTTAGTAAAACTTTATGAACCATATTCTGAGTCAGCCTTTGACTAGATTGATCTGAGCCAACAGCACGGCTATGAGGTGGGTCTGGGAACTCTGACTCCTTTGTTGTATACACTGAAGAAAAAACTGATTTAGCAAATTTGTCTTTTCTGTATCTGTAACAACCATACTGGTACCATTATTTGAAGGAGCCACACTCTCAGCCCGCATCTTTTTACTATTATTATACTTACAAAACTTTTTGGGGTTAGTCTTAGCCTCTGCCGTAATGCACTCCTAACTTCAAATCTTTCCTGCTGGATTGCTGATTTACAACATTTATTATAGTGTTTATATTTGTTAAATAGACTTGTAGTTTGTAAATGTCTTTCTCTTCATTCCATCAACTTCTTTACTTCTATATTAAGCCTATATTAAGCCATAGAGTGGTTCTTGGCGCTTCTACATTTACTTCTTAAGGGAATAAATTGAGAACAGTAACATTTTAATATTATTTTAAATGACAACCATTTCTTTTCTGTGTTCTTAGAAGAAAGCATAATGCCCCAATATATGCTCTGAAGGGCATTAACACTATAACAGATTTAATATTTTTATGAAACATGCAATAGAACCCAAACTAGAGGGAAAAAAGTGTTTCAACATTAAAGGGGTTGTTCACCTATAAATTAACTTTTAGTATAATTTAGCTAGTGATATTCTGAGACAATTGGCAGTTGGCTTTTATTTGTGGTTTATGAGTTATTTAACTTTTTATTCAGCAGCTCTCCAGTTTGCAATTTCAAATTACCCTAGCAACCATGGATATATATATTTGAAGAGACTGCAGTATGAATAGGACTGGGCCTGAATAGAAAGAAGACTAGAAGAAGGCAAATAATCACATATAAATAAAAATACTATACAAATTAAAAACACAAAGGCCAATTGAAAAGTTGCTAAAAATTAGCCATTCTATAGCCTACTAAAAGTTAACTTAAAGGTGAACCTTCCTTTTAAATTAAATAAAAAATAAAGGAAGAAACAATTGTGATGAGACCGAACTGTGATACGGAAGATGATGTAAAACAATAAGTACACAGTAAGGATGCATACAACCCATTGCAGAATAGGAGTAAGACTAATATTTACCTAGAAATGTATATGAAGACATTAGAGTAACAGTTATTCACACCACAATAATACTGAAATGACTGAAATTCCAAGAAAAGGTAGAGACAACATGATTTATACAGTATAATATTTAGAGGAATGTGGCATGCAACATGTAGAAAATGGTCATTTTGTTTGAACCTTTTGCTATAAATAAGTACTTTTCTTGTTTTTAGGGTTTACAATAAAAAAAGGCATTTAGTTTCAAATACTCATCTGCTATATATTCAGACATCTATGGTAAACGACAGAAAACACCTGCATTATCTTAGGAGACAAATAAAGGATACAAATAAAGGAGACAAAATCAAATCCCTTTTTATGAACACCAGCATTCTGTATACATGCAGTGATAATGCCAAGGTGAAACTAGTTCATTTTCTGTGCTTACATGCAAACTGGAAAGAAAAAAATCCCTAATAATGCTGTGATGAGTTTTTACGAAAAAGGAAGCACACCACCCACATGTTATTTTTACTGCTTCAGCACCTTTGGTCAAAGAAACCGCTGAAACGCAGGTACCATTCCATAATATATGTGTCTCACATTACATGTCTGCAGTTGTTAAACTGGGTTTTATGGTTGCAATACTGTGGAGGAACGTGAATTTACTCCCTTAATGTGTGTTCTGTCTCTGCAATTTTGGTCCACAGGATCTGTGCTTGAAATGACTTTGGTTTTTACAAATGCCTACTGTTTACAGGAATAACTGCAGAAGTGATGCTCACTGTACCTATGTATGCTGTGCAAGAAGATAACAGTAAATACTCACTTGAGATTGGCATGAAACTGACTTAAAATCAAAAGCATCCCACCTCATATGAGGTGAATCAACATATATTCAACATATCTGAATACAAAGAATGTGCTAAACAAATTTTTTATGTCAGTAATAGACTTGGAGATCCATCAGCAGTGTAACTAGCAGGGGTACAGACAGACCCGGATTTGTGGAAAGGCCCTGGCCTAGGGTGGCAGAAATATAAGGGGTGGCATGCGCCTGCTATATAAATCTGGCCCTGGGTACAAGGAGTGCACTTGCACTGGGGCTGCACATATTGGGGCTCACTAATGCTTGTGGTGCTGCAGGGGGAAACTCCATGGGGTATATTTATCAAAGAGTGAAGTTAGAGGTCGCCACAGTCCTCTAGAGTGAAATTCCACCATTCTCCATTCATTTCTATGGGATTTTTAAAAGAAGATTTATTAATTTGATAAATACACCTTTCAAAATCCCATGGAAATGAATGGAGAGTGGCAGAATTTAAATCTAGCAGATGTGGAGATCTTTATCTTCACTCTTTTATAAATATACCCCCATGAATTGGAAAAAGGGTGGACAGAGATCCCAGTGCCAATGGGGGGCCTTGACTAGGGTTGCCACCTGGCCAATGTTTTACTGGCTTGGCCGGTAAAAATTATGCTTGATGTCAATGTTATTATAGGAAATATAGAAAAGCCAGTATTTTTGTTCCAGTAAAGTCTGCAACCCTAGCCTTAACACTAAGCCTATATGCCTCCATACTTTACTGAAAACCACCCATTTTACCCAACCTTTTATACCTGTGAGTCACATTCAAATGTAAAAAGAGTTGGGGAGCAGCGCCAGCATGAAAAAAGTCCACGGGATGCCAAATAAGAGATGTGATTGGACATTTTGCTCATCAGCTTCTGGTTGGGGATCAATGTTTAAGGGCATTACAAAAACCTTTAGACTAGGGCTACAAGGGCTGAAATCAGTCTCCTGAAATCCGCAGGCAGATTTCAGCCCCTACCACGACCAGTATCCTCCTTCTTCTTTTGCAAATGGGACCATTTTGTTGGCTCCAGGAGTCCTGGCAATAATATAATTTCTTATAAATCATTTTTTCAGATGGGGCTCTTGCCTATCTGCTATTTATAGCTTTATCCTGAAACAAGTACAGGATACACTATCAGAGCCATCAAACAAGGGAACCAGGGAGATATGTAGCCAACTGTGAGCATGGCCAATTGGAAAAGGAGTTGTTTTACACTGGAGGTGCATTTCAGTAGTTCAGTAAAGATAAAACCAGCATTGTATTCATAGCAAATTTTTGAAACATTAACTTACCCAAACAAAATACAGGAATACAGAAGCCAAATTAACCTCCTAATCCTAAATCTTACATGCTATATAAGTCCTTGCAAATGAATGAATGTCAGCCCAAGAAGCAGGATGAATTCCCAACACAGTGGTTGCCTTTTTGACGTCCTTGACCAAGTAAAAGAGTGCCACAATGTTAATTGTCTATTATTATATTAATTAATTCCTCTGTACTGAAGCCCCCACAATTAACAGTTTATTAAATGACTTTTTGGCTGCAGGTACAAAATAAAAGTACAAAACTTGTACTCTGGGTTAAAAATTACTGTAAACACAAACAAACACCTGGTTTATAGGGAATAGTGTCAACATTATATTAGACCTTTGCAGCACAATAAACCACGATGCTAAGCTCCTGAAAACAAGAATACCCCACCACTAGCATCTACCATCTTTGAGAACACTCTAACATTTCCTGTTTTATGATATATACATTTTTTTTCATACTATAGGAACAGACTGTGACTAATTTTTAGCAATTTAGAACTGAAGGGTGAACAAAGTCAAGCCTGACAGTTTCAGGTACTTTCCTGGTTTTCAGAAAACAAGTAGCAATAAAGAATGCTGAAGAAACGCAATGCAATGTTAACAGTTTAAAATTGTCTACAGAAAACGCTGACGGAAAATCAAAAATCTACTTATTCTGCATCCGATGTTATTGCTATTCTGAAAAGCCACAGAACAGCACAATTACTAATGATATGAAATATTCATCATTATCATGGTTAACATAATTCCATTGCATAAATCATTGTTGTACCCTTTTTACCTAAGGCAGGAAACCTGATAGAGAGCTACACAAGGCTTCTACCTAAGAAGGTCCAAGTAAACATAGCAGGCAATATATAACAGGCTGTTAACATCATGGGCCTCCCTTAATTGTTGTTAACTGGAACCTAGCAACCAGACAGCTCCTGAAATCCCAAACTAGAGAGCTGCCGAGGAAACAGCTAATTAATTTAAAAACCACAAAAAAAGACCAGATGAACTACCCCTTCAATCCAGAGGAAGGAGCTGGGCAGTCTTGTGTAAACCATGGCAAAAAGGAGATAGAACCTATCAATATAACAGATAGTAACCTCAAACACTTGATGGAAAAATAACTAACATAAATACAGTATATTACTTAGTACCTCAGAATATTACCTTAGTTAGTGATGCTGAAAATTCATTTACTACATTGTTGTTACTTCAAAAAAGTGATGCTGAAAATTCATTAACTACATTGTTGTCACTTCAAAACCTGTTGTCATAGTCACAGATTGGTATGGATGTCCATTAATTTATCCACTTTTTAGGAAATTAGGCTCTGCCTTGATAATTTTTTTTATATCAGTCGTTCTGTTCTATCTATTTGAAGAGCTTAATCCTGCAGTGATAACAGTGAGTTTCACATAGAATTTTGGACTACTGTGGGAAAGCATCCAACAATAAAGAAACGTTGGAGCATTGTGTGTCATGCCAAGTTACCCACTAAATGCTCCAGTCTACCCAAGGCCCAACCCACTTTTGGTTAAGTCTGTTTTTGGACTGTCCCCCAAATAGGTACACATGGGAGGTATGGTGAGGTCCTAATGGTCTGTTACAAGATAACTATTATTGTAACCATAAAGCAGGAAATGACTGTGGGACAGGGTACGTGAGAAAAGAAAATATTTTTAAGTGATACTGATGCTAAAAAAAGTACTCTTCAAAACATTAATGTACATTGAAAGTTACCTATAGGTCACATTCATCATTTTTCACTGACAGGTCTGCTTTTGTAAGTAATTGTCACTTAAAGTTCCTAATCCTGACTGTTTTGCCAACCTGTCTATTCTCAACCTGTCAGTTTTGAGTTTATTCTGATGCACCAACATGGCATAATAGAGGAACATGAGGTATCAGAAAGGTAATGTAAAAGCATTGGGCAAATACATTTATTGTACAAAAGTGATTTATTCACCAAAGGCTTTTGTAAATCTGTGGCTTTCTCTTATGTGTCCAAGCAGCTGCACAGCCCACTTCCAGGTTTAAGAGAGTTTACTGACAGACTACACCTCTTTAACTTACAGTTCAGCCCAAACACCTGCCTAGGCTCTCCTTTTTAATGTCCTCTACTCTCCATCATAGAGCATTCTGGGAGGAATCTGGATCACCATGTCTTAAGTCTGCTAAAAATCCTTTAAACAATAAATAAACCCAATGGGATTATTTTATATCTATAGGATCTGTTATCTTGAAACCCCGTTATCCAAAAAACACCAAATTACCGGAAGGCCATCTCCCATAGACTCCATTTAATAAAATAATTCACCTTTTTAAATAATATTTCCTTTTACACTGCAGTAATAAAAAAGCACCTTGTACTTGATCACATCTAAAATACAATTAATCCATACTGAAGGCAAAACAATAGTACTGGGTTTATTTCATATTTAAATCAGCTTACCGAGGTACCGAGCATTCTGGATAACGGGTCCCATTCATGAATATATATATATATATATATATATATATATATATATATATATATATATATATATATATATATATATATAATATTTGACAATGCAGCATGTGCACCAAAGTGATTGCAGTTAGTAAACCAACTCTAGAGGGGTTTCTGGCTTTATTTCATGTAATTATCAAGCTCTATTACAGAGACCTCTGTGTTTTTAAAAAAGGTGACTTTTGAGGAAAACTCTGCGACTGTGAAAAGCGAGAAAGATCCTCACTTGAAAACCTCCTGACTGACAATGTCTGAGTCAGCCTTTTTCGTTTTTTCTGTGTCAGGCATTTCCCTATGTTCAGTCTGGCTCTGATTCACCCTTTGCGTTACACACACACACAGATTTACTGACAAATCCGAGCAAAACCACCCACCAATGTATGTTAGGTCGCTTTAAGGTGGCCATACACTGAGAGATATGCCCACCTTGAGGTGGGTGATATCGGGCTGATCTGATTGTGGGCCCTAGGGCCCAAAGATCAGATCATAATGGATGGTATTGGGCGGTCGGATCGCGGGACTGCTTCAACGAACAGATCCGAAGGGATTTTTAGTCCTGTCCGATTGACATCTTGCCAGTCGGAGGGCCCCATACACAGCCAATAAGATGCCGACTCGGTCTGTCGGCAGCTTTTATGGGCCCGTGTATGGCCACCTTTAGTATCCATGCTGTTAAAGAAACAGACTGATACAATTGAGCTTCTGAAACTGACCAATACATGCCATCAATTTCCCCCTTCAAACCAGTGGTCTAACTACTGGGAGAGCGTAGGGTGTGACCAGTCTGTGTTTTCATGTTGCATTGACTTTAACCATTATTCCCTCTCCATTACACTTAAGCATTTAACATTATTCATTCCAGCAGACAGCATGTTCCTGGCATCTGTCAAACCCAGAATTGCCCTTCATACTGCCAGATGGTGCAGAGTGATTCATTAATCCAGAAATCTATTCCACTGGTACATGGGCCAAAAGCAACAAACTTTACACCACAAACTTTGCATCTAATTCTTGACATTGTAAAAAGTGAATACAATAGTATGGCTGGCAATAGAATAAGTAAGATCAATTTCTTGATTTTGAGGTTAGTTGGATTAAGATGTTAGATTGCATGGTATCAAAAGTTCTCAATGCATGGAACCTGAAACCATTTATGTGACGTCTTCCTATTTGTTGGCAGGTTTTAATGCTAAAAGGCAGACTAGCATCTTCATGAATAAAAACAGAATATTCACATAAAAATAAAAAATGGAATGATTGGATTCTCTAGTGTATGTGGACATTGTGTAAATGGTTATTGAACATGTGTACAACGTATATTCAATAAACCCAGTATAGGGACAGGCTATGTAAAATGGACTCTGTTAGACAATTTCCTCCTATAATCTGGTTTAAGGGCAGAGTTTATGAGACATATAGGTGTACCAGGGGAAGCAATATATGTGTGTGCTGTTATTAATGTGGCACAGAGCTCTGCTTGCACCTGCAATGGGTAGAAGTGATGGTCTCTGTGTATGGGCTCCTTACTAATCCAGAAAATGTGTCTGTTCCCATAGTAAATAAGCACTATAATGTTATTGTAAATTGTATTCTGTGCTTGACAGAGGGCACCTGGACCAAAATACCTTGCAGCACAATAATAAATTCTTTAATAAGCAGCCTAATCTACCTGTTGTGTACTCCTACCTAGAGCCAAGGTACATGGATTTGCAAGAACTACTTCAGACGAGTCAAGAAGGCGCTATACAGACTAAAAATAAATTTAATGCCTTATCTGTGTATGAGAAAAGTGTTATACAAGAATCTGTCAGACCGTAAGCTCTTTTGGGCAGGGCGATCTTCACCTTTGTATCGGTTACTGGTTACTATGTATGTAATTCTCTATGGTTTTTTTGTATAAACCTATTTATTGTACAGCACTGTGGCAGTCTAAAAAAATACACGCTAAGAATAATGATAATCTAGCTGGTTCTAGAAGTAAGCTTCTGAGGTTTAGGCTTCTGAATTTGCTTCAGTTAAGAACCTTTTGCCCACAAGGTGGCAGCAGTGCTGAGAAAATAAATGGTATTGACAATAAATAAAATAAATAAAAATAAAGTATTCATAATAAACAGATTAAGTATTTTATAACAGCTGCTATCAGTTCTTTGAATGTCCCCCAGGGGAGGAGAAAAGCAGAGGAGTGAAGGAGGTAGGGGAGAGTGACAAAGGGGAGAGTGACAAAGGGGAGAGTGACTGAGGGGGAGGGAAGCGAGAGCGACAGAGGGAGTACGACAATAGAACTGGGGGTAGGCAGAAGACAATTTAACAGATACCTGCCCAGTGCCCCCCTCCCTCCATCACTGCGCCCTAGGCAGGTACCTCTTTTGCCTACCCCTAGGTCTGGCCCTGAGTATAGCTTTAAAAATATCTTCCTGGTCTAGGTATTCAATTTTAAAATAAACAAAGTTTCTGGAACAAAGTGTCTACCCCAGGAAATTAGGTAATGGGGAAGACAAGCCAATTGTTTTCCCAATTATTTCTTTGTAACACAAGATGCAGAATTAAAACGGGAAAGATTTCTCCTAAAGGAGGACAAAACTATTGCTAGGTCAGTGGATATTTTAAATGCACTACAAACTTAGAATTTTATTTAGGGAATTTAAGGGTCACATTGTTGGCTGGGGGACTTGCTTTTAAATGCACTATAAACTTTGAATGCCAATATAGTTAGGGACTCACATTCAATCAGGGGCCTTGATGAGGCACGTGAGCTTATATATTTTGGTACTAACACCTAATAATTATTTTTAAAGGTAAACCATGCGCTGGCAATTTTTCTTCTTTTTGTGTACAAATATTGGTCAACTCCAGATTGTGGGTTAGACCAAGCCCTGGCACAAGGGTGTTTGTAGCAGCTGGTCAATGCATGGGTTAGACCGAGCGCTGGTGATTTCTCTCTATGTCTGTGGATAGGCTGACTTGTGGTGTATTGAAACACTATTGGGTGAATGCAGTGTGCAAAGTGAAATTTCTAGCACCATGTTTTTTCCCCCACATTAAAGTGTTTTTCTTAACAACGTGACAATTTGCTTGGCACATCTACAATGCGTCTACCCCAATTGTTTCCAATTCTACCTGGTGTAATTTTCTGTGTTTGGTGTGCAAGTGACTTGTGTACCCTATCCTTTAGGCACAAGTGTGCTACACCTTTGATGCAGGGCGCAAGGTACACGTGGAGCTACAGTCTGGTTAGGAAGTGCTAGTAACTCCAAGGTCCCCCGCCTAAAAGGGTGCAGCAGCAACAATTTGGAACGGAAGGCAGGACTGACCTGTGCTCAGCGCAACTATACAAAATTGCAAATACATGTATCAATTTAGCCTATATACCATCATTAAGGCTCAATAACACTTGCAATGGACTCACGTAGTAATATAACAGTGCATCTTTCAATTTACAATTGGAATTCGATTTTTGTCTCGAGTGAACAAAAATGATCCTTGCTCCAAATATCCTTTCTCTCCCTATTTGACAAACACATGATTAAAACAATAAACACAAGTACATATGTCTAAAAAACACATTCATGGGCCAGTTACTAACTTTGCCTTTCTTTCAGTTTTATAATTTAGAAGTTAATCACTGCACAAATAGTGGGAAAAAACCATAGCATTTGCATCAATAACAATATGCTTCTTTAAAAGCTATTTGTCACGTTACACATTCCTCTCAAAGGAACAGGTGCCTGCAAAAGGATTCATAGTCATAGCAGGTTTAAATGGCAAAATATCTCATGAGGATAAGGTTAATTAGGTTGGAAAATCACCATCAATGGAAAAAAGGATGTTTTGGTCTATTCTTTGTTCTGGACCCATGAGAACTGTAACAAGCCAAGATAAATTCAGAATTTGAAGAAGTTGATGAACAGATGTTTGGAAATTCTTAGTTTTACATCATTAGGCTGCACAAATAATTGCTGTGTTTTGCTTCATTATTTATTGTCACAAAACCTGCACTTTCCCTTTTGTTTTGTTATATTTTCAGTGCCTTATAATTTCTGCAAATTACTAAAAAGTAGGGGTAGAGATTTCTGGTAACAGTTATTTTCAGATACTTTGCATGCCATCTGAAGTGAATTGGGTAAGGTGCCATCTTAGCTGATCTACTGCCCGTGCAATGGTCTGGTGCCCTATATGCTGGTTTCAAACTGAGTTTTTGCTTTACATGTGAAATATAAACTAGGCAGAAAGCCCAGTGCAGCTCTGAGAATGATGGGGAGTTATGTTCCCAGTTTATCATCTTTTATTTATTTTTTTTAGGCTAACAAAACATTATTGAGGATAATAAAGTTGAATGATACATTGTACAGAATTTGGTTGGCTATGTAAATGGGGTTTATAAGTACCCACTGGCTGTATTCATTTACTGTAATACACTGATATGGTTGAACTCAGTCTACCTTCACTACTTTGACTCCTAAAGAAAATCGAGAAAGCTCTGCAAGTGCCTGTATTCAACTGTCTTGTGTCCTGGACACCTACAGAGATCCTACTCCTTTAAATGACCAGACAAGTCAGACAGTGGAAGACCAGAAAAGTAGATTAATAATCAGTCAGGTAAAGTCAAAAGAGGCAGTAGATTGGTGGACATTAACGCCCCTCACTCTCGTGCTGGTGCGTACTAGGTCAGGCTATAATGTTTGCCTCACAAGGTGCATAACAGCCCCCTCTCTTCACTGGAAACATTTGTAAAGGGCATGTAAGAGCGGGAAATACAACCATAAAAATCCTTTCCATTTTAAAAAAAGAGATTTTCTTGAGCCCAACTGGTCTGGCAATATTTATTGTATGCAAGAATGTACTGTATGTAAGAATCTTGATAGGCTCAGCAGAGAGTTGGTACTCTACTAAAGAGAGTTCAATTATCAACAACTAATTATTGCCAACATTGTAATTTTTTTTTGGAAGGAGATAACTTTATGGAGAAGGCCCCTAGAATTCACTTTGTTGGGACAGAATGGCTCCCAATTCAAAGGTTTCCATTTCAAATACAATACAATAGACAAGATGTATCTAGGCGTGCAAAAACAGGAGCAAACACATAAGTCTTTTTTACTCAAACAGGCAAACTGGGCCTCAGGAGAACGTTTGTATTAGCTGTTTTTTTAAGTGAGATAAGTTCAACGATTTGGGAGAAGCATTTAATCAACTATCTGTAATAGGTTGTAAATCCTCTGGATGGATCCATTTCCTGGTCCAAACTAACTGTGACACAATGGGAACTTTGGACCAGGGAAAGAGTCTTCCTTTGCTGTAGTGTGTTCGCCAAAAATCTTTTGTGGCCCCAGGTCCAGAATATTCAACTAGTATACAATTTAAATTGTGCACTTCAATTTAGTTCTTATAATTTACATTGCGCTGAAAAGAAGGATTCCCCAAGAAGGCTTCATTAGAGAATTTCAAGTCTTTAACCTCATAAATAAGACCTCACCCATTTGATCATTTTGAGGGTTAATTAAATGTATTGAGGGTAGCAGCAAAACAAGTAATGTTTCTGTCTAGGTAGGGGTAACATTTTCTGGCAGTTGTTGAGATATTTGACGCTCAGGCAGGAAGGGGGTATTTCTGGTCCTGCCAAGCATTTAACAAGAGGCAAAGAAAGTGTCCAATTAATTAAACAGAAGGTTTTGTTAGGATTATTATATTCTTGTATTTTATACTATAGCATATTTATTACTCATTTTTTTGTGTATTAACAGGGTGTGTATAAATATACAAAAGCTTTTTATTTGTATAAGTATAAACATCAAAATTCTATTTTTTTCCCCAAGTGTAGAACATGTTACATAAATAGGATTTCAACAAACTTCAGCATGTTTGCAGTACAGGTTTTCATTTTTTATTAAACGTTGATTTGATATGGCCTCTTGTGTCCCCTGCTGCAACTGCCAGCCCCAGCTGTAGTTCTCCTGAATTCAAGATGTTGTTGGCTTTCTGAAGTGGGATCCTATTAGTTATTTGTGTATATAATGCCTAATAGTGATTACAGTGGGACCTGTGAATGCTACTCTATATAACAGCATAGTCCCTAGGTTTTCTTTTATCCAGACACCATAAAACTACACCATAAATGTACTCTACTTATAAGCAGGATTTAATGGGTACCATGATATGTTTGTCAAGAGCCCTTGAGCCTTGCAAGAGTTACCTCAACATATTCATGGATGCAAAATACACCAACAGTTTTAAACAAGAGTAAAGGAAGCTGAAATACAGACCCTGAGAAAATGCAACATTATTTACCTTTAGAACTTAACTACGGGGAAAGTTCCACTATTTGAAATAGGAAAGTCCTTATAGAGTACTGCACAGGAGATGACTGAATATGAGCGCTGCAGTAGGGAAGGAAGTGGGCAGAAAAGTCTGAAAAAATGCAGTGTTACATAAAACATCTACTGTATATGATCCTTGAGTATATCAAACATGATTTGTCTGTAGCTGCTTACAATCATCAAAAACCACCAGACCGCAGTCTGCATGATCACAAGTCTGTTGAGCCAAACAAGTTAAAAGGTTTATACTGTCATTTTGTAATCCATACAAATGTTGATTCTAGAAGGCTGAGTGTGTTTAAAAATAATAAGGCCATTAGAGGATAATTATCCAGTACTAAGCAAGGATTCCCAGTGCTGTCAAAGATAATTATAGCAAGCAACAGTGATGCAATAAAGGGATACTCTTCTGTGCTTAGAAACAGTGTATAGATATACATGGGGTGCTGTCCTGGGAATAAAAACAAATTGTCAAAGCAAACTGAGAACATACAAGACATGATATTTTATATAAAATATATTGTGACAAGTATATATTATAATGATTTCTAGAACATGAAAGAATGCCAAAAAATATATACTATTTTCTTACAGCTTGCAAGAAATCATTTGCTGGTTAGTGTGAGTGCTTTATACTATAAATGAACAAATGCCCCATCGTCCTTGCAAAGGTGGTCAGAATCCAGGTTTGTTTTTAACCTGTCCAATGTGTGTATATGACTGCTGGCATCATCAACTAGGGCAAGAAACAGAGTAACGATGACACATTTTTTTTGTTGTTTTTGCCTTCCGTGTTTCAGAACTGGTGCACATTAAAGAATATTTTTTTCGACTGTATGTGAGGGTTCACTGCTTATTTCAGGTGAACTTTAAAGGGATTCTGTCATGATTTTTATGGTGTAGTTTTTATTTCTAAATTACACTGTTTACACTGCAAATAATTCACTCTAACATATATTAATTCCTGAACCAAAACATGTATTTTTTTTTAGTTGTAATATAGGCAGCTATCTCAGTGCATTTAGCCTGGTCATGTGCTTTCAGAATGAGCCAGCACTTCACAATGGAACTGCTTTCTGACAGGCTACTGTTTCTCCTACTTAATGTAACTACAGGAGTTAGATTTTTACTATTGAGTACTGTTCTTATATTTACAAGATAGATGTTATCTTGTTACCTACTAATTTTTCTGCTGATGTGCTGCTGGAGGAGGAAAGGGAGGGGGGTGATATCACTCCAATTTGCACTGCAGCAGTAAAGTGTGACTGAAGTTTATCAGAGCACAAGTCACATGACTGAGGGCACCTGGGGTAAATGGAAATGTCTAGCCCTGTATCAGATTTCAAAATGAAATATAAAAAGATCTGTTTGCTCTTTTGAAAAAAAGATTTCAGTGCAGAAGTCTGCTGGAACAGCATTAACTTATGCGCTTGGAAAAAAAACTTGTTCCCGTTACAAAATCCCTTTAACAAACCATTAATATTCATGCATTCTTTGTTATTGTTCCTGTCTAAGTGCTTGAAGGGATGGCTCACTTTTCAGTTAATTTTTGTATGTTATAGAATGGTCAGTTCTTAGCAACTTTTCAATTGGACTTCATTATTTATTTGTTATAGTTTTTTAATTATTTGCCTTCTTCTTCAGTCTATTTCCAGCTTTCAAATGGGGGTCACTGACCCCATCTAAAAACAAATGCTCTATAAGGTTACAAATGTATTGTTATGGGTACTTTTTATTACTCATTTTTCTATTCCCTCCCTTTCCTGTTCATATGCCAGTCTCTTAAGTCAAATCAATGCATGGTTGCTAGGGTTATTTGGACCCTAGCAACCAGATTGACAAAATAGCAATCTAGAAAGCTGCTGAATAAAATGCTTAATAAATAAAAAAACACAAATAATTCAAAATATAAACCAATTGCAAATTGTCTTAGAATATCACTCTCTACATCATACTAAAAGTTAATTTACAACAACAACAACCCCCATTAAGCATTTTTGGGACTGAGGCCTGCCAATCACTGCTGAGTATATGTGTCAGCCAGGACACTTTCCTTCTAGTAGAATTAGAAGGGGCGACAAGCGGACCTAAGTGTTTATCAGTTTCCTGGTACTTGAAAGCAGGACTTTACTTGCATAGCAGAGGCTCTTTTATTAGAAAGGGCTATTCAAGGTTTAAAGCTGTTCATTTAAAGCAGGCCCTGACATAGCAGGCATCACGTAAATCAATACTCATCAAAAGTATGCAGCACCTTAACCAAAGATCTCATTAATCTAAGTAAATCAACACCATATATTCAATATATTGTTCAATATAATAAGCACAGTGTTGCAGAAGCTCCCTGGTCCCCTGTCTCATAAGTGATCTAATATCTATGCAAATGCATGTATGTACAAAACAGGGGTTTTTAGTAACAAAGTTATGTTCATAAAATCGATAAGCCACCATGCCACGTCATGGTGAACCCCATATGGTGGTCCCTAACTATTTACCTCCGGTCATAGTATATAAAGGCTGACACCTCCCTGCATGGTAGCATTTCTTGGGATAAGTGCAGTGGCGTAACTAAATATTACTGGGCCCCACAGCAAATTATTTTTCAGGCCCCCAAAATGTCTAGAGGTTGACCTGTTTTACCAATATTTATTGAAATTGTATATGAATTAGGGCCTCATGGGACCCCTATACCTCCTGGGCCCCCCTGCAGCCAAAGGGTCTGCTTCGTCTGTAGTTACACCCCTGGATACGTGTCTCTTGACCTGGGCATTGGCTTCAATGATGGCTTAGTCCTCTCCTGCCATTAGCCTTTAAAAGAGAGTGATTGCCTACAGACCACAGCGTTGGAACTACAGGCTTAATCCTCCCCTGCTTGCAGCTTTTAAGAGAGAGAGGCACGGGGCCACCATTTAAAGGGACAGGTGTGTGGGTGCTACAACCACATGGAGCTTGGCCTGCAGCATAACTGCTAGACTTCCGGCAGAATAACTCTGCTATAAATTACATGCACTAAATAAATTCATTATGGGTCTTTTATCTCTTTCAAATGATTTTATGCAGAGTTGTTCATTAACCCCAATAAATGAAACTGACTAGACTCCCTCTAGTGAATAAGAAAGGTTTTGCATGTTGTATGTACAGAAAGAGTTTTGGCCTAAAAACAAACATATGAATTTTAACTGGATTTGAACCTATTGTACAGCTGAAAAGAGGCTTGACACACAAATAATTGAATTATAATATATCATTGACACAAATATATAAATATAATTATCGGAAAATGCTAACCAACATTTTAACATGTATTAACATTTTTCAGTTATTTCAGTGCAGGAGATTCTTTCTTATGATTACTGTTACCATTGAAACCCTGTCAGCTCATCATAACCCGAGACTCCAATTCCCACAATGCCTTGTATGTTCTATGATTAGCAAACCTGAGGAGAATAACAGAAGAGTGCAATGTATTATGGGAATTGGGATTCTTGGCTAGAGCAGAGCTGATTTCATTATGCTGGTAACTTTCACCTGTTATCTCATTTTTAAAGTACTGCACATTTTTAATTTAATCTGGACATTTTCATGCATTTCATTATGCAAAAATACGTGTTTTTCTTATTTTGGTGGATATGCCCTTTAGGTAGCAGCTAGATTTAAATTAGCTTTAAATTAACTTTTAGTATGATGTAGAGAGTGATATTCTGAGACAATTTGCATTGGGTTTCCACTTTTTATTATTTTTGTGGTTTTTGAGTTACTTAGCTTTTTAATCAGCAGCTTTCCAGTTTGCAATTTCAACAATCTAGTTGCTAGGGTCCAAATTACCCTAGCAACCATGCATTGATTTGAATAAAAGACTGGAATATGAATAGGAGAGGCCTGAATAGAAAGACAAGTAGTAAAAAATGGCAATAACAAGTCCTTTATAGCCTTACACAGCATTTGTTTTTTAGGTGGGGTCAGTAACCCCCATTGGAAAGCTGTAAATAGTCCGTAAAAGAAGGCAAATAATTCCAGAACTACACAAAATAAAGAGGACCAGTTGAAAAGTTCACTAGAATTGGGAGTTCTATAATATATTAAAAGTTAACTATAATGTGAACCACCCCTTTTAAATTATTAAATAAACTTGTCTTAAGGATTCAAGGCACTATGCTCTGTTCTTTTCAAGTAATAAAGCAAATGGCAGTCACTTTCAATATCCAACTTTTGGATAACTGTTTTTTGCTGCAAGCCGTGTGCACCACTAAAGTAGTGTATCGATATATAATGACAGTGTCTGACACAAGGTATTTTATGAACCATGAGTATTTGGCCCTTTTTTCTGCAACTAGATACATCAGTCGGAATGTATAAAACTATGTTATTGAGTCTGTTATCTGTTTGTATGAAGTGAAGTCATACATATTGTTCTCCTTTAAGGCTTGTTGCTTCATATGAAAGTGCCCCTAATCCCAAGCCTTCTGGATAACAGATCACAAGCCAATTTTTCTTGCCCCTGCCAACCTTTTCTGATCATTTCATGTGACTGAGTTTTTTAAGCTTCACATTTGTTGCTGGTAATTTAAGAGATGTAGTTTTTATGTTATTTCAATCTTAAATTTGGTAGACATTGTAATGTACTGTATTGGCAGTTGTGTATGCACATCAAATGTCTAAACCCTTACTAAAGATATGGAAAAATTATTTTCTCGAGGATTTATTCATATATCTAAACCAGAGCTATGCAATACGCAGCACCACAGCTACGGTTCAACATATACCTATGTTTTGGTAGTTCAAAACTCTGTCTAAATGTTCTTTACTAAAACTAGAATATACCAATTTCAATACAGATATTATTATTTTATTAACATGTATTTATATAGCGCCAACATATTGCGTAGCACTGTATTTTATTTTATTGATAGGGAATCAATTATCCGGAAATCTGTTATCCAGAAAGCTCCAAATTATAGGATGGCCATCTCTCATAGACTGCATTTTATCCAAATAATTAAAAAAAAAAAAAAAGATTTCCCTTTTCTCTGTAATAAAAAAAACAGTAC
Organism: Xenopus laevis; assembly: GCF_017654675.1. Classification (NCBI taxonomy): domain Eukaryota; kingdom Metazoa; phylum Chordata; class Amphibia; order Anura; family Pipidae; genus Xenopus; species Xenopus laevis. Next base: position 70,005,007 of record NC_054371.1, on the reverse strand, counting down.
ATTGTACTTAATCCAAGATGTAATGAATCCTTATTGATAGTAAAACAAACCTATTGGGTTTAGTTAATGTTTAAATGTTTTTAGCAGGCTTAAGTTATAAAGATCCAAATTATGCAAAGATCCCTTATACCGAATTTTGGATAATAGGTCCCATACCTGTATCAGAAAGGGATCTGGTGACGCCATTGATAATACATATAAAAAATTGTTTTATTATCCTTAAACTAACAATAAACATATTCACTCCAACATTAATAAGGTAAAACATTAGTAATTGCAACAGTTGCTGTAAACCGCTTTGGGAACACAGCAATCAGAAATCAAAATAATAAACAACAAATAAACAAGGACACATTTGTCTTGGTACAGTTGCACAAAGCAAAAACAGTAAGCTTTTTTGGTCTAGTGGAGCTCAGATGCCTGAGGGAAGGGGTGAGTTTTATGGTTGTCAAATATGATAACTTTAAAAAATCGTCTGCCCTCCATTTTATAGGTTCTTCTGTAACATTATGGGCAAATGTTTAATGTGATTGAATCAGAAACAAAGGTCTAATATACATAAGCAAGGGGTAAACAACTAGTTTACTGCAGACCCAAATGCTTGGCCTGCAAATGAAAAGAAAACATGTTTCCATGCAAAATGAAACTCAAAAGCCAGTTTATTCTAGGGGTTACTAGATCAGGTCAAACATTTGCCCTGTTACACAATAACTGTTTAAGTGTTCCAAAAAAAACCCTACAAATTTAGAAAATAACATTTTGATTGCACAGCAGTAGACTACACACCAACTTTCCATAAAAGAAAAAAAGGGCATAATATTAATATTGTTTGTTTTTATATATCATGCTAATATCCAACATGTACATACACTTATAGATACGTAATATGCTCCCATTATTTTAGGTTTTCTTGTGGAAAAAATGGTCTGTTGAGTAACATACAGTACAACAGTGTTTGCGTTTAGTTTTAACAAAGCTGCTTGATGTATTATTTTCAAGTATAGGTTTGGATTTGTCTGAAGACAAAGATCAACCAAATAGAAGTTGAAAACAGCAATCAATCTGGTCTTCACTTTTATTTTCCTACTTGTTCAAAGTCAATTGCTGACTGGATGCTACTGGCAAGTTTACAAGTGCAATTTAGCGTTTACATTCATAAATCATAGTATTTGGTATGCTTCTGCAGGCCTCATTTATGTTAGGGATTAGTGATGGGTGAATTTATTCGCCAGGCGCGAATTCACAGCAAATTTGCGCGATTCGCCGCCAGCGAATAAATTTGCAAAACGCCCGCAAAAATTCGCGCCGTTTTGCGAATTTTTCGGCGAAGCGAAATGGCGCAAATTCGCCCATCACTAGGGATGCACCAAATCCACTATTTGGGATTCGGCCGAATCCCCGAATCCTTCATGAAAGATTCGGCCGAATACCAAACTGAATCCGAACCCAAATTTGCATTTGTAATTTAGGGGTAGGAAAGGAAAAAGTGGAAAAAACCATTCTTTTGTGATGAAAAGTCATGTGATTTTCCTACCCGCCTCTAATTTACATATGCAAATTAGGATTCGGATTGGCCAGGCACAAGGATTAGGCCGAATCTGAATCCTGCTGAAAAAGGCAGAATCCCGAACCGAATCCTGGATTCGGCGCATCCCTAATTTATGTAATGGAATTAAGTTCCAAATGCAGTTTATAGTGACACAAGATTCCCCAATACAACAAATCTTTACAGATAAGGTCAAGGTAAGGATAAGGTCAAACAAAACAAAAATGTGGCCTCAAAGCCATACAAAGAACCTAAACAAAGAGATCATACAGAAGTACTAAAGGTAAATCACCATTTTATGTTCTTTTTAAGGATAAGGGCGCACGTTAACAGTCAGGGAGATTTAGTCGCCCGGCGACAAATCACCTCTTCTCCAGGCGGCTAATCTCCCGAAAAGCCTTTCCACCGGCAGAATCTAAATTGCCAACGGAAGGGCACTCAGAGCGTTTTGTTTTCCGAAGTCGCCTCACGAGGGAACTTTGGGCGACTTCGGAAAACAAAGTGCTCCGAGTGCCATCCTGCCGGCAATTTAGCCAGCAGGAAGGCTATTTGGGGAGATTAGTCGTCCGAAGAAGAGGTGATTGTTCACCAGGCAACTAAATCTTCCTCAAATCTTTTCATTTGTCTCTGCCCTTAAGGGGTTGTTCACTTTTAAAATAACTTTTAGCATGATATAGAGTTCAATTTCCTGAGGCAATTTTTTTTTATTTGTGGTTTTTAAGTTATTTAGCGTTCCATTCAACAATTGTCCTGTTTGTAATTTCAACAATCATGTTGCTAGGGTCCAAATTTCCCTAGCAACCCTATAGTTGTTGGAATAAGAGACTGGGATATGAATAGAAGAGTGTCTGAATAATAAAAAAGTAGCAATAACAATATTGCCTTACAGAGCATTTGTTTTTTTTTTTAGATGGGGTCAATGACCCCCATTTGAAAGCTGGAAAGAGCCAGAAGACAATTTTAAAAACTACAAAATAAAAAATTAAGGCCAATTAAAAAGTTGTTTAGATTTGTTCATTCTATAACATACTATAAGTTAACTTAAAGGTGAACCAACCCTTTAAGGCCATTAGAAGAAGGAAGACGATCGATCCATGGTGCTCACTGGAAGAATCCCCGGGTTGGTGCAGTTTTCTGCTGATAGGAACACCGGCCCAGAGTGTCAGGTAAGTAAATGCAATCACTTTAGGGTGCATAAGTTTTGACAAACCCAAGTAAAAAGTATTTACTTCTCCTTTAAGACTGTGGCTACATGTGTGTTGATGCAAGATGGTTTTTGATTGAACTAAAACATTGCTTCTATGGGAGCACATTTGTTTCTTTACAACTTAAGTAAGGCATTCTAAAGTTTTAGGAACAATGTTGTACCTGTGTTACATTGGAGATACTCCTCTCATGCCTAAACAAAAGAAAACGATTTATAAACAAACCACTGAACCTTTGTAAAACATTCCAATGCATTCCTACCACACTGACAACTCAAAATATTTTTATCAGTGGCTAAATGTGTTCGCTGCTGGTTAAGAATGTTGTAACTCTCTTGGTAGGCACTAGGCATACCCTCATTCCTCACAAATTCTCATTTAATAAATAAACATCCTGCTCATTCCCTTTGCCAAAGTCACAAAACTTCTGGCATATCAAACTGTATTTCACCACAGTAACCACGAATCATATAATTGGTTGCACAAGGGAAACAGTCCCTCAAACACATTCATCAGCACGGTTTCACACAGATGATATAGATGTTTTAAGGCATTTTTTTATGAAATTAAATAACACAGGAAAATATAAACATTTTGAATGTAGAATTAATCTGAGGTAAAAAAAAACAAGAAAAAAAACAAAGTTTAACAAAAAAAAGCCATAAAGTCTAATATGTTCATGTTGTCATTTAGCAAAGGCTTGTCTTTCTCATAATTCTAAGAAACTCTTGTTCATTGATTTCACCATCTCCATCGCGATCGGCTTCATCAATCATTTCCTACAAAAACACAAAAGTTTAAAAAGTGGGTGTTCCAAAAAGAAATATATATCCTAGAATAAACATGAATATTAATTTAACTGTACAACATTATTATAATTCAGCTCCCTGCGGTATCTTTATAATAACACCATCTGTGACACTGCAGCTGAACCCCTATAATAGCCATTTCTTACACAGTTATGCATTTGCAAAATGCAAGTTTGAGCAGGGCTGTGGAGTTGGTACATAAACCCTTTGACTCCTCATATACGGTTACCTCTGATGCAGACTCCTCTGTTTTTACAGGAACAGTAACACCAAAAACTTTAAGTGTATGAAAGTAATTAAAATATAATGTACTGTTGCTCTGCACTGGTAAAACGTGTTTGCTACAGAAAGACTACTATAGTTTATATAAACAATCAGCTGTGTAGCCACGGGGGCAGCAATTCAAGCTGGAAAAAAGGAGAAAAAGCACAGGTTACATAGCATGTAACAGATAAGCCCAGTCCAATACTATGGTGTTTTATCTGTTATGTAACCTGTGGAAACACACAGCTTTTACCAATGCATGCTAACAGTATATTACATGTTAATTACTTTACGCTTTCATTTTTTGGTGTCACTGTTCCTTAAATATACCAATAAACCACATCCGTCTGTAATTCTAAAACAAAATCAAAGTTTAACTACATAAACAATTGGAAACCCTAAAACAACATATATTAATTGATAATATATTGGATTGAACTCCAAAAATAGATGTAGTAAAAAAATCTTTTTATTAGAGCAAAAGCATCACTACTAAGCCCTTTGCTGTCAAGTTTTTGCTCTAATAAAATTACTTTTTTTACTACATCTATTTTTGGGTTACAATCCAGTTTGTGCCAACCCATTTATGATTATCTGCTATATTGCCTTCCTTAGCTGAAGGTTTAGGGTTTGTGCACCTGGATCCCCTGCTTGTTTGGGTAAGTCAACCCCAACATTACTGCTTATTGCATTGACACTGAACATTTATATATATATATATATATATATATATATATATATATATATATATATATATATATATATATATATATATATATATATATATATATATATATATATATATATAAATTGAACCTGGCATATAGCTGTAGAATAACTTAAATATAATCCAAAATTAACTAGTATTGTTCTTAGAAACAGAATTTCTTCTGCCATATCCTCCTACATGGAAGTTTTTAAATCAGATTTGATTATTTTCAGTGCTTGTACTTAAAGTTATTAGGAGTTGGAATATATTCTGACTCCAGATACCCAAAATTGCTTCCGACTCCACAGCTCTGGGTTTGAGCACACCTAAATGTGTAAGCTAACGGATTCCATTTTATTCACTAACATCTAAATCGGCTTTTTAGGACAGCTGCTTGTCCAATTCACAAACAAGCACGTAGAAAGATTTAAAACTGTATACAAAAAAGTTCATATTGACACCCATGTATAAAATCTCCTAGTAGTTTATAGCGAATTTACCTGTAGCTCTTCATCTGTAAGGTTTTCTCCCAATTCCTTGGCTACCCTTTTCAGATTTTTGAAAGAGATTTTGCCAGTATTGTCATCATCAAATAGACGAAAAGCCTTCATAATTTCCTCTTTTGAGTCTTTTTCACTCTGATACATATAAGAAGAGGTAATTAATGGTCACATTACTAAATCATTTGCAGAATAATTGTATGCAAACCACTACAAGATTTCTTACCATTTTTTGAGTCATGAGAGACAGAAAGTCCTCAAAGTCAATAATTCCAGAACCATCTTTGTCAATGTCAGATATAATTTTTTTCATTTCCTCTTTTTTTGGCTCAAATCCCAAAGCCCGCATAGCCACCTGTCAAATATTAACATATTTAAAATTTTCTGACTGGCATTTATGAAATACATATTATGGCACCGTTTATAGTATACACAGAACATGCCAGGCAATAAATCTGAAATTGGACAAAACATTCATTCATATTGGTACGTTTATGGTAGAGTCCTGTGTGGAACCAATTCGACCCACAACTGCCTTATCCGCAACCTGTTGACCACCATCAAACAGGAAGTGATGTTGCTGTAAACCGGAAGTGACGTCATCAAACGTGGGTGGGGACAGAAACACGTTTTGTAAAATTTTAAAGGGACTAAAATATAGACAATGTAACATAAGATAAGAAATTTAGATGAGACCCCCAACCTGCATCTATACCCACACCTGAAAATCCAACCGTCTTTTCACAGGGTACCCACTTTTTTTGCAGGTAACCCACATACTAGACCCGCTATAGGACTCTAATGTATGGACAATATCAGATGTGATACCTTCAAGAGAATAAAAATGCGCCTTTTATGGTCAAAACAGATTCTGCTTTTTACTTTTAATCAAGTGTTTATATGGTAAAAGTAATGAATCCCTTTGAAAATCATTCCATCCACAATAAGATGGTAAGTTTTGCCCTTGTACAGTAAAACAGAAGAAACTGCACAGCCCACTGCTGATAAAAAGTTTTTATCAAAAACTGATGACCCATTTTAATTTATAAGAGGTCTCTAAGGGGCAAATTTACTTATGGTCGAATATCGATCGAACGATTTTTCTTCGACCAAAAAAAGATTGCAAAGCCTATGGGGACCTTCCCCATAGGCTAACATTGACTTCGGTAGGTTTTAGAAGTTTTTTTTTTAAAGAGACAGTAGTACTTCGACTATCAAATGGTCGAATAGTCGAACGATTTTTAGTTCGAAACGTTCGATTCAAAGTCGTAGTCGAAGTAGCCCATTCGATGGTCGAAGTATTCAAAAAAAACATTCGAAATTCGAAGTTTTTTTTATTCTATTCCTTCACTCGAGCTAAGTAAATGGGACCCTAAATGTTGTTACTGTTTTGTAATACTGTCAGATAGAAGGGCAGACATCTGGTTTCAGAAAAGAACATTTTTCATGTTTGAAAACATCATAAGATGTACTATAAGATGAAAGCTGGAGAATTCTGCTAAATATATAAGAGCTAAATGTATAATAATGAATTAAAAATTAATCACTGCAGACTGCAATTCTTTTAGTTTCTCAACATGTTTGCTCTTAAAGCAACATGGTTGAATCAGAAATTAAAGTGGCCATATACTTGTGTTACTGATCAGTCCTTATGGTGTATTGTTTATCTCCACAATATATGCACTAATAAAAGGCCGCAGGTCTAAAAACCTGTGTAGCTCTCCTGTACATAAATCTGATGATGTTGAAGAGGATTTCAACTATTGGTGGCCACAAAGAGTTGTAGTTCAGAAAAGCTACATAATCTGCACATTTACTATATTCTCGAGTATATCTATGTATATTAGCTCAGTTTTATAAATAACTTACCTTTAGTTCCTTGACATCAATTGTCCCAGTTCCATCAGTATCAAACAAATCGAATGCTTCACGGATTTCCTTTTTTTGTTCTTCTGTCAGGTCAGGTTTTGCTCCTGTTCTCCTACGCTGAGTTGCACCCAACCCTGGTTTACGCAGAACAGAGGCCTGAAGAGAGGTTGGCAGGGAACTGGATTAGTTGGTGTTATGTTTGTTTTACTTATATATAAATACTTGTCTTCGGAACCATAATAGAACTAAAGTCTTATAACCCAAAATACACAAAACATAGGGTTCTCTAACTTGCGTATGAAACTCCTGTTAACACTTGTTGATTTATTTATCACACATAAATATGTTGTGAAAGTTAGGCTTCATTTCCCTTTTCAGAAACCAAAAATATCAAATCTATCATTTAATTACAAATCTGGTCAACCTGGAATCTGGAATGTCCAGGATCAGTTATCCGGAAAGCTCCAAATTATGAGAAGGTCATCTCTCATAGTCTCCAAATACATGAAACTTCAAATACTTGAAACTTAAAGCAGTACCTTGTATTTGATCCCAACTAAAATTGTATTAATCCTTAGTGCAGGGCCGCCATCAGGGGGGACAAGGGGGAGTGTTGTCCTGGGCCTGGAGGGTATTAGATCTGCTTTTAGTGAGCTGCCGACTTTGGAATGGTGGGCGGGAGCATAGGTGACTGCATCATAAGGCCTGTAACAGCATTCTCTTCCCTTATTGGTCACAGATGTTTAAATCCCGGTTGACCTGCTCAGGAATTGGATTGCTGAGATTTGAACTTCCCCTCCAGCTCATCTAATCCCCATACCACTTTACCGGGACTTAAACTTTTTTTTAACATGTGGGGGACCCTAGCCACCAATTGTACTTTTATGGGCGGGCACTGACCAACACTTTTTTTTTTTAATAACGCAAGGGCTCTGGCCATCAATGTTTTTTTGTTTTCACTGTGGCTGGACCTGTGGGTGGGCGGTGGTCAGAAAATTTTGTGGTACAGGCCTCATTATTTCTAATGGCAGCCCTGCCTTAAAGGAGGCTAACAATATCAGTGAGTATATCTAATGTTTGAATTATTTTAAGTAATGAGAAGATATGGAGATCCAATTTATAGAAAGATCCCTTATCAGGAAAACCCTAGGCCCTGAGCATTCTGGGTAACAGGTCCTATACTATTTAAAAAAATGAAACAGAGCTTGATACATTTTGCCAGAGGGACTTTCTATTCACTCTTATAGGATTTTTAGGGGCATATTTATCAAAGGGTCATATGAGTGAACAGAAACCAATGACATTTCCCTCTTGCGAAGTGTTTAGCTCTGCTGCCTGGTTCAGTTTAAGTCTTATCTAGTGTCCAAGACTGACAGCACTCTGCAAAACTGCCATAACAATAACGGAGGGCTGTGTCTATTCATAATGATTTAGAAAATAAGATCGCCACACATGTTGCTTCAGGGTGTCCAGAATATCAATTCTAACAAAATGAGATGCCTATTGAAGAAAGCATTTTCTACAACAGTGATTACACATATATATATCAATTCGCCTACAGTACAACCAGCAAGGCAGGTAGCGCTGATCTACAAATGTATGGGTTCACTGTACAAGTATAGGGTCAAACCTCAGAATAATCATACAAGTAATGGATCAGATAGGTCAATCAGGTCTAGTTAGTCAACTCAAACTAATAGACTATCCTTTTTTTTCCCTCTACTTATTACTTGAATTATATTTCTAAATAATTTTGTCAGTTTGAATATATGTAGAATGTATTTCTTATTTGTATCTGTAAACATAGCAACATCTTAAAGGGGTAGTTCGCCTTTAAGTTAACATTTATTATGTTATAGAATGGCTGATTCAAAGCAGCTTTTCGATTGGTCTTCATTCTTTTTTATAGTTTTTTTTTTAAAATTATTTTCCTTTTTCTTCTGACTCTTTCCAGCTTTCAAATGGGGGTCACTGACCAATCTAAAAAAACATATTCTCTGTACGACTATACAGTTATTGGTATTGCTACTTTGTATGACTCATCTTTCTATTCAGGCCCTTCCCTATTCATATTCCAGTCTCTCATTCAAATCAATGCATGGTTGCTAGGGTAATTTAGATTCTAGCAACCAGATTGATGAAATTGCAAACTGGTGAGGTGCTGAATAAAAAGCTAAAGAACTCAAAAATCAAAAATAATAAACGATAAAAACGAATTGCAAATTGTCTCAGAATATCACTCTCTACATCAAACTAAAAGTTAACCAACCCCTTGAACCCATTTCCCTTGCATTCCACTACTAATGCAATGAAGCTGACCCCCACCTGAGTCTCTCTTCTTCATGACGGGTGCGCATGCACAGTAAAAGTGAGTGAAAAGTCAAGCTTTAAGCAAAAAGCCGTCTTTTTCACACTGTTGTTTTCCGACACCTCCCAGTGATTTGAACAATCCTTCTCCTTTACATTATTTCAAGCATTGAACAAGTATTTCTGTGCTTCACTTTTGATTCCAGTGAAAAAAAATGAAGCCTCAATGACTTGACAATATCTGTATGTAACATAACGGCAACATGACATGGAAATTAGCATTGTCACTGTTGAATTATCTTGTGACTATTATTAAATGATTTGATGAGTTTGTTTCTTTCAATATGCAAAAAGAAAAAAAAACTTGGTACAGTTCCCTCTTCAGACAGCATCCAGGTAGTGTTTAGGGTTTTCGGTAAGTGTTTGGTTGCAGATATTGTTGCTAAATACAGTGCAGCCCATACCAATATACAGTTTTGGTACTACCTTTAAAGGAGAAACAAACCCTTTATTAAAAAAAACCCTACCCCACATAGACCCCCCTCACTCTAGCTGCTACCCCAGGTAAATGCCCCTAATTTTTTACTTCAGTGCAGATTCAGGGATCGGAAGGTCACGGCAGCCATCTTCCTGGTCTTCGATAATCTGAGAATGAGATCGGCAGAGCAGTGCATACGCATTTGGAGCAATTTCCCGGCTTGTGACAAATGCGCAGAAATGGACGGAAATTGCCGAAGCGCTGGAAGAAGACACGAAGCGCTGGAAGATGGCTGCCATGAACTTCGATCCCTGAATCTGCACCGAGGGGCAGTGTCGGACTGGCCCACAGGGATACCAGGAAAACTCCCGGTAAGCCCAGGTGTCAGTGGGCCCTCCTGCTTCTAAATATTTGGCTTATTTCATGGCCAATCCCTATTTCTATGAGTATAAAGAGGCTAAATAGATGGAATAATAGGTTATAGTATGTAAAGAAAAGAGACTAGGAGAATAGAGATTGAGTGAGGGGAGGAAGAAAATAATACTTTGTGTGGGCCCCTGGTCTAAAGGTTTTTGGGTGGGCCCCCGGTCTAAGGGTTTTTGGTGGGCCCCTGGGGTCCCAGTCCGACACTGCTGAGGGGTAAGTAAAGAGTTAGGGGCATTTGCCAGGGGTATCAGCTAGGCTGGGGGGAGGAGGGAGGGGGGGTCTATGTGGGGTAGGGTTTTTTTAATAAGGGGGTTGTTTCTCCTTTAAATCACTCAATTTATACAAGAATACAAATTGCCAATGTGCAATTTGCAAAATTTGTCATGGTAAAAAGTGTCATGGTAAATGTCAACAGTGAAATTTCCCCAAACTATGTGGACTGACTCGGGGGGTAACTTCATAGCACTCATAGTGAATAAGGTTGCCTCCTGGTCAGTTGCATGATAGCAATAGGGAAAAACCATAAAAACATAGGATGGCCGGTATTTTTTTTCTAGAAAAGGTGCCAACCCTAGTGGTGAAATACAGGGGCAATGTGTTTTGCTGTTGCTATGGGTAACAGGATCTGACACATGAGGAGGAGAAATGTGTGCAACTTGCAATATTTGGCGCAGTTGTGAGGTAGATTTCAACAGTGGAATTTCACTAAACTGACTCAGGCAGAGGGTCAACTTCACAGCACTAGTAGTGGAATGCACGGGAAATCTATCCAGTTGTTGCTATTGGTTACAGAACTGGCTACATGGTTAGTATAGCTTGTACAATATGAATGCAAAATGCAACTAATACAATGAAAATTCTAAATATACTCAAACTGACATATAGAAATATAATTCAAGTAATACATGTTAAATAAAGGGGGGGGGGAAAGATATTCTGGAAACCAGTGGGCTCTGATTGTTCCAGTCTGACAGCACATTCACGCGATACAGCGGCAAGTGGAATTAGTCGCAGGCAGGCGCAGCATTGCTTCATCAACACGCAATACTCGCGACAATATGCAGCAAAATAGCGCACGGCGGGTTTTCCTCATCTGGCGAAAAGAAAGCCCCAGCTGTCGTAAAACTATAACGAAGGACTGGTATAATAAACCTCACTTGCCTGTCTGTCTGTGACTGGCGTAAATAAGCTACACATGCATTTAAAGCAGAACAGAGAAATACAATAGCAGCAGAACGTACCATTTTTTATCAGAGCAGCCCACCTACAGCACTCCAGCTCTCCTTCTTGTCACTTGTGTTTCTCAGTCGCTGTATCCACACCACCAACACACAATCACCCCCAGCTACCAGCCCAACCCACCAGTTCCTACTTAATCCAATCCCTGGCTTCTCCGTTGCTTTTCGGTCCCGCCCACACTCACGCGTCAATCCATTCCCCGCCACATTAGGCGCTCGACATCCCGCCGCACAAACCGAAAGTAGAAACTGCACTGCGTCTCCATAGCAACAGCAATGCCTTTGAGAAACCATTCCCCCTTTCCTCCGCTGCGTCTTGGGCCGCAGGCGCGTGGAGGATTATGGTATTTATGGTTTTTCCTCTAATACCAGGAGCCCAATGGCGGCCAGTACTACCCACAAGAACGGAGGCTGTCACTGTGCAACTGAGAGGTGAGTGAAGCAGATAGGGTGAAATGAGGTACAGAGATGTACAGAGATGCATTTTCATTTTGGTCTTTTTATGACTGCCCCCTAGGCACCGGACTCCAAACCCATGTGCAATCCACTTTGTATATGTACTCGTCAGGGAAAAGAGGGCTACCACGTACATATAAATATGTGTGTGTGTAAAATTACAGGTATGGGATTCGTTATGCAGAAACCCGTTATCCAGAAAGTTCCGAATTACGGAAAGGCCGTCTCCCATAGACTCCATTATAATCAAATAATCCAAAAGTTTTCTCTGTAGTAAGAAAACTGTTGCTTGTACTTGATCCCAACTAAGATATAATTAATCCTTATTGGAAGTAAAACCAGCCTATTGGGTTTATTTAATGTTTACATGATTTTCTAGTAGTCTTAAGGTGTGAAGAGCTAAATTACGGAAAGACCCGTTATCCGGAAAGCCCCAGGTCCCGATGATTCCGGATAATAGGTGCAATACCTATATATATAATACACAAAAGCTATGAATATCTTGTAAATTATATACTTATAAACGGTGAAATCTGATGTCATTTTTGTCACATGACTCACTGAAATTTGTGTATTATAATAAATAAAGTACCCCCAGTTGCAAAATATGAGGATATTAGAAGTTACCTTGAAGTTCCATGACCTGTATAAAAACACTCGGCCTTCAGCACAATTTATTCACATGAAAATGGAGTGTGGGTCCTTCTGAAATATATATATATAATATATAACTAATGACCTTTTAACCGCTAAAAGCCAACAATCATTTCTCACTACTAATACTGCTTGATCTCCCAGTTGCATTTGACACTGTAGATCACCCTCTCTCTCCTCCAGTCCCTCCATTCACTTAGCCTTAGTAACACAGCCCTGTCTTGGTTCTCTTCTTACATCACCAATCGTTCCTTCAGTGTCTCCTACAATGCAGTAGCATCTTCTCCCCTACCTCTTTCTGTTGGGGTTCCTCAAGGCTCTGTCCTGGGACCCTTACTATTCTCCCTCTATACTTCCTCAGCAAATTAATCAACTCTTATGGTTTCCACTACCACCTCTATGCTGACAATACTCAGATCTATTGCTCATCTCCTGATCTCAACCCATAACTCCTAACTCGCGTCTCCTGCCTGTCCACGATCTCTACCTGGATGTTGCACACTACCTTAAATTAAACCTCTCTAAAATTGAAATGGTTCTCTTTCCTCCAACTAACACCAGTAACATCCCGGAAGTATCCATCATAGCTAACCATTCCACGATCACCCCCTCTCCCCAGGCCTGGTGCCTCGGGGTTATCCTTGATTCTGCCCTGTCATTCACTCCTCATATCCAGTGACTTATTAAATCATGTCACTTCCACCTTTGGAACATATCCAAAATACGATCATTTATCACCCAAGATGCTGCCAAAATTCTTATTCACTCTCTCATCATATCGCGTCTAGACTACTGTAACTCTCTTTTAATTGGTCTCCCCCTCCAGAGACTGTCACCTCTCCAGTCCATAATGAACACTGCTGCGAGGCTCATATACCTCAGCAACTGCTCTCCTGTGCCTCGCCATTCTGTCAATCCCTGCACTGGCTTCCGTTACCTTTCAGAATCAAATTCAAATTAATGACCCTGACATTCAAAGCACTTCATAACTCTGCCCCATAACGCTGCTCTACTGACCTGCTACTTAACTCTTCTCTCATTACCTCCTCACATGCTCTCATTCAAGACTTTGCAAGGGCTGCACCCCTCCTCTGGAACTCTCTCCCACGGTCTGTCCAACTTTCTCCCAACCTTTCTGCTTTCAAGAAATCTCTTAAAATGTAGTTCTTTCAAGAAGCCTACCCTCACTCTGCTTAACTACCAAATGCAACACCACATACAGTACCACATTTCTCACCCACTTAATTCGATCTTGCCCACACCTTGTGTATTACTCCCTTCCCTTTAGATTGTATGCTCTTTCTGCATAGGGCCTTCCTCACCTTTTGTACCTGTATTGATTGTGGTGTATGTAACACCATATGTTCTATGTATATAATTAATTTGATTTAGTTGTATAATCACATTTATTTTACAGTGCTACACAATATGTTGGTGCTGTATAAATACACGTTAATAATAATAAAAATTATATATATATATATATATATATATATATATATATATATATATATATATATATATATATATATATATATATATATATATATATATATATATATATATATATTGACCCAAGCTAACTAGCTACAACTAGAAATACTCTACATTCCCTGGATATTATGGGATACACAAGCCTAGAAGCATCTTTTTTGCTGCCTTTTCAAATGATATTATATAACTAGGACAGCTAACGAGAATTAAATGTGATTATATTATAATCCTGTAATAAATACCCCATCATAAGAGGGAGGGAGTACAAGTGTGGGGGATCCATCTGTCTAATGCAGAGCACTCTAACTGCTGGTGCTGATAGGCATTCCCTTGTGTGCTTTCCTTTCATTTTTGATATCAATATTACCCTGGTATTCACAAATATTCATTCAACTATATGTCTCTCTGTTCTCATGCCAAAACACTGGTTACTTCTACTTGCTGGATAAGGTGCAAAGTGCAAAGCACATTGAATGAAATGGTACCCTGGAATTAATGCTTGCCTTGGGAACATGTTATTTAAGGGGCTTCATTTGTTAGTTGAACCCATGTAAGCAAGTGTCTTGCGTATAATGAATCATATGCTGATGCCACATTTTATACAACCGGTTGCTGAAAATAAAATGGCAAGCTGTAAATGCAACTTATGTTAAGTGGACACATTAGCATCAGCACATTGACAAATCACATACATGTTATTGTACACGCTGCTTAGCAGACGCATGCTATTTCACTGGAATTCTGGGGAAGAATGCTGCATTGTGAATAAAAAGCATGATAATTTGCATACATGCTTGTACATTGCTCTGTGTTCATAAATTAGCCCTATCAAGTACTTTCTCTTCGGCAAAACTCTTATATGAAATTACTCTGTTTAATATCATTAATATAATTAATATTTTTTTTTTTATACAGGTAATATTAACAAATCACCGATTGACTGATATGGCGATAAGAGGCCACAAGGGACTTCAGCAATTGTTAAGCATGGCAACATCTGTGAATTCTTTTATGGGGCCCATGAAATCATACAAGTTTATATTTGACCAAATTACTCATGAAAGTATATTGACTTCTTCTTCATTCCGACTTCTGGAAAATCTGGATCTCACTAGTGCCATTGGACAACTTCTTAATGAAACAATTCAGGCGCATCACAAAAGCTATAAAACTGGAACAACAACTCTGTTTTTCATGGTTGGGGCATGGAGCAGTGCTGTACAGGAATGTTTACACTTAGGGATCCCTGTATCGTTAATCGTTTCTGTTATGCTGGATGGATTAAATTCATGCATTGGGCATGTTCACTCTTTACAGGTATCTCTAGTATCCCAGGTAACTAGTGATTGCACAAATATCAAGACCAATGGCATAAATCATTCAAATTATTCAGCCTCAGGGGATCAGGGCAATTGTTCTTCAGAACTAGAAAACAATCCACTGCCTCGTGTTTCTAATATGAGGACAGCTTCTGAATTTCCTGTAGCGTTCCATAAAAAACCTTTACCGCTATGTACTGGTACAAATCTTTATAAAACTCAGAGGAGAAGGCTTTTTCACAGCAGGCACTTAGCTGAAGATTTAAGTTTTTTTCAGGATGTGCCTGAAAGGCCTCAAACAACTACATTAAATAATGAAACCCTGGATGGCTTGGCAAAAGGCTTGGCTCATGGCTACCAGCCAGTTATGAACCTTGTGAAAAATGCAGTGTGTCTACATTGTGCAGAAATTAAAGAAAACTCCTTAGACAAAAGCAGTTTCAACATCTCTAGACTTGAGACGTGTAGTTTACCAGGTTTGTCCGAAGAGCACACAACTGTATCTTTTGGATACACTACTTTAGTCCCAACTGAGAGTGCTGCTGTCATTACACATCTCAATGGAAAACCACTTCGAATCCTTCTTGTAGATGGTGAATTAACTGAAAGCCATCGTCATCTGGGCTTTAACAATCCAGACAATGTTAAAATGGTGTTTGAACATGCGGGCAATGAAAAACATAACTTAGAGGATTCTTGGATCAGTAGGGCATATGAAAAAATTATTCAAGCTAATATAAACTTGATTTTAGTAAGAGGCGATGTGTGCCCTTTTCTTCTAAAACAGTGCATTCATAGAAATATCCTTATTGTTACTCAAGTAAAGCAAAATATTCTGCAAGCGTTCAGTGAATGCACTGGCGCAGAACCTGTGACGTACCTAACTCAAATTAACTGCTGCTCTGTGGGCAATGAGGCCTTTGTCACGTTGTGCACTAGAGCAAACTCCATAATAGAAGTAAGTCAAAAAATAGTTATTTCTATCACAGCAAAGAAACTGAACCTGATAACAGCTACACTTAGTAGCAGAATACCATCTACAATGCAGTCCATAGAAGATCAGTTTTTGACGTGTGCATACAGGTTACATCATGCTCTTCAGGAAGGAAACGTGTTTTATGGAGGTGGGGCCATTGAACTTTTGTGTATTCACCACCTTCAGAAGCTCGTACAAGAATCTTCATCATCTTTCTATGCATATGACAATGCCCAGTTCCATTGCCTCTCGTCATGGATGACTGAAAGTGCTACTTTTTACAGAGCACCTATTATCGGCTGTCTTGCCAAAGGCTGGTACAAGTATATTTCTGTTCTTCTTTGCAACATGGGTGGATTCCTTTCAGAATTGGATGCTGTGACGTTTATAGAGAATGAACTTCAAAATATAAGCCACCACTCTTCACCTATTGACTATGTTCGTGATCAGTATTCCAAAAAAGATTTATTTAATGATGAAATGGGTATTTCCATCTCACACCACAGTTTACCAGTGTATGATAATGTTACACCAAAGCTGGAAGCATGGCGCAGAGCTTTGCATTTAGTTCTTACAGTGCTTCAGACGGATGCTGAAGTCATCACTAACTCCGCTACACAAAACCAGATACTTATGTCAGAGACTTCAAATGGAGAATATCTATTTCTATAGGCACATAAGACTTTGCTGGACTAGTATGAATCCATAATTTTAAGGACAGAATTACTTGATTTTCTATGTTTTAGAATATATTTTGAATTATAAGCATAGTATGCCTTCTATGTTTCAGAGTATATTTTTTGTTGAGAGCAGACACTGGTGCTTGTCAGGGGCTCCATTAAAGATTTTGCATCTTCTAGAATAGATACTACATACTTAAGATTGTCTGGAGACTGGCTTTTTTTAGTTTATTTAGACTGCCTCAATTATAATTAATAATATGAAATAAATCTAAACTGAATATTAACAGTAATCCCCTTGAACAACTTTTATTGACCATCTGCATCCAATAGCACACACAGGGGCACATTTATCAAGGGTCGAATATCGAATTAGAAGAATTTAGTGCAAATCCTTTGATCGATCGAAGTAAAAATAGTTCGATCGAAGGATTTTTCTTCGAACAAAAAATAAAGTGCCAGGGAAGGTCCCCATAGGCTAACATTGTACCTCGGTAGGTTTAAAGTGGCGAAGTATGTAGTCAAAGTATTTTTTAAAGAGACAGTACTTCGATTATCGAATAGTCGAACGATTTTTAGTTCGAATCGAAGTCGAAGGTCGTAGTAGCCTATTCGATGGTCGAAGTACCCAAAAAATTACTTCGAAATTCAAACTTTTTTTCACTCGAGCTTAGTAAATGTGCCCCACAGAGTTTTGTTGTCCGCAGAAAATCTGAAAATACTAAAATTGGGCATGTCATTTTTTCTGACCCAAACCTAACAGTCTTGATCAAGAATTGATCTGATTTTATTCATTCTGCTTAGGTTTTTATTTGACACCCACTGGGGAATATCTGCATTTGTGTGCAAGCTGTGGCCCTGTGATTTTCTACAATTGCCAGACAATTGCCAATACTAATAACGCCAAATTATTGGAAGGCCATCTCCCACAGAGTCCCTCTAATGATTTCCTTTTTTTCTGTAAAAATGAAACCGTACTTGATCCTACTAAGCTGCATTAATCCATATTGGCGGCAAAACAACCCTTTTCAATTTATTTAACGATTTAATGATCTTTAGCAGACTTAAATAGGACCTGTCACCCTAAGAAAATAATTTCACATACTTTTCTATTGTGTTTATCAAGCACAATATAAAAACAAAATTGTGCATCAATTTTAAATGAACTGTTAGTATTTTATAGCCATGGGCATATGCAAATAGGGGCAAGGGGGGCACTTCCTCACCCTGGAATTTTGTAAACCTCACGGCTCACAGTCTCCTATCTCAGATCATTGTTCCCACATTGCCCTTATCCTAGATGGCTGTTTAATTGCCCCACATTGCCTTGCTTGTCCTTGGTTCTTCTTAGTTACCCGGTGCTTGAGGAAAAAAAAAATCCAAGATGGCCATGGATTGCACAGTGGAAACAACTTTTACATGAACCAGGCAGAGGGAGGGAGGGAGAGGGAGAAGCAGTGTGGGAGCAGCAGGAAAGAAGAACTTTGGTATTGTTGTTCTGCCTCATTAAAACAACTGCCTGGTTGCTAGGGTAATGTGGACTCTAGCAACCAGATAGCTGCTGTAATCCCAAAGTGGAGAGCTGCTGAATGAAAAACACCATATAAAATTAAATCAATTGCTTATTTTCTCAGAATATCACTTTCTTCATCATATTAATCGGAATTTAAATGGTACTTGAGGGGATGTTTGTGAGTGTCCTGTAGTTTAACTACTATTAGAATGTCATATGCAAATCTGACACATTTTGTGGGGGACAGTTGTGGTTTTTACTTAGTATCCCAAATGAAAGTAGAAGCATATCTTTTTATTTCATAGAAGGAAAGAATACTAACAATAAGATATTAAAAGGAATTGTTATGTTCTGATCTGTTATGTTAGACATCCAGTCATTCCAGCCTTTATACATTACATTTTTGGCTAACTATATTAGATACATGTTTTACTTTGCACAGCCTATTTACCCAGTTTTTATTTTTACACTGAACTGTTCCTTTAAGAGATAGCAGATGGGTGTTTATGTATAATATAAAGCATCTTTATACATCTAAGTAAATCCTTTACAAAATAAAGGGCCAGATGTAATTCAGTGAGAAAAACAATATCTCATGGTTTATCATGTGAAAACTCATGGACAAGATTCAATTCAAGGAGAAAAACTTTTCCTCTAATTCACTTCCAGTTTTTTCCCCATAGACTTCAATAGAGTTTTCACGTGATAAACAGTGAGTTGGTTCACCTTTAACTTTTCAACTGGCCTTCATTATATTTTAATTATTTGCCTTCTTCATCTGACTATATCCAACTTTCAAATAAGGGTTGCTGACCCCATCTAAAAAATCAAATGCCCTGTAAGGCTAGAAATGAATTGATATTGCTACTTTGTATTACCCATCTTTCTATTAAAACACCTCCTATTCATATTCCAGTTTCTTATTCAAATCAGTGCATGGTTGCTAGAACAATTTGGACCCTAGCAACCAGATTGCTAAAATTGCAAACTGCTGAATAAAAAGCTAAATAACAAAGTCCACAAATGATAATAAATGAAAACCAATGGCATATTGTCTCAGAATATCTCTTTCTACATCATAATAAAAGTTAACTCAGAGGTGAACAACCCCTTTAATTGAATTGTGTCTCATTGAATCTTGCCAATAAACCTTTTTCTCACTTAACTGAATCTGGCCCATACTACACAGTTACACAATGCAAAAATATTGAATCGATGTTAAATATTGTGTTAATTCAACCATTAGAGGGCAGCCTTCTCAAAGTTTGATAGATTGTTTTGTCACTTTAGTCTGCTTTTGTTACAGTTTATGACTGTAGATAACATCCCACTATAATTATGGCTATGCTGTTTGTTTGAAAAACATACTTGTAGCCAAATGCAGACGAATTTTAAGCATTTTATCCTGAAGTACAGTATAAAAATAGGAGTGTAGCTGTGCATGAAAATGTGTTATCAACTGACTATTTATGTTATGCAATTAGAAAGTGTTATGAAGTAAACAACACATTTTTAACACGGCTTTCCAAAATGTTGGTGATAAGGGTAATATATAATTATCTTCCTCTATGATTAACTAAAATTCAATATTTCTCTTGCCCTTCAGGTTGTCATTGCTAGCCAGGAAAGCTAGTGGAATTCCAGGAGACTCCATTGCCGGTATGCTGTAATGTTAGTGATAGTGTCAGAAAGATCTTAACCTTTAAGGGGTTGTAAAGCACCACGATGCTCTATGTGCAGGGGGAGGTCCATACATAATTAGGTCACAGTGATGTGAGAAGAACCTAACTGGTAGCACAGATCTCTAATATTAATCCAAGTGAACATCCATAGGATGAATTGGAACGCTAATCCGAGACAGGACTAATTGCCCAACATCATTTGAATCGAGTTCAACAATGAAACTGAGACTCACCCTTGCTCCCTTCACAAAGGGGCAGATTTATTAAGGGCAGGGGCCCACCAGCAGATTTAGGGAGATTTAGTCGACTAATCGCCTCTGCTGCAGGGCGACAATCTCCCCGAACTGCCTTCCGCCTGTTATAATGAGAAAACGCCAGCGCAATGGCACTCACGGCGCTTCAATTTCCAAAGTTGCCTCACGAGGAAACTTTAATAATCGAAGCGCCGCAAGTACATTGGCGCAGGCGATTTTTCATTTTAGCAGGGGGAAGGCAGTTCAGGGAGATTGTCACCCCGAAGAAGAGGCGATTAGTAGCCAGGCGTCTAAATCTCCCCGAATCTGACAGTGTGCCCCCAGTGTTAAAGTGAAAATTCAAATCCGAATATTCCAATTGTGAATTATCCAAACTTGATTAGAGTTTTAATTAGAATTTCGAGATGTATCATACGCTGGTCCTTTAAGAACTCTAATTCAACTATTCACTACCTAAAACCTGCCGAATTACTGTATACTGTAAAGGTCCCCATAGACGCAAAGATCTTTCATTTGGTGAACGGCCGATTTCAGTGCAATCAGACCAAACCGTTAAATTATCGTGAGGTTAGTGGGAATCGAACGATCATGCATCTTACGATATTTCGTCTGACATCTGTCCAAAAATTGATCGGCCAGATTGAAAAAATTTTATCGGTCCCAGTGCAATCTATCTATGTTTGCAGGGCCAAGCAGGCAGCTCCCCTTTGTTTTCCCGGCAATATCGCTTGAAATGGTCTTTTTAGTTGATGGACAAATCGTACATTTAAACGATTGTTTAGAGATAATCCTGGTCTCACGATAACGAAAAGATTTTTTAAAAATCTTTACATCTATGGCCAGCTTAAGTCAATGGTCTTAAGTTTTGGTCCATGGATCAATTTGGTGTTGTTTGTAGCCTTCCTGACATTCGAGTTTTTTTCGTAGAAAAAACTCAAATCGAGTTTTTTTTAAATTGTAATTAAGTTTTTATAACTCTAAACAAATTCGATTCGAGTTTTCGAAACTAAAATTCAACTGTGTTTTAACAATTTGATTTTATGAATACATTTTGATAAGTTGAATTTAAAATTTATAGGATTTTAAGGAAGTTTTGAAAAACGCACATGAATTCGACATTAGACCCTTGATAAATGTGCATCAAAGTTTCCCAGGGGGACTGCAGAGGATTCAGTGCGCCCACACCCAGCAGAGCTCCCCAAGCCGCAATAATCCAAAACCGAAAGAAAAAAATTGGGAGGGCACACCGCCTCATGAGGTGAAAAACACTTTTTATTGAAACGTGAAAAAACAGGTGGCTGCAGTGTAAAGGACGACTAACACCCCTTAATAATAAGCCAGCCTAGAGTTTTTGGGATTTTTAGTGCAATGTTTTATGTTACAACAGTTTTGCTAATGAAAGTGAATTGCCCTTTAAGCTGCTAGTCTCAGTTCTCTCAAGACTTCCTTATCTTAAATAGTTACAATTGTTTATTTGCTTATCTTAGATTGTTATAAAAGTATCTAAGTGCAGGTGCTGAGTGTTTTGGGCTTTTTTCCAAAAAGCCTCTTATTTTAAATAAAGGGGTAGTTCACCTTCAAGGTAACTTTTATTATGTTATAGAACGACCAATTCTAAGCAACTTTTCAATTGTTTTTCATTATTTATAGTTATGTCTTCTGATTCTTTGCAGCTTTCAAATGGGCGTTGCTGTCCTCTTCTAAAAAAAACCAAATGCTCTGTAAGGCTACAAATGTATTGTTATTGTTACTTTTTATTACTGATCCTTCTATTCAGGCCCTCTCCTATTCATATTCCAGTCTCTTATTCAAATCAATGCAGGGTTGCTAGGGGAATTTGGACCCTAGTTACCAGATTGGTTAAGATGCAAATTGAAGAACTGCTGAATAAAAAGCTAAATAACTCAAAAAACACAAATAATAAAAAAAATTAAAACCAATTGCAAATTGTCTCACTCTCTACATCATAATAAAAGTTTTTTTAAAGTTGAACAAGCACTTTAAGTTTCAGAAACGTTGTATTTTTTTCTCAACTGAATGGAGGCAAATATTGCCTTTGGTGTTCCAGAACTATTGCAAAGCCTTCCCGGAAGAGTAAAGGCTGATACAGCAACTAAATGAGAACCAACTTCATATTAAAAACTTTGGTCTCTTTGGTGAAAGCAATGCTAGATAGGCAGGTGTTTGGACACTTTTTGCAATACGTATAGATACAATTTTCAAATAGACAGCACCGAACAGTGAAGTTTTTTTTAAAAGGCCTTTATTGGACAAATATAAAGCAGCATTTCAGGCTAGCAACAGCCTTTCTTCAAGCCTGAAACGTTGCTGTATATCTGTCCAAATTTTTAGGGTGCCCAGAATCCACTATTTTGGAATTTGCCTGAATACTAATTCTTTTATGAAGGGTTCGGCTTAGGCCGAATAATTTGCATATGCAAATTAACATAAGGAAGGATTTAAAAGAACCAGACTGTTGTTCATGTGATGAAAAGTCTCATGATTTTAAGGTTTTGGATTTGGTTTGGCCAGGCACTTGGATTTGGCCAAATCCTGCTGTAAAAAGGCTGAATCCAAAACTGAATCCAACATTTGGCATATCCCTAAATTTTAGATCTAGTTATTGTGAGTTTACATTTTACAAACCTTGGTAATATTGTTGTAAGGAGGGATGCACTGGATTCCAGTAACAGAACTAGTAGTTCCTGGGCCAGGAAGGGCCAAAGAGAATCTTCCTGGTTTGTGTGTCGAAAAGCCACATGATTTTAAGGATTTGGTTCAGCCAGGTGCTTGGATTTGTCCGAATCCTGCTGAATCCTACTATTACAATAAATCACACCACCATAGCAGTAGTAGAGGCAACAATATACCTCTGAATTAATTAAGGAAAAACATACATATTGACATTGTAGCCGATTAAAGTAATACTAACGTTCCAGAATTTAAGCATAATGTGCCAGTAGCGCTTTAAAAACCTACCTAGTTCTATTTATTCTTTCTAACCTAACCCTTGCCTCCTAACACCACCCCAACCCTCCATTACTTGCTTGTGTCAAACTCCAGAATGCCTGCCGAAGCTCAGGTTGCGGTAGGGGAAGACCACATTGGCTATAGACACTGTTTACATTGATTCAGCCTATCAGATCATTGCCTTGCTCCTAAATCTAAACAAGACAGGGTAGAAGGCACATGGTGCCCGGCACAAGTAAATGACGGGGCAGGAGTAGATGAAGTCAAACTGAAAAGTTCCTTCTAAAAGGTGAAACATGTTAGTGTCACTTTAAAACAATGTATAAAGCCGAATGTAATGTACAGTGATATATGAGTGATACTGGTCAAAACTGTCTGCCGCTTTCTAATGGAGCCACTAGCTGGTGAACATGTGGTACTGCAAATAAGGAATTTGATAGAACTTTTAAGTCATGCATCACTCAGCAATGCGGCCACTCTCCATCTAATTTTACAACATATCCATTCTGAGGAACACAGTTTGTTTAAATAAGAGGAGATACAGCTACTTTGAAATGAATAACATATTGTGCAGTGAAAGGGCCGACTGTTCAGGTCACTTTAATAAGAAACTGTTCTCTAGAAAAAAAACAAGTGGTCATTTAGGAAATAACTCCATAACATTTGAGAGAAAATAAGTTTCCAGTAGGATTTCTTATGAACAAGTGTTTCATTTGGTAGATTTACTATGCCTGATTTTTTTTTTTTTTTTAGGCAAGCTTTCTTGACTAATGCTGTAAGCAAACATGTTTTTCTATTAGTTGAAACTTTATAAAATGCTATTTACTGTTATTCCCTCACCAGGAAACACTCTAATATCAGCAGTGTATGCAAAGTAGCTGTCAGACTGCAATACAAGCAGTACAATGAATGCAGCAATCTGATTGGTTGCCATGGGTTACTGCCCATGGACAAATTTGTCCAGTGTTGATAAATGACCCCCACTATGTTGAGCAAAAGTGGGATGTCAAGGCAAGTAGCAATTAAACAAGCAAAAGGTAAAAATGCCAGCAAGAAAACAACAACCAAGTGTATCCAGGAAGTTCATGTAAGACCTACAGTTCATTCTGTAGAAAATATGAAGGTGTGGTACAAATCCAAGGCAGCAACTGGACTGCAATAATCTCTTTATTGGGGGTATCTCTACCCCCAATAAAGAAATTGCTGCCTTGGATTTGTCCCACACCTTCATATTTTCTACAGTTTGTGACTAAACTGGGATATCAAGCACAGGATACCCCGTGGGAAAATCCGACTAAGAGACTAGGTGAGCTCCACGTGTACTCTTATCTACAGTTCATTCTGGCTTCCACAGCATAGGTAAGACCTTACCACTCCCATCAGGGGTCATAGAACTCTTACAGCCAGCTTTAACAGGGAAGTTCTTGTTGAAGGTTTTTACAAGCTGGTCGGCTTGAATATGAGAATGCTTGACCCAAGGGTGATACTCCGGGCCAAATCCTTTGCCAGTGAATAAAGAATTGCAAATGTCTACGTCAAAATAGTCCACCAAACAAGGGCTGGAGTCTGTTGGTTACAAGAGAATTGATTGGATGCTACTGGTTTAACAAGGGATAAATGGAACACACTGGGCACACACCTAGGGATAAGTTGTAGGATCAAAAATTTGGGGATGTGGATTTGAGGATGGAAAAAGGATCAATACATTTAGGATGAAGTTTAAGAGAAGGAACATGGATATCAGATGAGAATTCCTGTTAGACAGTCACACTCCTCAGTGATGA
Source organism: Xenopus laevis (assembly GCF_017654675.1). Taxonomy (NCBI): domain Eukaryota; kingdom Metazoa; phylum Chordata; class Amphibia; order Anura; family Pipidae; genus Xenopus; species Xenopus laevis. The sequence continues at coordinate 69,979,874 of NC_054371.1, read as the reverse complement.
TCCAATAATACGATGCTTCTGTTCTAAATTTTGTGTGTGCAGCTGTTTTAACTTGAGAGGGGGGTGCCATTGCTTTTCAGTATGCCAATGAGGGACAGATTTACTAACATGAAAAAAAAATGAAACATGAAAAAAATGCTTGACATGTTTCAGAACAAACATTTCCTTCCTCCCTATTTCTATGCCAAAAGAAGAATTGTTAATTGTTCAGGTATTTGCTATAATTGATAATTTTCTCCCATATGAAATAAAAAGATTTTGATGTGAAGTGTTGACGGGTGGACCTTTGCACTAAAATGCCAGGATATTCAGCTGTTCCACTCTGTGTGCATCCAGTATGGCGCTTTATATTCATTGCTGCCAGGAGAAGTAACAGGTTGGCAGAGGTTTTGCCTGCTGCTGGTTTCTGCCAGGTGGCAGTTGCAAACGAAACCCCCTTTGTGCCACAGGCATGAATACATATCTGTCTGAAGAGATATGCAAATTCCTCTATAGTATGAGATAAACCAGTCCTTGCGATACTTAATTGCTTCTGTGGCATGTCTTTGTCTTTACTGAAAGGCTATTCTGTTTTATGTCTGCCAGACAGTCTTTTGAGGTTGTTCCTAGAATGAGTTGGCAGTGAGTTAGATTGAGCCACTTTGTATAAAATATCATATATACATCACCTTTGTCATCAGTATATTTTACTGTGTTTTTTATTTTGGCCATTAATTTTCTTGCTTTTTTGCTGTGGCTTGAAAAATGCAGCTTAATTGTGTGGAGTTCATTTACAAGTCAATGGCAGAGGTCAATTGCAATGTTAATTGCCTTCCTGACATTCAAGGTTTTTTTAGGAGGGAAAACTTGAATTTTAAGATCGGGACTACTCAATTGAATATTATTTGTTCGATTTTATTTCTTAAATAACCTCCCATTCGAGTTGTGAGTATATTCTAATTTATTAGCGTAAAAAAAATTCACATAAGATTAAAGTTTGATAAATCTACCTTTTTTTAGGCTATGTAGATGTAATTTGTGTAGCCTATGAAGGAATGAAGGAATAGAATAAAAAAAACTTCGAATTTCGAATGATTTTTTTGGCTACTTCGACCATCGAATTGGCTGCTTCGACCTTCGACTACGACTTCGAATCGAACGATTCGAACTTAAAATCGTTCGACTATTCGACCATTCGATAGTCAAAGTACTGTCTCTTTAAAAATAAACTTCGACCCCCACTTCGCCAAGTAAAACCTACCGAACCTCAATGTTTCGAAGTCGAAGGATTTAACTTCGACAGTCGAATATCGAGAGTTAATTAACCCTTGATATTCGACCCTAAGTAAATCTGCCCCCTAGTGTTACACTCATGCACTGTGACATCAGTAGTAGTGAGTGCTATGTGATGAAATTCTGGTGTTCTTAGAGACTTCTTTCAGCATATTTTTTAGACATATATTATGCAAACAATTGTCCACGTATACTTTCTCTTTATTGCATTCAAGGATTTAGAGGACTTTTGATTGAAATTGACAGAGGGATTTATGTGTTAGTGATTTCAGTACAGCAACTGATACATTTTTGTTACGTTTTTGTTAAAGGTATACTGTCATGGGAAAAATGTATTTATTTTTTTTAAAACACATCAGTTAATAGTGCGGCTCCAACAGAATTATGCACTGAAATCTGTTTCTCAAAACAGCAAACTTTTTTTTATATTTAATGGTGAAATCTGACATTGGGCTAGACATATTGTCAGTTTCCCAGCTGCCCCTCAGTCACTGTTTACTGCTGTACTGCAAGTTGGAGTGATATCACCCCTCCCTTTCCCTCCCCAGCAGCCTAACAACAGAACAATGGGACAGTAACCAGATAGCAGCTCCCTAACACAAGATAACAGCTGCCTTGTAGATCGAAGAACATCACTCAGTAGTAAAATCCAGGTCCCACTGTAACACATTTAGTTACATTGAGTAGGAGAAACAACAGCCTGCCAGAAAGCAGTTTCATCGTAAAGTGCTAGCTCTTTCTGAAAACACATGACCTACACACCAATATAACAACTAAAAAAAAATATACACTTGCTGGTTCAGGAATGGGATTTTATATTGTAGAGTGAATTATTTGCAGTATAAACAGTGTAATTTAGAAACAAAAACTACATCATACAAATCATGACAGATCCCTTTAAATACAGTATATTGAAAGCTGAATCCTCCAGTTCTATTTGAGTTCTATTTGAGTTCTGTTTGAGTTAACAAAAAGATTATGTGATGTAATGTGATTACTCCCAGTCCTTTGTGTCATTGTCGGTGATATTGGGCCTACACAGATGGCGTGACTAACTGAAATCATGGATATAAACTGTGTACAGACAGTCCAGTGAGGTCACAAAAAGAACCTCATTCCTAAGAGGTGAGTTATAGCTGTGTTTTGGCAATTCAATTTGAGGAATGCAAGACAAGTGTTTGGCCAGATTGTGGTAGGAATATATTATAAATATAGTGAATAAAACACCCCCTGTTTAAAATATGAGGATATTATAAAATATAAGGATATTATAAGTCCATGACCATATAAAAAGCACAAGGCTAAAGGCCATTTACTGCATGGCTCCTGTGTAATTAATATATATATATATATATATATATATATATATATATATATATATATATATATATATATCAGGGATGCACCGAATCCACTATTTTGGATTCAGCCGAACCCCCGAATCCTTTGCAAAAGATTTGGCCGAATACCGAATCTGAATTTGCATATGCAATTTAGGGGTGGGAAGGGGAAAAAATTTTACTTCCTTGTTTTGTGACAGTTTGGTAAATCCTGAGAAAGAAAGCACTGGTGAACTCAGCAACGCAAAAAGACCTGGATGTCCACGGAAGACAACAGTGGTGGATCATCGCAGAATCATTTATGGTGAAGTGAAATCCCTTCGCAACAGCCAAACAAGTGAACACCACTCTCCAGGAGGTAGGTGTATCAATATCCAAGTCTACCATAAAGAGAAGACTGCATGAAAGTAAATACAGAGGGTGCACTGCAAGGTGCAAGCCACTCATAAGCATCAAGAATAGAAAGGCTAGATTGGACTTTGCAAAAAAAAAAAAACATCTAAAAAAGCCAGCACAGTTCTGGAAAAACATTCTTTGGACAGATGAAAACAAGATCAACCTCTACCAGAAGAATGGCAAGAAAAAAAGTATGCAGAAGGCGTGTAACAGCTCATGATCCAAAGCATACCACATCATCTCTATAAAACATGGAGGAGGCAGTGTGATGGCTTGGGCGTGCATGGCTGCCAGTGGCACTGGGACACTAGTGTTTATCCATGATGTGACACAGGACAGAAGCAGCTGAATAAATTCTGAGGTGTTCAGAGACACTGTCTGCTCAAATCCACCTAAATGCAGTCAAACTGATTGGGAGACGTTTCATAATACAGATGGACAATGACCCAAAACATACAGACAAAGCAACCCAGGAGTTTATTAAAGCAAAGGAATATTCTTGAATGGCCAAGTCAGTCACCTGATCTGAACCCAATTGAGCTGCATTTCACTTGTTGAAGACTAAACTTCGGACACAAAGGCCCACAAACAAACAGCAACTGAAAGCCGCTGCAGTGAAGGCCTGGCAGAGCATTAAAAAGGAGGAAACCCAGAATCTGGTGATGTCCATGAGTTCTAGACTTCAGGCTGTCATTGCCAGCAAAGGGTTTTCAACCAAGTATTAGAAATGAACATTTTATTTTCCGTTTTTTTAATTTGTCCAATTGCTTTTCAGCCCCTGAAATGAAGTGATTGTGTTAAAAAAAGGCTTTAGTTGCTGACATTTTATGCAATCGTTTTGTTCAACCCTTTGAATTAAAGCTGAAAGTCTGCAGTTCAACTGCATCTGAGTTGTTTCTTATAAAATTCATTGTGGTAATGTACAGAACCAAAATTAGAAAAAAGTTGTCTCTGTCCAAAGATTTATGGACCTAACTGTGTGAGAAAGGCTAAAGGGTTAGCCGAAACGTCAGCTAATTTTTTTTCAATAAATGTCACCATTTTTGTACTTTAAGACCTGAGAGTGCTCGCCTTCTTCCAGTTTATCCTACTTTATTGCTGATAGCACCCAGGCTCCTGCGCCACTGACTTCTTTGCAGTTCCGGGCGTACGGAGGGGGCGGGGGCCCGACTGCACGTCCCTCCCCTCTAGTTACGTTACTGGTAAGATCCCAATAGAGGATCAAATCGTCGATTAAATAAAGGCTACATTTTGAAAAATTCCCTGTATGCACCAGCTTCTACTTAATTATATATATATATATATATATATATATATATATATATATATATATATATATATATATATACATACACACTGCTCTATTTAAGTCCAGCTAACTTTTGCCAACTCACCCAGTGATTATTTGCAGCTGATCCAGAATGTGGACATGTACAGCAGATTAGATACTTAAAAGCTAAACTTTTGCTCCACTGCACGTACAGACAGCCTGTGGCATCAGCAAGGATCCCGTGGAAAGGAAACAAGTGTTTTTACATTTAAGATAACAGAGAATAAAAATTAAATATTATTTTCTTTTTTAAACATTATTACTCATCCTCTTGAGTGTTTTTAAAGCAGACTGGGAGTGCTCTCTATATTTGTATCTTTTGGTCCTGAAATCATACAAAATCATGTCTGGAGTCTGTTTTATTTTTTTTTTGTTACCATCATTCTTGTGTACAAAAGGTTCAGGAAATGTGAATGTATGTCTGTGGACAATTGTGCAAGATTACTTGGATTGTAATTGCATTCCATTAGCAGATAATATCATGTTTATTATATCTTTATAGATTCCAGATGTTTTACATGTCAACATTTTAACCAGCTGAGACACATAGCATACAACATTGAAGCATATTTCATATCTAAATCTGAAAAAGTCTCAGGCTGCAAAACACAAAAACAGTATGATCTAAAAAAAAAAAAAAAAGTCAAGTATCAACTAGGATTTTGGTGGTCTCTGATGAACATGGGTCAAGACACCCTAGTAGACCATCCTATGCTCTAGCCTCACTTATATACAATTACATCTTCTGGGGGGCCCAAGTGGGCCTGCTTTCTGAAACTTCAGTAGTTTTTCCTAAAACAGGAGAGGTCTGTAGGGTGGGGATCTAGAATCTGTATAATTTATAGCAGTAAAATAAGAGGGTGTAAAAGATATTTGTTCCAATGAAAATAACGATAAGGACCTAGAGCAGAACAGTTTGTTAATAAATGCTGCTCTAAGCAATACATTGCATTTTAATTTATCTAATCTGAACTGAGAACCAACGATAAGATTTTCTGACTTTGTTTAGTCCACTTACTTACTTATTAGGGCTTTAGCACACGGGCAGATTCGGGGAGATTTAGTCAGTGACTAATCGCCTCTTCTTCGGGGCAACAATCTCCCCAAACTGCCTTCCCCCTGGTAAAATGAAAAATCACTTGCAGCAATGCACTCACGCCGATTCAATTTCCGAAGTTGCCAGGCGACTAAATCTCCCCGAATCTGCCCTTGTGCTAAAGCCCTTAATTTAAAAAACAACTTTAAATATATTATGTAAAACTTTCATTACTTTTTGTCCCCCACTCACTTCAAAAATGTTTTTTTTAAAAAAAACAAAAATAGTATGGAAACTAGAGTTTAATTTCATGGAGATTAATAAAAAAAAGTTTAGACTTCTAATTTATATTAGAATAATAATAGTTTGGTTTAGTAGCAATGTCTTAAAACTGAGTAAGTCAGGCCTCTCTGGTTTGGCAAAGCAGTAAGAGGTTTGGCTGCAAAGAAAACCAAATGAGAATTCTTTTTTATTTGCTTTTGAATGAAATGACTGTTTACATATGCAAAGTTTGCATCACAATGTTGTAAACTTGTGCCAAAAAACTCCATCACGACCATTCGATAGTCGAAGTACTGTCTCTTTAAAAAAGAAACTTCGACCACCTACTTCGCCACCTAAAACCTACCGAGCACCAATGTTAGCCTATGGGGAAGGTCCCCATAGGCTTTCCTAGCAATTTCTGATTGAAGGAAAATCGTTCGATCGATGGATTAAAATCCTTCGAATTGTTTGATTCGAAAGGATTTAACTTCGATGGTCGGATATCGAGGGTTAATTAACCCTCGATATTCGACCCATAGTAAATGTGCCCCTAAGTGTTTTCTCAGATATTAGCAGGTTTAGATTACTAGGATTTTGACTCAACTCTCAGAGTTTTTTGTGGCTACCACAAAAGTTTCAGAAATGGCTCTGTTTGGCCCAGAGCATGTTTGGTCTTAGAATTTGGTGATCTGATTGGCCCAATAAGGAACTGCATGCTTCTACATAAAGATCTGAATGGTCTCATGAGTGCAATTTGGTTATCCATATGTGAGAAATGATCTCAATATAAAGAAACACATAACTGATAAGTGTTGCTTATTGTGTGACCTTGATCAATGGTCAGCCCCCTACCTTTTGCTTATAACATGCTCATAACAGTTTCTCTCGTTCAGTTAGAGGGACATATAAGACAGTACATAGAAGCAGTTAGCCTCAAATTTAAACCTGCTGGCTTTCAAGCTGTGCCCCCCTCCAACAGTTTGGACCCCCTAGGGGGGGTCTAGCCCAGGGGCGTAACTACAGAGGAAGCAGACCCTGTGGCTGCAGGTGGGCCCAGGAGATATAGGGGCCCCATGAGGCCCTAATTAATATATTATACAATTTCAATACATATTGCTAAAATGGGTCAACCGCTAGACATAATTGGGTGCCTTAAAAAAAATTTGCTATAGGGCCCAGAAACATCTAGTTATGCCACTGGTCCAGCCCCAGAGTTTGAGAACCACTTCTCTAGAGACCAATGCCTTATAAACTTTGGCTAATACAATTAGGCCATATTTAAAACCAGTCTGTTGGGGAATAAATAAAACTAAAATAATTTTAAAACATCTATATTTTTTAGATGTATGTTTAGGTTAGCTTTTACTCTAAAGTTTTTTTTGGGTTTTGTTCCACACTGCTATGAATGATGGATAACATTTATCCAGAACTATTACTCCTTCAATATATTTTAAATCATACATTGAATATTCTGTTTGCAGTGGCAGAATATTTAGCACAGTTTCCAGTTCTGAAGGAAATAGAGGATTAAGGAGTAATAGAAAAAAACGGCAGAATGTTTATTTATGCACAATTCCGATTCATGCCTGATAGTGATGTGCAGGTCGAGAAAAGCTTGACCTGCACCCGACCCACGCCCACCCGACCCATGCCTGTCCACACCGGCTTCCTTCCTCCTTTTATAGACTGACGCCACCTTGACCCCCAACAACGTCACAAAAGAGGCGGTGAGGGTAGATGCGCGCCTATAAAACTGGAAACCGAAAGTCGCAAGCCAGCGAATGCCAAATGGCATAATGAGGATGGCCCAAACCCTCCCGACCTACTAGTAAACCCACAGATATCGGGCCGGCCCGCACATCACTAATGACTGACACAATTCTATTCTTTCAAGTTTTTACCCAATCCATACCATATATACTAACTCAAAAAATGTGCCATTTACCCGGTTAGTGCTCTTTTATATCAGAACATCACACACTTATAATAAACATCAATTGTCAGGTTTATTTAAATATTCACAAGATTCACCGATGATGTGACAGCATTTCTCTTAAAGTTATCAGGAAAAAATAAACACAATTGCACAATCACAGCTTTTACAATGTGAATTTCCTGCACATAGAACTTAGTGGCATCAAACACTTTTTATATCTATATACTGTAGTGTCACTTACTCAGAGTTTCCCTTCTAAATCCTTTACTTTGCAGTTTAAAATGGCAATAAGAACCCCCCCCCCCTCGTAGATACCTCTAGAAAAATCTTGTTTCTGGCTGGGGTCTACAAGTTGAAATGAGGGAGCTCCACTTCTCCATTGACTGCTGTTCATGGTCTGATATCACGCCATCTAAACGTCGTGTCCTGTGTCACCACTCCTAATCTTCCAGCGGAACTCGGGCAGAGCAAACTTCTACACGTTTCACACTTTGTGCTTTCTCAAGAATCTACGAAACGCATAGAAGTTTTGTAGAATATATAGTAGTGTCTGATTAGTACTGTTAACTACCCTGAAAATATCTTGTGAATATTTAAATAAACCTGGGAATTTAATTTTATTATAAGTGTTCAGTGTTCTGATATAAAGGAGCACTAACCTGGTCAATGGCTCAATTCTATTCTTTATCACCCATAGTTACATGGTGAATAAGGAAAAGGATGATTCCACCATTCCTTTGGTAACTAAGGACAAAGATATTTCCACACAGTCCATTGTTAAAGAAGCATGAGTAAACTGTGACTTGACATATATGAAAAGGGAAAATCCACACAATAACTTGGCAGTAACTTGGCAAACGGGTCTGGGTGCAGTCATTAAGCACATGTGACCTGAATGTACTATGAAGCACAATTACAGAGGAAGGAACAGGTATAATACATATTATTAGGAAGGCTTGGCATTGCTATAGTAGGTAACTTCACACAGAAGGCATTTAGCTAAGTGGTCTGAAAAAGTAACTACAGGTGAAATTTGACAGTACCAAGAAATCACAGACTTGATAGTAACAACCCTTATCACAGGTATTAGAAATTGAAAGGAACTAAAAATATAACTGGTCAGCATACTCAAAATACTGAAGTAGGATAAGAGGTTTCCAAGCCAAATGCTTGGGATTACGGGAAGCACAGGAAGATGCTGAAAATCTGGGAAGAAATAACCAGATAGTTATGTAAATTCATAACTTCAATATTCATGTGAGAAATTGACCTTTTTTTGGGAATGAAATATATTACATTTGCCTGTGAAATCATGTTGTCTTAGATGTTGCAATGTATTGGACTTAAAACTGAGATATTTAGATGTTTTAACTTTCAACAACATCTTATTTATATGCCAACTTTCAAACTGCCTTTGTTAACATGGTTGATGTTAATTCCCAATAGCACTGGAAGAGAATTGCTCAAAGTTTGGCTTTAATAAAGAGAAAGCATTTCAAGTTGAAGAGGTGATGCTGTCTTCTTAAATATTACAGTTGTCAGAAGTGAGCAAAACCAAAAGGGTTCATACAATAAGTAGCTTAATGCTACCTATTCATTGTTTAATATGGGATCTAAGACTTGTTGCAAACTTTTGACTTGTATTACATTACCTCATAAGAAACTGCAGTTGATTAGTTAAACCTGTATGCATGCTAAATAGGGAATAGTCTGTGACTAGTGGGAGCAGCTAGAAAAATAATTGTTATTTCTTATAACACAGATGCCTGAGATTGATCTGTTTGCTCTTACAATCTGTGACTATACCCAGTGCCGGGCCAGGCTGGCCAGGCAGTCTAAGCAACCTGGCCGGTTGCGGCGCAGGCTGGTCGAGCGCATGCACAAACTGCTGCTCTTGTTCGCATGTGCAAACTGCCACTCACAGCAGGCATGCACGAACGGTTGTGCACATTTGTGAAAGTGCAAATAAATGGGCAACTAAAACAGACAGACGGAGAGAGGGGACCGGACATGGGGTAGGCGACAGAGGAGGTACATGCCTGGCACCCCCCAGCTTTTGCACCCTAGGCACATGCCTACCCCTAGTTCCGGCCCTGACTATACTGTACCTTTCCATATAGCTAATCTCCAATTGGAGATCCTTTATACATTTAAAGAAGAAGGAAAGGTTAAAACTAAGTAAGCTTTATGAGAAAGGCCTATATAAATACTCAGATTCCTCTGTCAAAAGAAACACTGCATTTCTGTCCTTCTTTTGTGTACACATGGCCTTCTGTTTCAGACTTCCTTCTTTAGGGCAGAGACACAAGCTCCGATTCTGGGAGATTAGTCGCCCATCAACAAATCTCCTCTTCATTGCTGCGACTAATCTCCCTGAACTGCCTCCGCCAGCTAGAATGTAAATCACTGGCGGCATGGCAATGGTGCGCTTCATTTTCAGAAGTCTCACAAGGAAACTTCAGGCGACTTCGGAAAACGAAGCGATCCGAGTGCCATCCCCCCGGCGATTTAGATTCTAGCTGGTGGGAAGCAGTTCGGGGAAATTAGTTGCCCTGAAGAAGAGGCGATTTTTTCTATGGGCAACTAAATCTCCCCGAATTTGAGCGTGTCTCTGTCCTTAATCTTAAACCTCCAGGGCAGGGCATGAGCATGCTCAATTTGCTCCTCTCCCCCTCCCTCCTCCCCTCCCTACTGTAATCTGAGCCCAGAGCTATGAGTGAGCAGGGAGACTCAGGCAGGAAGCCACACCAAGCTAATATGGCCGCTGCTTTCCTAAACAAACACAGACAGTGGCTAGAGCTGTTTACTCATGGAATGGTAAAGCATTCTACAGAATAAATACAGTGTTATAGCTTGCACTATTGTGGCTAATCTATTGGCAATAAACTGTCTTTGTAGCTTCCCTTCTTCTTTAAGCAAGTGATCTCACTAAAGCTGGCCATTTACAAGCTATATTGCCTACCTTCTCAACCACCTCCCAAACCAGCATCCTGTTAGGTTACTAAGTCTGTACCAAGCTGGGGCAGTGTTGTTTTTATCTTATGTGGTATATTTATCTAAAGGTTAAAATAGAGTTTAGTACAGTTCACCAGAAAGCTCTCTATCCACTTTAAAGGAGACATATTGTGTGAAAAACAAGAATGTGTAACTACATTAAAAATAGAAAGAAAGTGCTTTAAAAAGTAGTGTTTTGTGTTAATTTATTGAAAATTTCTGCAAAAACCCTTGTCCTGCCCATCTGTTTCACTTCCTGCTGACTCCATTCCCAGGCTGTGCAGGGGAACCAGCAGCACTCCTGATAGGAAACTGAATCCTGCAAGGATGTGATTGGCTGTCACCCTCCTACTATGCTTCTCGCAGGGACCTTTAGGATGAGCCCACCCCTCGTTCAAATTCAGACAGCAGTTGTAGCAGATTTATAGGGAGCGCCAATAAAGTTGCCATATTTAAAGATATTTATTTTATAATATTATTTTTCTCATTTGAATATTTATTTTTAGCCCAAAGTAAAAGCAGCTCCATAAATTATTCATACTTGCCTACAATATAAGGCCCTAGACACACATGCATATTTTTATTGCGGTTCAGGCCCCGGTTTTTTAAAAAAGCTGACAGCTGCGTAAATACGCTAGAGTAGTGTGGCATTGTCGAAGCTTGAAACTGCTTAGCGTATTTATGCAGCGGTCGGCTTTTTTTTAAAACCATGTTGCATTTACGAACAGTAAGACCATGTTTTCGTGCAGTAAATCCGCATGTGTGTCCGGAGCCTTAGGGAGGTTCACTAATCCTATATGTCTCCTTATGTTTTTAGAAGAATAAAATTAGAGTGAAAAGAGACTTTGCTCACTCTTTGGTTCTCCTTAGAAATAGCCTTATATTGTGCATTGACCTGCCAGAAAGTTATGCCCATCATTTATGTATGTATGTATGTATTTATAAATGCTAGGAAAGTTTATAACTCCAGAAAGGGTTTGCTATAAAGCATCTTGGCACTTCTTCTCTGACTGACTCCATATGGCAGTAAATTAAAGAGCAAGAGGCATCATTATTTCCCGGTCACTGCTATTATGGGAAAAAAGGTTCAGAAACAGGAAATGGGGTCTGGAAAAGTGGAAATTTCACTCCTCACCACCTGCCATCACATACATGCTACTTGTCACTACCAGTTTGAACAGTTATTTTCTTAATCTCATGAACCCAAAGCACTGTGGTACAACTGCACTTAATAAAAACAAGCACACCAAACTGATGGGCTAAAATTAATCACAGCTGTCCTTTATGCTCTAATTAGTGTACCATAAAATAGTCAATATATACACCAACTAACATATATTAGCTTTTGTCAGAAATGTGTTATGTCTATTATTTATTATGCAAAATGTTGCCACCGTTCCTTGAAATTCCTTGGAATGCAAATTAAGATCCTTTGACCTTAAACCTAAAGAAAAGTCACAGAATTAACTTACGGTATACTTTTTTCTCCCAAAATGAGCACAGTGGGTCAGTGTTTATTACTTCTGCCAACATAAAGTTTGATGCCAATGTTATTAGTAGGGAATTTGTAAAAAATATATATATCTTTTCCAGAACATGTGGCAACCCTTATAGCTGGGGTCCTGAGTTCAATTCTGGACACTGTCTTCAAGCAGTTTTTAAGTTCTCCTTGTCTCTGCATGGGCTTCCTCTGGGTGTTCTGGTTTCCTTCCACACTCAAAAACATACAAGCAGGTTAATTGGCTTCTGTGAATATGATAAGGACATAAAATTGTAAGCTCCATTAAGGCAGGAACTAATGTGTATGATATATAATCTCTGTGAAGTGCTGTAGAAATGTGTTGGTGCTATATAAATACTAGGAAGTAAGAAATAAAAAAAAAAGTTGCCTTCAGCCTATTACAATAATGTGAGCTGAAGTCACATTTTGGCTATAACATTACAGCAAAAAAGGTGCATGCCCCCAAAATTTACCCCAGTAATAAGTGCTTTCTGCTTAGCACAACAAATCAAATTCATCTACAGCAATGAGAAGAAGAGAGAACTGTGCTGCCTGTAAGTACCCATATATTATTCATACCTGCCTACAATATTAGGGGGGGGTTCACTAATCTTATCTGCTTAGTACCACTTATCAAATTTATGATCTACAGCAATGAGACGAAGAGAGAACTATAGATGCTCAGGAGAGCTACCCACAGAGTGGCTGTGCTGCCTGTTAGTACCCATATATTATTCATACTTGCCTACAATATTAGGGTTTCCCTAATCCTATCTGCTTCGCACAACATATCAAATTCATCTACAGCAATGAAATGAAGAGAGACCTATACATGCTCAGGAGAGCTGCGCCACTGTGCTGCCTGTGAGTACCCCCCCAGTGGTATAACCCAGGGGTCCCCAACCACAGGCCAGCGGACAGTCCTGAACTGGGCCACCAAAACAATTAATGCGGCACACCGAATTGGACACCGGCGCACTGAAATGGAAGCTGTTGGGAGTAATGTAAGAAAAAATTGCACCAGGTCTAATAACATAGCAACCAATTTGATTCTTATTTTTAAACGGATGACCAGAAAATTATGAGTTACTTAATCAGCCTTACATTGTGACATTTCTATTCTATGTGTACTTTATATTTTGAGTCGGTCCCTACGCTCAGTAAGTGACATCAGCACAGAGTATGTGCAAAAAAGAGGATGGGTAGCTAATGGGGCATCTTTGGAGGCACAGATCTTCCCTGCTAAAGGGCTGTGGTTGCCTTGGGCTGGTACTGGAGCCAAAAACATAATGTACAACATTTCTATCTTAATTCTTTAGTTAGCCTTTAGTCCTTTAGTCCTCCTATAAGCTGGCCATAGATTCAAAGATATATTCATACAAAGATTTGTACGATTTTTGGACTGTGTCTGGAGTCTCCCGACATTTTTTGTACCAATGTCATTTAGTCGATCGGACTTTTGTACAATTGCTGTCTGTCAATTAATGGCCAGAACATTGTCTGATTTGTTCCTATTACTACTTCATTTAATCTGAATGGTTAATGATAGATCGTTAGACTGAAACAAACGATCATTCATTGCACAAAGGATAACATATATGACCAGCTTTAGTGCTTTCTCTAAACTCAGTCTGTATGTATTTTAGTGTGACTGATTCTAGAATAAATGCTGCTTTATGTCAGAGTCTTTCATCAACTGGTAAATGATGAAAGTGGAAGTAATATATGATTTGGATAGACAAATGTGCTTTCAATACATGATTCTGTGTGGCTAAATGTTGCTCTGGGCTAGGAAGTGTTTTATGTTATTTTTTGATAATAGGCAGAACCATCTCAGAAGGGTCTATTGGACTGTGAACATGTTTATTTAACCCAAATTTAAGGTGAGATGCTCAGGCATAATTAAGAATTTTACATCTGCTGCTCAGCGAAGTGAGATGAATAATCAGCAACAATGAATCCAAATTCAGCCATAAAAATCATGTTTATTCTGCCATAAAACTAAATTTTTTCTGGAAGAAATATATTTGAATTCTGATTTAAAAAAAAAAAATCTTTCCTGATGGGGGCCTGTTTTACAGAAATAAAAATACATGTTCTTGCCAAGTATTCCCCAGTTGTGCTTTTCAGGCCAATGTGGCTTTGATTCCAGTGGGCCTGGCAGGCTCTTGTAGCTGAAACCCCACAGCTCAATAGAGTTGTCTTTCCCTCCTCCCCTGATTGCCCTGAAATGTAATTGAGTTCTTGGGGGAGGGAGCTGAGTGCTCAGAGGTGACTGGTGAAGACACTGTAATCCTTATTACACTGCGTTGCTTTCCTGGCACTGCTGCTGCCTAAACTTCACCAAATCAGTGAGAGGTTGTTGTTTGTAGTTGCCCTCAGCAGCAGCAGTACAGAGGGGCCGCACAGCAGGGGCGGAGGAATAGTCCTGTATAAATAAATAAGTCCTGATGGCAGAGGGCTGGATCAGAATGATGAGCACACTGCACGCTGCCTACTCTCACAGCCGCCTCACTTTGCTTATATAGAAAGGCAGAGAAAGTTCAGCAGCAGCAGCCATGAGCCAGGGGCAGGCAAGGAGATGCTACAGAAGCCTTTGAATTACAGGAGATGACAGATTTGCCAAGGGCTGCTGAAAGGTGCTTTTACTGATGCTGCTGAGGCACTGTAGGAGGGCTGCATGTGAATACCTCACAAAGGGAAAAGTTTGCCAGACTTCCAATTGAATGAACTGTGAGGCCCTGAGCAGGGAAACTGAGTCGAGACACAGGGCTATTATCAGAAAACAAACTGCTGCTACCTGTTGGACCTCGTCTGGACTCTGAGAGGCTGCTGGGAAGGCAGGGCTGAAACATTGTTGCAGGGATGGCGGCAGGGAGCATCACAACTCTGCCAACTGAATCCGAGGATGGGGGAAACACTCCTTTTTCACCAGGGAGTTTTAAAGACCCCAAGAGGCTCTACTGCAAGAACGGGGGCTTCTTCCTCAGGATAAACTCAGACGGGAGAGTGGACGGGTCAAGGGACAAAAGTGACTCGCACAGTGAGTGGGGGTTTGAGGTGAATGGGCAGTGTGTGTGGGGTATAGGGGTAATTGGAACTTTATAGCCTTTCTCTTTATCATAGATGTATTAGGGTTAGTTCACACGAGGAGATTCGGGGAGATTTTGTCGCCTGGCGACTAATCCGCCTCGTCTTCTAAGCGACAATCTCCCCGAACTGCCTCATCGTGTTTTCCCATAGGCTATAATGAAAAGTCGCCTGCGCTAAAGCACACGCGGCGATGCGTTTTCCATAGTTGCCAGAAGTTGCCTCCATGAGGTTACTTCGGGCGACTATGGAAACGCATTGCCGCGTGTGCTTTAGCGTTTTCCATAGTCGCCCGAAGTTGCCTCCGTGAGTATAATATCTCTATGACACCTCATGTATAAATATACATTTATTGCTTTCAATGAGTTAAAATTGGAGCGTCCAGCCTGCAGCTACTGCTGAAATAGGACTCCCAGCCTTCAACTGTGGTGTTGGAGAGCTACAGCCACAACACATTATAACCCTGATGTTTTTATCAATACATTATATTAAAATACATATTATGCTCTCATTTACTGTGATTATTGCACAAGCACACCCCTTATAATTCTTTATTAAAGGTTATGGTTCCAAACGGAGGATGTGCGTATCAAAACAGTAAGTCAAGAAAGGCCATAAGACACCAATTCAGTGGCACAGAATGTGGTTATACTGTGTATCATTGCCATATTACTCAATATATATTGAAGTCATCTCCTTTAAAAGATCAGACAGACTTCTGAATCTGAACTAAACTCTAAAATACCTTTAAATATTCAAGAAAAGTGCATTATTGGTGGAGAAAATGTGTTCTGGCCAGTTGTTCAGTGCTTTTAAGTTGATGTCAGTATTCGGAATTGGTCAGAACTTTATTATTTTATGCAGATGGCGCTGTCATACTTGGGGGGAAACTCACTTCCACGTACTCTGATTTCAATGAATGGGAAACAGCTGCAGGTGGGCAGGGGCATTTCCACAGCTGCCATTCTCCCTGAGGGGACCTGAGTGGTCACATCACTTAGAGTGTGTATAAAGCTAGTCCATGAATGTTTTGTTGTGTGCTGTTATCATGTATTTAATGTCCACCTAGTGTTTTAGGCAATATCCCTGCCTAGCTTTCATAACCAGTGTGATTCTATCTAGGGTTACATTTATCATAAAGTGAAGTTAGAGGTAACCACAGTCCGCTAGAGTGAAATACCACCCTTTGATAAATACGCCTTTAAAAAATTCCATAGAAATGAATGGAGAGAGGCAATATTTCACTCTAGTGGACTGTGGTGATTAGTGATGGGCGAATTTATTCGCCATGCGCGAATTCGCGGCGAATTTGCGCGATTCGCGTCGAGCGAATAAATTCGCGAAACGCCCGCGAAAATTCGCGGTAAAAATTCACCGGCGTCAAAAAAAAATTTTTTCGAAAAAAGTCGCCGGCGCCAAAAACGGGCGCCGGCGTCGGAAAAACGGGCGCCGGCGTCAAAAACGGGCGCCGGCGTCAAAAACGAGACGCCGGCGCCGTTTCGCGAATTTTTCGCCGTTTCGCGAATTTCGCGCGAAATTCGCGAATTTTTCGGCGAAGCGAAACGGCGCAAATTCGCCCATCACTAGTGGTGATCTCTAACTTCACTTTTTGTTAAATTTTCCCCCAAGGTGTTTTGGGCTTCATATGCCTCATAAGGGGCCTGTGAAGCTGAAACATGTAGCATGAATAAACACCCTTTTTGGCAGTTTAATGCTGCTATTTTTAGTTTACTGTGTTCAATGTTTTGCTTGGACAGAGCACAAAGGGGAGAACCATTGCAAAGCCTGGTATATAAGGCTGTGGATAGTTTATTCCATTTTACAGATTCCCACTGACCCCAATGAAAGCAACAGTCAACATTTCTAAGCTTATTTGTAATTATAATTATTATGTACTTATGTAGCACTTTACAGGCATTATGCGTTATGCCCCTACCCCAGTGGAATGTGTACAAATGGTCCCTATCACATTTCTTCAGGATAGTGTCCTGGTGAGAAGACAGCAAGGTTATCTGATCTTGTCTCAAGAAACATTACAAAACATAATGCCCTGTGCATAAAAAGCCTAAAACTAACCTCATGCAAAATCATTTTAGATACAAGATGGATATTTTATGACCAAACTAGGATTAGTGATATGTGAATTTATCCCGTTTCGCAGAAAAAATTTGCGCAATGGTGAAAGATTCATGAAACTCGAATGTTGATGCTGGCGTCAATTTCCAGGTGTCAAAATCAATGGGGCGCATTAAGGTCAATGGGGGTATGTTGATTGTCGCCGGCATCAAAAAATCTTTGACGCTGGTGAATTTTGGCGGCAATTTTGCGGATTTAGTCGCGGGCAGCGAAGCGTGGAAATTCTCGGCGAACTCGCGCATACCAAATGAATTTGCCCATCACTATTAATGATCTCTTTGTGGGCCCGTGACCCAGCAGTTTAGTTGATCAGTGTTTTGTATGATTGTATCACAGTCCATTGGATTGTATCTGATCTTGTAGCCTACATCATAAATTGCTTATCTTGTGGCCTCTTATTAAAATGGCATGATATTTCTTTAAAGTCACATTATTATGTTTAATTTAATTCATTTGATTTGGCAGTCGAACACCCAATGTTACATCTAACATGTCACATTGTAAACTGTTCTGCCTCTTTAATGTACCTATAATACAGGTTGCTTCTGGGAAAAAAAATGTAATTAACCTTTGATGTTGATGCTTTCCAGGGCATATTTTATCCATGTTCTATGCTGGTCACTTATCTTGTAACTGTACGTTAGGTAGCCTCACAATCTAGCTCACACTTGCTCCTAACTATACTATAAGTGTCAGTAGTTGCCTTCACCAGCTTTATATCAGAGACTTTAATGAATATCTAATGCAGTGCTCAGGGAATTTTTCATTCTGTATTTAGTTGACCAATCATTGGCAGAGTGATGACATTCCTCTTATACCTTTATAGTTTTAAAGAAATAAGGCAACTCATGACAATTTGTAGGTACTATAAAACCAAACATTTGTCTCCTCACCTTCCCCAGCCTCCATCCGTGTCCTATTTTTCCCCTGTGAGCTCAACACAACCTAGTTATCCAAAAAAAAGTGCCATAAAACGGGCTTAGCTAGAACATGTAGAGACTTGTTTGTGTGGAAATGCGGAAATCCAAAACAGCTTGTGAAATATCTGAGATTGTCTGGCTTCTAAACCACTCAGTGCCAAATAATTGTTGGGAGTTTTAATGATAAGACACATCAACATTAGGGGTAGATTTATCAAAATGTAAGAATAGAGTTTACCATAAAACAATTCACTCACTTTCTATTCATTCCTATATTTAGATATAGATATTTAGAAGCACATTTATTAATGGGTGACAAAGTTCACATTTGATAACTATGCTTCTAAAAATCTCATTGGAATGAATAGAAAGTGAGTTTTTCTGTGGTGAGCTCTAATTTCACACTTTGATAAATCTGCCCTGTAATTATTTAACCATGTGATCTGGATGCTCTAGTAGGGATCCCCAACCTTTTGAACCCGTGAGCAACATTCAGAAGTAAAAGCAGTTGGGGAGCAACACAAGCATGAAAATGTTCTTGTGGTGCAAATAAGGGCTGTGATTGGCCATTTGGTAGCCCCTATGCAGATTGTCAACCTACATTGAGGCTCTGTTTGGCAGTGCACCTAGTTTTATACAGCCAAAACTTGCCTGGAAGCCTGGAATTCAAAAATAAGCTCCTGCTTTGAGGCCACTGGGAGCAACATCCAAGGGGTTGAAGAGCAACATGTTGCTCGCGAGCTACTGGTTGGGGGGACTTAGTGTATCCTAAAATGATAAAAAGGTTAGTTATCCAGTTTAATTAGAGGTGACTTACTCTACGCTAGTAAACAATGCAGAGGTTTGAACTTTGCTTTAAAGGGGTGGTTTTTAAGTTATTTTTTAGTATGTTATAGAATGGCTTATTCTAAGCAACTTTTAAATTGGCCTTTTTATAGATTTTAAATTATTTGCCTTCTTTTTCTGACGCTTTCTGATGCTTATGGGTTTTCAAATGGGGGTCACTGACCCCATCTAGAAAACAAATGCTCTGTAAGGCTACAAATGTATTGTTATTGCTACTTTTTCTTACTCCTCTTTCTATTCAGTCCCTCTACTATTCATATTCCAGTCTCTTATTCAAATCAGTGCCTGGTTGCTAGGGTAATTTGTACCCTAGCTACCAGATTGCTGATATTGAAAACTGAAGAGCTGACTTATGAAAACCTAAATAACCTAAAACCACAAAACAAAATAATGAAAACGAATTCCAAATTGTCTTAGAATACTATTCTCTCTATCATAACTAAAACTTAATTTAAAGGAGAACAACCCTTTTAAATAACAGAAAGATCAATTAGCTGGCAAACTACAGTTCCCGAACATTGCACATGATATATCCTATTAATAGATCATATTACTGTAGAATGGCTTCTGATTAAAGGCGTCGTTCACCTTTGAGAGAAATTTTAGTAAAATGTAGAGAGTAATATTCTGAGACAATTTGCAGATGGTTTTCATTTCTTATTATTTTTGTTTTTTGAGTTATTTAGCCTTTTATAAAGCAGAACTCCAGTTAGCAATTTTAGCAATCTGGTTGCTAGGGTCCAAATTACCCTAGCAATGCATTGATTTGAATATGAGACTGGAATATTAATGGTAGAGGACCTGAATAGAAAGAGGAGTAATAAAAAGTAGCAATAACAATAAATGTGTAGCCTTACAGAGCATTTGTGTTTTAGATGGGGCCAGTGACCCCCATTTGAAAGCTCAAAAGAGTCAGAAGATGGGATATAATTAAACAACTATAAAAAAGAAAAAATGAAGACCAATTGAAAAGTTGCCCTTTTTAAGAGTAAAATTTAAGCTGCTGCCATTGACTTTCTTTAATTACTGTGTGTAACGGAAAGTGAAAATGTAAAGAAAGCACAGAATTTGGTTCAGTTTTAGATACCCATAGCAATCAATCAGAAGGTAGAATTTACATTTGTTTGGTTGCTACGTTTTTATTTTTTTCCTCTCTTTTTGGAGTTTCTGTTTTCCCACATACTTTCTCTTAAAAAACAGCCTTATATTTTATCCTGCCAAATACAGTATGGAAAAATCACAAGTTTTGTAGGCGTAGCAAGAAAATCTTTTTGATCACATAATGTAATTTACGATATACTTATACCCAAGGGTTTCCCACATTATCTTGTTTGAAGTACACTTTGATATTTGTGCAGAAGACGGTGGGTTAGCGGTTAATGAGTTGGGCTAAAGTATATACTTTTGTGGGTTTAACTTTAGCCATTGCCACTTAGTCTCTGTGTGATGTTAGACAAATCATTTTACCTCTGTGCTCCTTGGCTTCCCTCCTGCACTGGGGAGTAGAAATATGTTTTCTTTTAATCCTTTGGGATTTTACTGTGTGAAGGGGAGCTTGCCAAAATGTGCTGGTTGGCTTCTGTCCAGTAACTGCATACATGCTTTTGAAGTATGCCTTAAAGAAAATTTATTTACCGCAAGATATTTTATTATCTAGTTTACTCAAGTTAGTGTTGGTTGTTCATTTATATTGTGGTATTGACTAGAAAGGCACTGGTCATTTATTAGTTTCTTTAATTTTTGGTGGCCTTATGCCAGGCTCCGACTGGAGGGTGCAGAGTAGCTACTCCAGTCATAACTAATCACTCATGTTAGGAGCAAGTAGTGAGAAGCGGGTTGACTACTGAGCAAAAATGACTACCCTTTTTTGCCATTTACTGTTCCAATCTAAATGTTTGTGACTACCATAGAGTGTGGCCATGTCAAATGTGAGTCACATGGCACTGCCTAAATTCGGCAGACAACAAACAGCAAAAAATAGCCATGAGAATTTCCAAGAGGCTGATTGTATTGTTTTATTGTTGTTTCAGTTGTGTGCCAGACCTTGTATAAAACCCATAGGCAGCAAATGGCTATATCATGAGCAATTCTCCATGTATTTATTTTTTTAGCTGTAAAAATAGTTGTCTGCTGTCGTTGTGGTCCTTTAAACGCACCCCAAAATTACTCATTAAAAAAATCTGGATATTTTTATTAAGATGTTTATAAAAATTGTTACCAGTTATTGTCTTTACTGTTTTCCGCTTATATTAATTCTTAGGTTTTTCTGATATTGTATACTTTATTACTTAAGCTTACTCTATAGTTTCAATGGGTTGAACCTCAAAAGTTTATAAACTCTGCAACCAATTCTTTGAACTTCAATGTGTGCATCAGTTTATCTCATGATATAGGTGTAATGGAATCTACCTCGGCTTCTCAAGATGGCGTCCAAGATGGCGACCGCCTACCTCACCACATGGCTCTTGCTGGACACAGGTCTATGACCTCACCTCCCTCCCATTCCGGGATTGGTTGTCGGCGACGGAACGGACGCCGGCGTCAGAATCGGGCGCCGGCGTCAAGGCGTCAGCGTGGGGACGCTGGCGTCTGCGTCTGACGCAAGCGCGTCAAAAATTGGCGCCAACCCTGGGACTACTTAAACTCACTTCCCCTTCCACTCCTTGCCCAACTATAGGTTCCTGTTACTGAGTTCCTGGGTGTTATTTACTATATTGATTACTTGTGTACCGATTCCTGCCTGTCTTACGATTCCGCTTGTCTTCTGCCTGGTCTGACCTTTTTGCCTGTATTCTGACGATTCTTTGGATTAAACCCTCTTGTACCTCGAACCTGGTCTGGTCTCCTCTTTGGTCTACACTATTACTGTGCCTTCGGGCCCGTTACAGTATAGTTGGGCCCTGGACCCTTCGGAGGAGACTCCAGCTCCACCTGATGTCGGTGGCGCCATCCGCGGTTTGGCTTCCCGCATGCAGTCATACGAAGCTCAGCAGTCGCACTTCGGTCAGGCTCTAGAAGCTATCCTGGACAAGCTGTCGGCATTATCACCTGTGGCCCCGGTCCCTGTGGCCGTTCCTGCAAGCCCACTCCAACCATCGGAGCCTCGCATTCCTGCGCCTCCCCTCTACAGTGGCGACCCTGATGCATGCAGAGGTTTCGTCAACCAGTGCGAGATCCAGTTCGCCCTGCTGCCAGGTCAGTTTGCATCCGAACAGGCTAAAGTGGGGTACATCATTGCTCGCCTGCAGGGGAAGGCTTTGGAGTGGGCATCACCTTTGTGGGAGAAGAGGGACCCTTTGATTGACGACGCCAGGGCCTTCATCCGTGAACTACGGGTCGTTTTCGATGCCCCTGGTCGAGCTATGTCATCCTCGGCTCGCTTGTTCCAGATCCAGCAAGGCACTCGCTCTGTTCCTGAGTACGCAATCGAGTTCCGCACACTAGTGGCGGAGACCACCTGGAACAATGATGGATACCATGCCGCCTTCTACAACGGCCTAGCCATGCGTATCAAAAACGACCTGGTCTCCCGGGAAATTCCTTCTCGGTGGGAGGATCTGGTGGCGCTGGCCGTAAAGGTTGACACCCGACAGAGGGAATTTCAAGTCGAGCTCAACAGAGAGCGTTCGAAGAAGTTTCCCCGGTTCCAATCCACACTGGCTCCCCGCTTCCAGAGACCCCTACTCTTCAACCCAGCTACTGCTTCTCCCTCTCCTACTCCTGCGGCTTCTGCTTCCTCTGCTCCATCTTCTGAGGAACCCATGCAGATAGGACGGGCTCGTCTCTCTGAACAGGAGAAGCTACGGAGAAGGGCTGCTGGTCTATGCCTGTATTGTGGGGGTAAATCGCACTTCGCCCATGAGTGTCCGGTGAAGCCGGGAAACGCCAGCACCTAGGTAGGTTTGGGGAGACCTATCTGGGTGGTGTTTGTTATCCTCCCCAACCTTCTATTCAACGCTTTCTTCTTCCGGCACAGATCCAATTCGGTTCCCAGAAGATCCCAGTGCAAGCGTTCCTGGACTCTGGTGCTGCTGGAAATTTTATGGACAGAGGATTTGCTGTTCGTCATGCGGTCCCCCTACAACCCTTGGCTTCTCCTCTGCGAGTATTGGCTATTGATGACCGCCCTCTGTCTTCGGCCATTATCTCTCAAACCACCGCTGAACTTTCTCTAAGAGTGGGCACCATGCATCTGGAGAGATTGGCCTTTCTACTCATTGACTGCCCTTCAACTCCACTCGTTCTCGGGCTTCCCTGGCTGTGCACTCATAACCCAGTCATTGACTGGTCATCCATGCAAATCTCCCGCTGGAGTTCCTATTGCCTTCAGAACTGTTTGCCTGCCGTACCTCTTATCAAAGTGTCTTCTGTGTCTTCCAATTTTTCCCTTCCATCTGCCTATCAAGATTTTACCGATGTCTTCAATAAGGGCTCTGCAGAGACTCTTCCTCCTCACCGACCCTATGACTGTCCGATCGAACTTCTTCCTGGTTCCATGCCTCCCCGGGGTCGCACCTATCCTCTCTCCCCCTCTGAGACGGCCGCCATGAAGACCTACATTCAGGAGAATCTCCAAAGAGGCTTCATTCGCCCTTCTTCTTCTCCTGCTGGTGCCGGATTTTTCTTTGTTGAAAAAAAAGACGGAGGTCTGAGACCATGCATCGATTATAGGGGGTTAAACAAGATCACCATTAAAAACCGCTACCCTCTCCCCCTAATCTCCGAACTCTTCGATCAGCTAAGAGGGGCCAAGATCTTCACCAAGCTGGATCTTCGGGGTGCCTATAACCTCATTAGAATTCGTAAAGGGGATGAATGGAAGACCGCCTTCAATACCCGAGACGGGCATTACGAATACCTAGTCATGCCCTTTGGACTCTGTAACGCCCCAGCGGTCTTCCAGGAGTTCGTTAATGATATATTCAGAGACTTGTTGGGACAAAGCGTTGTCGTCTATCTGGATGACATTCTTATCTTTTCCAAAGATCTCCACGAGCATCGCTCCCAAGTGAAGGAAGTTCTTCTTCGCCTAAGAAAAAATAGTCTCTTCGCCAAATTTGAAAAGTGCTCCTTTGAAGTATCCTCCATCCCTTTTCTCGGGTACATCATCTCCCAGCAGGGTTTCAAGATGGATCCAGCCAAGGTCTCGGCAATTCTTGATTGGCCCCTCCCCACAAGTGTTAAGGCTATCCAGAGGTTTATTGGCTTTGCCAATTACTACAGACAATTTATTAAAGGTTTTTCTTCCAAGATCTCCCCCATCCTGGCCCTTATCCGCAAGGGGGGTAAACCACAGCACTGGCCTCCTCCAGCCTTGGACGCCTTTGAATCCTTGAAATCTGCCTTTTCTTCTGCACCTATTCTCAGACACCCCGAGCTTCTTCTTCCTTTTTTCCTCGAAGTCGACGCCTCAGATGTGGGAGCTGGAGCTGTCTTATCACAGAGATCATCCTCGGATGGGAAGTTACACCCCTGTGCATTCTTCTCTAAGAAATTTTCTTCCCCGAGCAGAACTACGATGTGGGGAATCGTGAGTTATTGGCAGTGAAGCTCGCCCTGGAGGAGTGGAGACATTTATTGGAAGGATCCTCCATCCCCGTGACCATCTTTACAGACCATAAAAACCTTGAATTTATCCAATCCCTCAAACGCCTGAATCCCCGACAAGCCAGATGGTCATTGTTCTTTTCCCGTTTTAACTTCATTATCACTTTTCGTCCTGGCTCTAGAAATAGAAAAGCTGATGCCTTGTCAAGAAGTTTTGTTCCTGAAGTTCCCTGTTCCGAAGATCCTGAACCCATTGTACCTCCCTCCAAGATCGTCGCTGCTCTATTTCCCTCCTTGGCTTCACAGATCCTTTCTGCTCAAATTTCGGCTCCTGACAATATTCCTCCTGGGGTTGCATTTGTTCCTCCTGATTGTCGTCAGTCTCTTCTTTCTCAGGCTCACAGTTCTAAACAGGCCGGCCATCCCGGAGTGGAAAAAACTACCGAACTCCTTTCTCGCCTGGTGTGGTGGCCATCCATGAGAAAGGACGTCAAAAACTTCATTTCTTCTTGTACCATCTGTGCCACTTCCAAATCTGGACATTCTCCCCCCAAAGGACTTCTTCTTCCTTTACCCATTCCATCTCGTCCCTGGACTCATCTTGCCATGGATTTTATTGTGGATCTGCCCGTTTCCTCCGGTCACACTGTCATATGGGTTGTCGTTGACAGGTTCAGCAAGATGGCTCATTTCATTCCCCTCCATAAACTCCCCTCTGCTCCTGAACTTTCCAAGCTGTTTATCCAACACATTTTTCGTCTCCATGGCTTTCCTGCCGAGATCGTCTCTGACCGAGGTTCACAATTCGTCTCTAGATTCTGGAGATCCCTGTGCAAAGCTCTCAACATTTCCTTGCAATTTTCTTCTGCTTATCACCCACAGTCGAATGGAGCCGTTGAAAGAGTGAACCAGGCATTAGAACAGTTTCTTCGCTGCCATGTCTCCCTGTGCCAGGACGATTGGTCGGATCTCCTTCCCTGGGCTGAGTTTGCCCATAACAACGCCTTCCATTCTTCCTCACATCAATCCCCTTTTTCTGTGTATACGGTCAGAATCCATTGGCATTCCCTCAGGATCTTCTCCTCACCAATGTCCCTGCCGCCAACGATCAGGCTGCCCACATGATGGCTATTTGGGCTGCTGTTTCTTCCAATCTGCTGAAGAGCTCCCAGGTCCAGAAGAGGTCTGCTGACAAGAAGAGGATTTCCGCTCCACCCTATGCTCCTGGGGACAAAGTTTGGCTTTCCACCCGTAACATCCGCCTGAAGATTCCGACCCCCAAGCTTGGTCCCAGATTCATCGGTCCCTTTCCTGTCCTTGAAGTCATCAATCCGGTGGCGGTTCGTCTTCAACTCCCTCCTGAGATGCGGATCCCAAATGCTTTCCATGTTTCTCTTCTCAAACCTGCTGTATCTTCTTCCTCTTCTTCCTCTCCCCCAGCTCCAGTCCTGCTTGATGGTCACCAGGAA
The DNA here is from genome assembly GCF_017654675.1 of Xenopus laevis. NCBI lineage: Eukaryota > Metazoa > Chordata > Amphibia > Anura > Pipidae > Xenopus > Xenopus laevis. Next base: position 69,953,797 of record NC_054371.1, on the reverse strand, counting down.
TTCGAGGTGAAGAAGATCTTGGACTCTCGTCTTTCCAGGGGCACTCTTCAATATCTCATCGAATGGAAGGGGTTCGGTCCCGAGGAGTGCTCCTGGGTCAGGAGCTCAGATGTCCATGCGCCCATCTTGGTTCGTAGATTCCATAAATTATTTCCTCTCTCCCCTAGTCTTGGTGGTCCTGAGGCCCCCCCTAAGGAGGGGGGTACTGTAATGGAATCTACCTCGGCTTCTCAAGATGGCGTCCAAGATGGCGACCGCCTACCTCACCACATGGCTCTTGCTGGACACAGGTCTATGACCTCACCTCCCTCCCATTCCGGGATTGGTTGTCGGCGACGGAACGGACGCCGGCGTCAGAATCGGGCGCCGGCGTCAAGGCGTCAGCGTGGGGACGCTGGCGTCTGCGTCTGACGCAAGCGCGTCAAAAATTGGCGCCAACCCTGGGACTACTTAAACTCACTTCCCCTTCCACTCCTTGCCCAACTATAGGTTCCTGTTACTGAGTTCCTGGGTGTTATTTACTATATTGATTACTTGTGTACCGATTCCTGCCTGTCTTACGATTCCGCTTGTCTTCTGCCTGGTCTGACCTTTTTGCCTGTATTCTGACGATTCTTTGGATTAAACCCTCTTGTACCTCGAACCTGGTCTGGTCTCCTCTTTGGTCTACACTATTACTGTGCCTTCGGGCCCGTTACAATAGGGTTGTGCTAGAAGGCTGTAGGGGCTGCTGCTCCATGGCAGTGAATATGGCTGTCCCAAAGTTCCCCTCCATATTCCTATTGCAATTATCCCTTTCATATTATCATTTTATAACCCATTTTACAGGTTATAGCTTGGTTATCTTGATTTATTCCCAGTTATATAGTATAAAGGACTATGCTTTTAATGGTGTGACCTATTGTACTTTTTACAGCTTGGTTTCAATCCATATCCTAAGGCTGCTCTGCTTTGCAATATGATCCCAGTTTCCATTCAACAGAAGAACATTTGGATAGCGATCACTTCTCTGGGTTGTGTTTCAGCCTATTGATTTACATAAGGTCTTTTTTTTAACAGCTGTCACTTTTGTTTTCCGTGTCACTGGACATCTTGAACGTTTAAAGCAAACAAATATAAGGAAGAAAAAATAATAATATACATGTTATCCTTGTTTATTCAATATCTAGTTGAAAACATAAGCCAGGAACATTTTAATGGACTACAGCAACAACTACAAATAGCTGTAGGTTGTTCAGGGAAACACTTGTAAAGATGGCCATAGATGGCAGATTTCCAATATTGGCCACTAATGGGTATTAGACATCTAGAAGACCTGTTGGTGGAAGGTAGTTTTGTCTCCCTAGACCAATTAAAAATCAAATTGAATCGGCAAGACATACAACTGTTTAGATACTTCCAGCTGAGACATGCCTTTTATGCACAATTCAGATCGTTCCAAATTACACCCATACCACTGGCATGGGAAGTCAGACTTTGGACTCTAGACCCCGCCAAAATACTATCTCAACTGTACAACATAATTCAATCTTCCCAACCCTCCCCATTCAATAAAGCCAAACAAAAATGGCTGTCACTTATTCCTTCATTAGAGGAGGATCAGTGGGAAGAGGCTACAGGTACCCCTGCCTAATATCACTTAGAGACCGAATGGTTCAATTTAAAATGATTCATCAAATTTACATTACCCCACTAAGGCTTCAGGCTATGGGTAGATCAGAGGGAGCCAAATGCGTGAAATGTGGCAGGGGAGAAGCTGGATTCTTCCACTTGATATGGAACTGCCCTAGAGTGGCAACATACTGGTCAGAAGTAATCCGATACACCAATATATCTCTATCCTTTCCTGGAATTAAGTCCCCTGAGACCTGTTTATTGGGTATTATATATGAAGCAGTGCCCTTACAAAAATCTATTTTGTTCTATGCAAAAAGCTAGTAATAATGAAATGGATGAACCCCAACCCCCCTACACTTCAGCAATGGATTGACCTCATAAATGGGACACTGCCTCTGATCAAATTGACTTACAATGCTAGAGGAACACCCCGGAAATTTGAGAAAATATGGGAACCTTGGTTAGAGGTCAAGCCTCATGTACTCCACTGTACATGTACTTTTGAACTGTCCTTAAAACACGAAATAATTGAAAACAGTAGTCATGTAAGTGTCAAGCCTGTTGGTTTTGCTTTATTTGTATATGTTGTTTGTTTTGAAAATGCAAAATAAAAAACTTTAAAAAAAAAGATGGCCATAGATGTAAAGATTTTTAAAAGGTCTTTTAGTTATCGTGAGATCACTATTATCTCGAAACGATTGTTTAAATGTATGGTGTGTCCATCAACTAAAAAGACCATTTCAGGCGATATTGCCAGCAAAACTGAAGGGTAGCCGCCTGCTTGGCCCTGCAAACATAGATAGATTACACTGGGACCGATAACATTTTTTTAACCTGGCTGATCAATTTTTTGACAGATATCGGAAGAAAAATCGTAAAATGTACGATCGTTCAAATCCCATTAACTTCACTTTAATTTGACGGATTGGTTGGATTTCGCTAAAATCGGTCGTTCGACAAAGAAACATCTTTGCGTTTATGGGGACCTTAACATGTAAGAAGAAGGCAAGAGATTATTGTTCATCAGATAAGCATAAACATTTTAGATATGAGATGCTTCTTCTTCCATTTAGATGCACTAGAGAAACCAGTCAGGAGAATCACCTTTTGCCACTATGACAATATCCTGATTGACAGATTAACTGCACAAACTGACTGAAAGTTTCTACCCTAGTACCGTAATATGAACCAAGGGTATGAAGATGCTGGTTCCAGTCCTGTATATAATAACAATATCTGTACATGTAGACCAGCTTAATCACCACATTGTGTGGAAAAGTTGGAATAATATATACAGGTATGGGATCCATCCATTATCCGGAAACTCATCCAGAAAGCTCCCAAATTATGGAATGGCTGTCTGCCGTAGAATCTATTTTATCCAAAAAAAATTTAAATGATTACAGTACAGTACCGTGTACTTGTTCCAAACTAAGATATAATTACTCCTTATTGGAGGCAAAACCAGCCTATTGGGGTAATTTAAAGGAAAACTTTACCCCCAAAATGAAATATTTAAGCAACAGATAGCTAATATCATATTGAGTGGCATGTTAAAGAATCTTACCAAACTGGTCTATATATTTAAGTAAATCTTGCCCTTTTATATCTCTTGCCTTGAACCACCATTTCGTGATGATCTCTGTGCTGCCTCAGAGATCACCTGACCAGAAATACTGCAGCTCTAACAGGAAGAAGTGTGGAAGCAAAAGACAGAACTCTGTCTTTTAATTGGCTCATGTGACCTAACAAGTATGGTTTGTTTGTGTGCACCATGAATGCTACGATCCCAGGGGACGGCCCTTATTTTTTAAAATGGCAATTTTAAAATTGCCATTTTTAAATTGGCATTGGTATCCTATTTAGGATTGCCCAATGGCACATACTATTAAAGTATATTATTATGAAAATAGTTAATTTACATGAAGCAGGGTTTTACACATGAGCTGCTTTGTGCAATATTGTTTTAAAGAGACCTACATTGTTTTGAGGCTATAGTTTTCCTTTAATGTTTAGATGATTTTCATCCAAATTACAGAAACATACATTATCCGTAAAACCCCAGGTCCTGAGCATTCTGGATAACAGGTCCCATACCTGTATTCCTATAACCCATAATAAAAAACCTATCTTCAGGTACAAAGGACAGGTAGGGAGCTTTGGGAGAGTGGGTTCAGGATGATCTTTATTGTTATAAGGACTTCTGTTTGAAATCCAGATAATTGTAATGGAATCCTATCTGTCCATATCTGGGTAAAGTGGAATAAGAAACACAGATTATAGGAGAGAGAAAGATAGACACATATTTGTTCTTTATCACTGATCTCAAAAGTCATTTTATTTGTAACGAACACTCACAACAAAACAGCTACACATTTAGGGGCCTGCAGGTTTTTTTTCCCAGTGTCCCGTTGGCCCAGTCCAAATATTCTTTATAGATAAGCAATGAACCCAATAACATCAGCTATGGAATGTGACTAAGCATGTTTTCGTTTCTAGTGCTTTTGCCGAGCTAAACTACAAGTAGCTTCAGGATTCAGAAACAAATTATGGAACCTGTATTCATATTTACGTAGTGCTTTATTTTAATGGCTGCAACGTGTTTTTGCAGGAAAAACATAGGTATGAGGACCAAAAAATACTGGCTGCTCAAATGACTTTTAGTCCGATGATTCAACACTTTCAACAAGTTCATTCTTTCCGTCTTCTTTTTCGTGCCTCTTTACTTTCGTAGCCGGAACAACTCTTTATAAGGCAGCTGAGTGCGATGCTCTGAAACGCAGTATAAGTGGTTTCCTCTGGCAAATGATTGGAGGTGTGGGGGTAGGATCTGCATGACGCCATGACAAATTTTGGAAGGGAATGAATAACAATGCCACCACAGCACACTGCTTCTGGGAGAATTACTCATTTCAGCCTCATTAACCCTTACACGCCTGCTGGTATAAATAGTAGTGCATTACCTGTTTTGTTTAGCAGAGTTCTCCTTCTCTGTCTGGTAAACACATCTGTAAGGCTTTATGCCAAAATCTGGAGGTGGAGCAACTTTTTCTCCCTTTTAAGATATCCTTTAACAGAAGGACCATTACACCACATTTTACAATGTTTCTGTGTATGTGTTATGAATAGTTTTCTTGAAAACATAAATTGACATATTGAACCAACATAAACATTTAATACCCATCTTTATTGTGTAAACGTTTGTGTAAAAATAACAAACATATGTCAAGAAAGGATTCGTTTAAAGCTGACTTAAAATGCTAAATGACTCAAACCATATGGGTTGAAGGTCTGACATACAACTAAACTGGTAGTTGCCAGCAATGGTATTGTGTAGCAGCATAACTTCCTCTTATCTTACATTGCCCTTTACAGGGGTTACAATTAAAGGAACAGTTAAGCTGATCATAGATGTAAAGATTTTTAAAATATTGTTTACTTATCATGAGACCAAGATTATCTTGAAACAACTGTTTAAATGTACGATTTGTCCATTAACTAAAAAGACCATTTCAAGCGATATTGTCTATTTGAAGCCAGGAAAGCTGCCTTCTTGACAATTTTTTAACCTGGTCGATCAATTTTCTAACCTAACAATTGTAAGATGTACGATTGTTCGATTCCCACTAAGTTCACGATAAATTGATAGATTGGTTGAATTGCACTAAAATTGGTCGTTCACCAAAGAAAAATCTTTGCGTCTATGGGGACCTTAAGGGCAAGTCCACACTGGGCGTGTTTGGTGCCTTCCCTGATAGAGATGTCGCGAACTGTTCGCCGGCGAACTTGTTCGCGCGAACATCGGGTGTTCGCGCTCGCCGGAAGTTCGCGAACGTCGCGCGACGTTCGCCATTTTGGGTTCGCCATTGTTGGCGCTTTTTTTTGCCCTCTCACCCCAGACCAGCAGGTACATGGCAGCCAATCAGGAAGCTCTCCCCTGGACCACTCCCCTTCCCTATAAAAACCGAAGCCCTGCAGCGTTTTTTCACTCTGCCTGTGTGTGCTGAAGAGATAGTGTAGGGAGAGAGCTGCTGCCTGTTAGTGATTTCAGGGACAGTTGAAAGTTTGCTGGCTAGTAATCGTTTTGATACTGCTCTGTTATTGGAGGGACAGAAGTCTGCAGGGATTTGAGGGACATTTTAGCTTAGGTAGCTTTGCTGGCTAGTAATCTACTGTTCTCTTTAAACAACTGCCATACGTTGACCTTGTAGGCATTGTTTGCCCAGTTTTTTTGGCCGCAGCCACTGAAGCACAGAGGCCAGAAAAAATATGCCATATAAATGCTGAAAATAGTAATTTTTTGCCATACGTTGACTCAACGTATATGGCAAAAAATGACTATTTTCAGCATTTATATGGCATATTTTTTCTGGCAACTGTGCTTCAGTGGCTGCGACCAAAAAAATGCATATTTTCTGCATTTATATGGCATAATTTTTCTGGCCTCTGTGCTTCAGTGGCTGCAACCAAAAAAATTTATATTTTCAGCATTTATATGGCATAATTTTTCTGGCAACTGTGCTTCAGTGGCTGCGTCCAAAAAAACTGGGCAAACAATGTCTACAAGGTCAACGTATGGCGAAAAATTACTATTTTCAGCATTTATATGGCATATTTTTTCTGGCAACTGTGCTTCAGTGGCTGCGTCCAAAAAAACTGGGCAAACAATGCCTACAAGGTCAACGTATGGCAGTTGTTTAAAGAGAACAGTAGATTACTAGCCAGCAAAGCTACCTAAGCTAAAATGTCCCTCAAATCCCTGCAGACTTCTGTCCCTCCAATACAGAGCAGTATCAAGCAGATTACTAGCCAGCAAGCTTACTATCATCTGTCCCTGAAATCACTAACAGCTCTCCCCCTACACTATCTCTTCCAAGCACACACAGGCAGATTTTTCAGATACATTTTTGCCCTTGATCCCCCTCTGGCATGCCACTGTCCAGGTCGTTGCACCCTTTAAACAACTTTAAAATCATTTTTCTGGCCAGAAATGTCTTTTCTAGATGTTAAAGTTCGCCTTCCCATTGAAGTCTATGGGGTTCGCGAACCGTTCGCGAACCGCTCGCATTTTTGCGCAAGTTCGCGAATATGTTCGCGAACTTTTTTTCCGACGTTCGCTACATCCCTATTCCCTGACTTTGCGCCAGCTAAAATGAAAAAACGCCAGTGCTAATCACACGCGGCGATTTGTTTTCCGAAGTTGCCTCAAAATGAAGCGATTAGTCGCCAGGCGACCAAATCTCCCCAAAACGCCCAAAACATTAAGGGGCATATTTGATTGAATTTAAAAGTAAAAAAAACGTTGAAATTCGACCATCGAAGTTGAGTACTTCAATAGTCAAAGTATTTTTTCCAGTGAAAACGACCGTATTCGATCAAAGTACCATTGAAGTAAAATCGTACGATCAAATCGAAGGATTTTTTTTTATAAAAAAAAACTTTGACTTCTCAAAACTTGCCCAAAAGCCTCAGATAGGTTCTAGGAGGTCCCCCATAGGCTAAACAGCAATTCGGCAGGTTTAAGGTGGCGAAGTGTCGAAGTTTTTTAAAGAGACAATACTACGATTTTCGAGTGGTCGAATTTTCGAAGGTTTTTCAATTCGAATCGAAGTCGAGTTTGGCCTATTCGATGGTCGAATAGGCCAAAAATTACTTCGAAATTTGACGTTTTTTAATTCGAAAATTCACTTCGACCTATGATAAATCTGCCCCTAAAAAAATGAAAGCATTTTAAAGTAATGAAAATATGAGGTAGTGTTGCCCTGCACTGGTAAAACTGATGTGTTTGCTTCAGAAACTCTACTATAGTTCATATAAACAAGCTGATGTGTAGCGGTGTAATGGTGGAAATTCAAAAAAGGCTTTATATATCTGATGTGTAACTTGAGCCTTTTCTCCTTTGAATGGCTGCCCCCATTTCTACACAGCAGCTTATGTATAAGTTAGTAGAGTTTCTAAAGCAGACACAGCAGTTTTACCAGTGCAGGGCAACACTGCATTATATTTTTATTACTTTCATTTTTTGATGTTACTGTGCCTTCAAAAAAACATTTACCATACTTTTTGTTTTTACTTTTTAAATATGTTATTGAATACACAGTTTCTAGCAACTTTGCACTGGATTTTCATTATTTATTTTTATAGTTATTGAAATATTTGCCTTCTTTTTCTGATTCTCTCCACCTTTCTAATGGGGTCACTGACTCCTGGTAGGCAAAAACTATTGCTCTGTGAGGCTACAATTGTATTGCTTTTGTTACTTATCTTCCTATGCAGTCTCTCTCCTATTCACATCTCTCATTCAAACCACTGCATGGTTGCTAGGCTAAACAAGTCCTTCAGATGGCTGCTCAAATACCTTACTGGAAAATGTCTACATCATGTTAAAAGTAAATTTAAAGGTGAATTACCCCTTTAAAATAGTATAGAACTTTACTACCAAAGGCACTTTGTTGCCTATGTTGGTGCGATAATGTTGCTGGGTAGGTACCAAAGAAAACTGCAATTACAATTGGCTGTATAAATCACCTGCCTCTGAATATTTACAGGGCATGAAAGGAAACAAAAAAACTGTATTTGGGGTCTTACAAGCGGGTTAGAGGGAATGTACAGAGGTGTTGTGATGGGTAATATAATTAAGCAAAAGTCAAAGCATGGTAGAATGGCAGCACATCCAAAGGCCAGAAGACCTGAACTAATAAAACTGAGGTTCTCTTATACCTGATTGGCAACCACCATAAGGTATTAAAAGAGAGGGGGAGCAGAATATGAAAACATTTATTTTTAGAGTAGAACTAAAAAGCAGGATTGCATTTAATTTGGTCTTACTGTGCAGTTAGGATTTCCTTTACTTCTTAGGCAAATCATTTACTCAGATGGCAGAAGTACTTATTAAACTCTAGGGGCATCAGGTCACCTGGAAAATCCTATGAATGGTTCTCTGTGTCCTTAACTCTGGTATGGAAAATAGAATATTTACATGTAGGCTTCTTAGATATTGTAAAAGCTTTTGATATAAATGATTTATTGTATAATAACTATAGGTTTGTCAGTCTTGAAAACAATAGTATAATTTTGAGTGGAATCACCATGTTTTTCTCACAAAGTAGTGTTTCTGTCCCAGGATTCTAGATGCAGTTATGGGGAGCCAGGAGCTGGAGAATAACACAGTGGGGAGACAGGAGCAGAACAGTATTATACACTGAATATGAATAATATAGAATGTAGATAACACACCGAGGGTTGCACGTACTAATAGATAGAACACTGGCGTCCAAGAACTGTATTTTATAGCAAATCTGTTGCTGCACACGTATGTGCAATAATGTAACAGTCATACAATAGCTCCCTAGTTATTTGGCAGGGCAACAACCAAGTCGAAGGAAGGTTTATCTCCCTAAATTCAGTCTCTTGGTTTAAGCACCATTTCACTCCCTAGTTTCTGTGGCTCTTGCTTTCTTTCAGAGCATAAAACACAATCCTACAAGTAGGAGCAATAACTGAACACCTAGAGGGTTATTTACTAAACCTCTAATTTATCTGGTTGGGCTTTCTGAGGCAAAAACTCGCATTTTTCGAGGGAAAAGAAACAGGTTTTTTTGGGGAATTACTATACCTTGATGCTGCAAAAATCCAGAATCTAAAAAATCCTCAGACCCGTCGATGTAATGTAAAAGTCAATGGGAGATGTCCATATCCCAATTAGAAAATATTGTGGTCTGTGCTGGGTTTAGCCAGATAATCTGATAAATTCTTGGTTTTCGGGCAAAAACCCAAAAAAATTGATCGAATCGGGGGGAAAAAGTCCGGAAAAAACGTACAATTTGGGTTTTTACTCGATTTTATCGGGTTTTATTCCCGATCCGATTAATTTGAGTTATTTTGTTAATAAATTAGACAAAATCGGGGATGGGAGTTAGGTCGAGCCTTTTTTAATTTAAATTATGAAATAAATTTGGATTTTAGTAAATAACCCCCCTACTGTGCAGTATGTGTATTTCAATTTCCCCACTATAGATTAGTAGAGCATATGTACTTGGCTTCGTATGATTTGGAGCCTTTCAATAGTCGCATTCACCTCAGTTCTGCCGTTATTTTTATAGGAAGGCTGTGTATTAGTACTCTGTTATGCTGCAGCCTCCTGTTAGTCAAAAGGCCCTTTTTCATGTTTGTGTTTTTGGCCTAATTATTTGCCTATTTGTCCCATTCTCCCACACAATTGAGATTATTATTTTTTTTTAATTCTCCAAGAATAACTGCAGCCCATGTACTGTGTTCACCCATTCATATTATTTTACTGGTCCTTCGTTTAGTTTCCTTTTCCTGGCCCGGGAATACATTTCCTTGAAAAAGACAGTAACATAAATATTAGTGCGAAGCTCAAGGCGCCAGGTATGTTACACACTTCCCCATGGACTGTCAGAGAATTCATTCTGCTATATACAGTATTCCTTTATACCATAGTGCCTGTAAATCTTCATACTGCACCATGAGTTCATATGTCAGTGTGGTTCCTTTTTATTTGCTTCTTCTGCAATACAGATGTTGTGGAACACTAATAAATCACTCGTGAATGTATCCAGCAAGGTATCATTACAGTTTACTGTAACTTCATATATTATTATATTATTATTATATTGTATCATATGTTATTAGTGGTCTAAGGCAGTTTGTTATAGCTCTGTAGATTTCTGATTATTTTTGTTTCTGGTTCTTATGTTCTCCAGCTCAGACTTTCAATGTTTATAGGGTCAGTAGGTTCCCATTGGTGCTACCAATATGATGGTTTAACCCTTTGCCTGGTGGCATTGCTGGCTGCCCCCATTTTTTGTGTCCTTTTGAATCATGCATTATTTGTGCTGCAGCAATAAGGATTGGAATTTTAACATTTAGAGGCACATTTATCATCAATGATCATTTTTTTTAAAACTCCCATAAATTTGAAATTCGACCAATTGAAATGGATTATTAAAATCAAATTTTACCAGCTTGGACGAATTGAAACAACCTGAAAATTCAAATCGAAATTGAATCAAATTTGATTAAACTTAATTTGAGTTTTTTCTCAGAAAATAACTCGAATGTCAGGAAGGCTGCAAACATCTCCAAATTGATCCCTGGACCTTTCCCATTGACTTAAACAGCAATTCGGCAGGTTTTAGGTGGTTCGAATAGTCGAATTTGAATTCTTAAAGGGCCATTCTAAGATAAATCTTGAAAATCAAATTTAAATTTTTTAAAAAACTCGAACTGAATTTGGATAACTCCCTAGTTGAATTCTAATTCAAATTTTCAATTCGACCCTTGATAAATCTGCCCTTAATCATCCCTAGCAACCAGACAGCAGTTTGGCAGAAAACATGAACAGAAAAATAAGCAATAAAAAAATAAATCAGAGATAAGTCTTTTTTTTTACACCCCCCCACACTCATAACAGCTTTCAAATGGGGGTCACTGACCCCCATCTAAAAAACAAATGTTCTGTAAGGCTACAAATTTATTGTTATTGCTACTTTTTATGACTCCTCTTTCTATTTAAACCCTCTCCTATTCATATTCCAGTCTCTTATTCAAATCAGTGCATGGTTGCTAGGGTAATCAATAGGGATTCTGCTCAGCAGCGACAAAGATCAGAAATGTATCAACTAAATTTAGCAATTTAGAACAGTTTAAAGAGTCAGCGACCCCCCTCGAGCTGCTTTAGAAGGTGAAAAAATGAAACTTTACACTTCAATATTAGAAAACACATAGGCGCAACTTTGCCGCACTTCGCCACACTTCGCCAGGCGTAGTTTCGCCAGCGCTTCGCAAATTCACTAAAATCCGAAGTTGCGCACAGGGGTAGCGTAAGGTTGCGGAGTTGCGCTAGCGTTGTTTCGCTATATAAAGCGAAGTTGCGCTAGCGAAGGCTAATTTGCATACGGCGCGAAATTCAAATTTCAATGGAGGAACACGTATCTGCACTACAAATGCCTAGAAAACCTTCAAATCCGCAAATAAAATTTTTATTTTGCCCTACACATGTGCCCACTGTCTAGGTAAGTTGCTATGAGTCAGGAAATGTAGGGGGGAGGAAGGGGAGCCCCAAAAAATTTTCGATCTTTTTCAGCCTATCAGCCATCATGTAGAAAACACGCCAGCGTTTTTTGGGACTTAGAAAAAATTTTGACTTTTTTTTTAAACAATCCCTATCTACTCTATTGCGCTTCGCCAGGTCTGAGGTGGCAAAGGAAGTCTAGCGTAAAAGGTAGCGTTCGCTACACTGCGCAAGTTAGTGAATTTGCGTAGTTTCGTCGCTAGCGAAGATTCGCCTGGCGTAAGGTTGCGAAGTAACACTAGCGAAACTACGCCAGCGTTCGTTAGTGAATTTGCGCAGTAGCGAAAATGCCCAACGCTAGCGAATTAACGCTAGCGTTCGGCGCCTCGCGTGTTAGTGAATTTGCCTGATAGAAACTAGAAAATAATTGGAAAAAGCCTTTGAACTATCTGAAACCAACTGAACTGAAAAAATTGTTGGAAGGTGAACAACCCCTTTAAGGAAGTGACACAAAAACAAATCAACATGGTGCTAAAAAGTGTGTAGCATTTCACAGCACCAGTACTGCCCAAACTATGCTTTGTTCTTAGAAGATTGAGGCCCCTGCTTTAGCTTCCCATAACGTCACATCCTCAGACACAAGGGGGGCAGATTCATCAAGGGTCGATGTGAAAATTCGAATTCAAATTTTCGAGTTTTTTTATGGCCAAAACTGTCAAATTCGACTAGGGAATTGTTAAAATTCGATTTTTAGTTCTTTTTTTTTTTAAATTTTGAATTCGATTTTCGAGATATATAATACACTGGCCCTTTAAGAACCCAAATTCGACTATTTGGGTCCATAGCATTCACCCAACTTTGAAGAAAAATTCTACATTTTGATTGGTCAAATTTCAAATTCATGGGAGTTTAAAAAAACTCCTATAAACTTGAAATTCAACCCTTGATAAATCTGCCTCTAGGTATACAGTTGGGCAATACAAAGAAGCACAAAGGTCTTTGTTGGGTTCTCCAATGGTTAGCGTTGATGTGTGGACTTGCCAGGTGACCGGTATGTCACCCTTCGCTACAATAAAATAAGACAGTGGGCATGCACAAGGTTTGAGATAATTCTTTGCTTACCCAGGGCAAGGGGTTTGACCTCAGAGAGGAAATGCTGGGATGTCAGCCAGGTAAAACATTTTTTTATCTGATTATAGGATCTGAGAAAAACATCCAGCAAGGCATGTTCATTTTAATCCTTAATCCCAATGCCTTAATAGGGAAGGCACCATTTTTCCCAGCATCCTTTGGTAGTAGCTCCAAAGAAGAAGTGTCAGGAGATTGTGATTACTGCATGCAGTCTAATTTCCTTATTATATTCTCACACTAAATTTAAATCAAATTATCAATGACCAGTGCAGGGTGTGGAAGGACAAACTGACAACATACACAATCCTTAGTAGTAATTTACCAAATACCCTTGCCCTTACTGTATGTTATTTCAGTGAAGTCTGCCTGTCTGTAGCACTTGCATTGTGAATGCTGTCCCACAATATATAAATAAGCCTTCCTGCATACCATGTCTAGTGTTGGAATAAAACTCAGGACCCTTGTGTTGCGAGACTGAGCTACCGTGTTAGGATAGGCGCTCAAGATTTAGCCAAAGCCTGTATAAAAGGAAAAATAATATCAATTAGACCTCTTTATAACTCCACCTATATTTTTGACTGCAGTTGGAGGCTGTGTTTCAAGCAGCTGTTATACTAACTGTGCACTGTATATATATTTATATAGATAAAAATCATACTTTTTTTGTGTGGATTTTGCATAGTTAATGTTGTTTCCTGTTTTGCAGTAAAATTACAGCTACAAGCTGTAGAGCGGGGAGTGGTATCAATAAAGGGAATCACTGCAAATCGCTACCTTGCCATGAAGGAAGATGGGAGATTAACATCGCTGGTGAGTAAATGCTGTATACACTGCATAACAGTGCTGAGATGGCCCTTCTAGTGCACTGACCCAAGCTCCAAACAAAGCCATAAAACAGTGACAAAAGGCAATGAGTGGAGCATCTCATTCAGAACTACATAATCAAGGTATTTCTGGTAGAGAAACAACAAACTAAGTAAATCATTCAAGACTTGGAGACATATAATACATCTACCATATCCTAGGTCAGCCCAAGCTCCATTATAGGTTTTTACATTTACAGACCTAAGGTCTTGCCTTGCTGCAGCCTAGTATTGGATACTGATAGATATCATTTTTTATCCATTGGCAAAACATTCTGCTAAGCTGCATTTGAATTCAATGGAAGTCAGTACGCTGCCTCAAGACCAGTTCAACAGATACTGCCACCCAAGTTCAGTTTCGCTTTTGTTCTGGCCTAAATCTTAGCTTATGGGAGGCACAAACCACTTTCTGGTCTTGACGATATCAATAATTTAGCATTTTTAATAAACACAAATGTTTTTGTACATTTTGGTTTTGTATAATTGTGCAGGGCAAAAAGAGGTTTAGTAGCGATTTGGTTGGCATGAGATTATATCCAGTTATTGCGCATTAATAAAGGAAGCCATCAAGTCTAAAACATCACCCATGTAAGCACTGATTCCAAATAGAGCATATAAAATGATCAAATAAAGCCTTTGGCACATTTTTCCCACAGCTAAAAACAGAAGCGGACTGGATATGTTTCAGTACAAGTTTGTGGACAAAAGACTCCTTATTCTGTATGAGTCCTCCAGAAGCCTAGGGGAAATATTCTACCATTTGAAAACAATTTTCCTTGAGTCTTATTCCAAACACATATGAGGAAGATGAATAGGAAAGGGCCCAAATCGAAAGAGTACAAGGAAAATCTAGTTTTCCTTTAATTTGCTTTTTGGTTGCTAGAGTAACTGACCCTAGCAAAATGAGAGCACTTTACATTCCAGATTAAAGATAGCATAAAAAAAGCAAATAATAAAAAACCCACACACAGAATAAATAGGAATTAAAAAGTTGCTTAGACTTCAGCTTGACCCACCATGGAATGTAATGTGCGTAATCTGATTCTGAAATAAGGCTAAATCTCATACTGCCTTGTTAAAAGGAACAGTATACGCCTATTCTAACATTAGTTCAATGAACATACTTTTTGCCTACAGTAAGAAATATCTAAGAGTTTGGTTATTTACTGTTAAGAACAGCAGCATATGAAAATAAATCTAAAGTCATATTTTCCTTCTTGTTCCCAATGAGCAAAGTCAAACAAGCAGTTTGGACTGCTTCTCAGCAGTCCACTTAGAAGCCTATATAAACAAAGTCCTTCTTTCCCCCAGCTACGTCCTATTATTTTTTCAGGTCTTTCTTGCTAAAGTTTCTTGATGTTCCTTAATTGCTATTTTGCCTTGATCCATCGGTTCCTGGCCTTCTTCCTTGACTCTGACTTCACTTCTTGCTGCCTACCCTGATCTTTTGACTGGAAAGCAACTACAAACTTTCTTAAAGGAAAACTATACCCCCCAAACAATGTAGGTCTCTATAAAAAGATATAGCATAACACAGCTCATATATAAAACCCTTCTTCAGGTAAACAAACCATTTTCATAAATAATATACTTTTCTAGTAATATGTGCCATTGGGTAATAAAAAATAGAAAATTGCCATTTTAAAAAATAAGGGCCACCCCCTGGGATTGTACGATTCACTGTGAACACAAACATACCAAACAAACTATACTTGTTAGGTCACATGAGACAATTAACAGACAGAGTTGTGTCTTTTGCTTCAACACTTCTTCCTGTTACAGTTAGAGTTGTAGTTTTTCTGGTCAGGTGATCTCTGAGGCAGCACACAGACCATCACGAAATGGGGGTTCACGGCAAGAGATGTAAAAGGGTAATATTTACTTAAATATATATTCCAGTTTGGTAAGATTCTTTAATATGCCACTTAATATGATATATTGCTTATATATTCATTTTGGGGGTATAGTTTTCCTTTAACCTTTCGGATAGATTGTTACAAGAATTAATTGATAAGTTGAGGATCCCCTTTATTATACGCGTAGACTGGAGTTATAGTACAATTTCAAAAATAACTTAATAAGATCACTTGATGCATATCAAGGTACATTTAATAACTAAAATTAAGACAAATAGAATTACACATAAACTGTATAGAGTATTTAAATAGCTAGACATAGTGGACTATTTTGCCCTTTCCTTAGTTCACCTGCTGTAACTGTAAATAATATTTCCAAGTATTAGAAAGAATATTTCCAAGTATTAGAAGATTATAGAGGTTGTCCATTAGATATGCCATTTTATTTATTTTAAACTTCCTGGCTAACCAGGTCTCTTGGCAGACCTAAAACAAATGTGGCAATATCACCTCCTCTACAAACATATTCAGGGACTGGGTTTTCTATTTTCTGTGCTAGCACTGAGGAATATTGTTTCACAGAAGGGGCATTTGTACTGTGTTTTGTAGCTGTGGTAAATGTAAGGTCATTTCACGGAAATTATTTTGTGTTCTGGTCTTGTTCAGAGAACATGGGATAGACCTTATAAGTTGGCAGCAAGACATCACAATACAGACTTGAAGGCTTTCCCAGTATTTCCTGTAACAAGGAATACGTCTGGGGATATTAACAACGCAGTGACGTGCCTCACAAGCTGGTAATGATATTAAAATATAAAACATTATAAGTTCTTTTAATAATCAAATTGGTTACTTTAATCTTATGCTTGCTGTTATGATTCTTCTATCCTTGAACTTTTGTTTTATTACCCCCCCCAACCCTTCAGTATTCCAGAGCTTAATATGGAACTATTGAAACAGCCATGGTTTTGTTTATTCCTTAGAAGGCAAATGTTAAATAAGATGCTGAGTGATCTGAGTGTTATGCCGCTGAACATTGGGTTGGGCACTAGGTAATTATGTAATGGTATGCTCTGCAGTGTAATGTAGAAACTGTGGGAGTTCATAGAATGCTCTGAAGGGGGTACCAACTGCTTTACAATGCACTTTTGGAGCACTAAAGAATGTTGGAAGACCAACTGTATATTGTGTTGTCTCCGTGCATTGCACATGCTGAACATGCAGAGTTATCAAGGTGGAAAGTAGATCAACAGATAGAGGTTGAAGATAATAACAACATCCTACCATGAAACAGTGTCCTGTATAAAGCTGCCAGATTTAAGCTGCTGATTTGGCCCCTTTAGACCAAGTTGGCAGCCAATCTACTTGTGTATGGGGCACACCCTATTGGCCTCCTTGATATCTGGCCAAAAATTGACTAGATATCTATCAGGCAGATTTGATAATCCTGTTGGACAGGGACCGCATACAACATATCGTATGCATTGAGAACACGAACACAGCTGTTCTAATACAGTAGAACCCCCATTTTAAGTTTTTCAGGGGACCAGAAAAAAATGGTGTAAAATCCAGGAAAACATAAAATCAGGGAAATGTATTATGCATTATATATAAGTGGGACAATAAAACAACAATGTAAAATGAGGGAAAACTTAAAATCAGGGAATGTAAAATGGGGGTTCTGCTGTACGTCAGTTGTGTGAAATAAAGATAACTTTTAAGAAGCTCTAGTGCTCTGTAGAATTGTGTTGCCATTGTCATAGGCAACATCTACCTCAGTGGCTTTCAGCTTAAGGAATACTGTCATGGGAAAACATGTTTTTTTCAAAACACATCAGTTAATAGTGCTACTCCAGCAGAATTCTGCACTGAAATCCATTTCTCAAAAGAGCAAACAGATTTTTTTATATTCAATTTTGAAATCTGACATGGGGCTAGACATTTTGTCAATTTCCCAGCTGCACCTGGTCATGTGACTTGTCCCTGCACTTTAGGAGAGAAATGCTTTCTGGCAGGCTGCTGTTTTTCCTTCTCAATGTAATTGAAGGAGTCTCAGTGGAACATGAGTTTTTACTATTGAGTGTTGTTCTTAGATCTACCAGGGAGCAGTTATCTTGTGTTAGGGAGCTGCTATCTGGTTACCTTCCCATTGTTCTTTTGTTTGGCTGCTGGGGGGGAAAAGGGAGGGGTGATATCACTCCAACTTGCAGTACAGCAGTAAAGAGTGATTGAAGTTTAGCAGAGCACAAGTCACATGACTTGGGGCAGCTGGGAAATTGACAATATGTCTAGCCCCATGTCAAATTGAATATAAAAAAATCTGTTTGCTCTTTTGAGAAATGAATTTCAGTGCAGAATTCTGCTAGAGCAGCACTATTAATTGATTCATTTTGAAAAAAATGTTTTTCCCATGACAGTATCCCTTTATTACGTGTTGGGTCGATCAATTCTCATACAGCATGTCCGAGGGCCAAATTAAATTGATGATGTCATAGAATGAAATCTATGGAGCCCTAAAGCAGGCTGGAGGCCATAGCAATCCTTGTATAGCCACATCCAGCCAGTGGGCCTCCAGTTGGACGACTCTGATCTACCTTGTTGTATGTAGGCTCTACAAAAGGGAATGGTTCTTTTTTTAACTAAGGTTGCTACTATTGATGGGTGGTTTGACCCTGAAACCCACTAGGCCTGTTGATTTACCTTCAGGTTGGGCAGAGAAAGAGAACATAAGTTGTGGGTTTGGGGTGGGTAGCAGGTCAAACTTCAAGCACGGCCGCTTCCCATTGGTGATGTCTTGACCCCACTCCTATATGGGCGGAGCCCATGCATTAATTAACAGAGGGGAGTTAGGCCAGGCATAAAGTAGAAAAGTGCTTCAGGATGGTTTGGTAAGATTGGGAAGTAGTCGGTTATGGTTGTGTTTGGGTTGAAAACTTTCTGACCTGCTTATCATTCGTTGCTATCTGCCTGGTGTTTTACTGCCCTGAATGGTTTATGACGACTTATGCCAAAGTTATTCATAGTAAAGAAAGATAACAGAAATACGACCACAGTGTAGTAATAAGAGCATGTTGTGTCATTTCACCCTGGCTTCTGCTAGCTGGAGGTTTCAAAGTGGTGGGAAAATTAATGGGCAACGTATTGAAATCATCAATCTGCCAGTGCTCTGAATAACTAAAAGATATGTATTTACACCCACATATCAGTCTAGAGCTCTGGCCTGACCACAATATAAGCAAGATGATATGACACCTAAAACTTTGACTCTCTGTAAAAGCCAGGATTAATGCTAAACATATGCAGCCTTTCACTGTATGATTACCAAGTGCACATTTTTATAATCATATTCTAGAACTAGTCAATCATTGTTTAATTTCCTGAGTCAAGTGACAGCATGGAAATCAATCGGAGCCCAAGTGGAAAAAGTAGTACAAGTTCATTCAGCGTCAGTGTTTTTTCCTGGCTTTTGCTCGACACAGATACAGTCAGTCCACATATGACATCTTTTTCCGTGTGGCTTATATTTACGTGCTGGATAGAACACATTTAAATGCCAGTGAAACCCCAGACCTATAATTGTTGTTGAAGAAATATGGGATCCATTAGGAATATAGCACTTTGTGTTACAAAACGGCAATAATCCATAAACTAAATCCATATAGTTTCCTCTTCTTTATTATGAGACCGACAGCAAATGTAACAGGAGTGGCAAGTGTTGCTGGAAAAATATTCCCATGGCTTTTCATATAGTCCCAGTAGCTCCTCTGGCTTGTGCTACTCAGCACTGGTGGAAAACTGTAACAGGGAAGTGATTGTAGTGCCTGGGATTATTAAGCCTATATTACTATACATGCTCAGGCGTGTTGGGGACTGTGCCAGGGGGATTAAGTGATTTGCCCAAAGGAGAAGACAAACACAAGCTTTCATGAGTCAGTGCCCTGAGCCCCTATTTTCCATTTTGTGTAGGAAGAGAAGAAGGGTTGACCAAACCTCTACCTGAGCAGTGAATACAGCATTAGGACTCCACTATTGTGGATAGGACTTCTACTGCCAATATATCATAGTGGTAGCAGCAATAGTTTAGTACGTTATCATAATATGTCTGGTCTCCCTAACACCACCATGACACAGCAACATATATAAGTACTAAGTATTTGGACGTGCCTCTTTTATAAAAAGGACAACCCATATTTGGGAACAGTGTGAGTAGATACACAAGAAATTATTTTTCAACCTTACTTACTATGTAATTATACCAAAAAAATATTTCCCCTGTTCTATGTAACTGTCTCTGAGATCTTACGAACACATTATTCCAATCTTCATATTTTAAGCTACAACAATTCACCCCACACTTTACTAAACATACCTTAGGCATGTCAAACATGTATTTTCATATATGCTTTATAAGCTAATAAATAAAAATAGTAGTAGTCAGACTTGTTACGTATTTGTTTTGGTTTAAACAAATCCATCAAGTTTGACCCCTACAAAGGAACTCCAGTGTACAAATAAATGTATATGTGTGTTATATATAAACTGTATACCAATACCTATATTAACTAGCTGTAGATCTATAAGATCACAATAGCTTTGCATATTATGCTTGTTCAAGAAATCACCCAAGCCATTCTTAAAGGCATTAATAGAATCTGTCATCACAACATCACCCAGCAGTGCATTCCACAACCTCACTGTCCTCACTGTGAAGAAACACCTACGCTGCTTCAAATAAAAGTTCTGTCCCTCTAACTAGTCTAAAGGTCTCACATTCTATGATCCCCCATCTATAATGTCCTCTATTGTATTCTCAAATCAATCAATCATGTCCCTACTCAAGCACCTTTTCTCCAGGGAAAACAACCTCAAACTTAATAGTCTACCCTCATAGTTTAATTTGTCCATCCCGCTAACCAGCCTGCCTAGCTGGGGCCGGTATTACAAATTTACCGTACAAATTTATGTAGCTGCTGTTAATTTGTAATACCCTTAACAAAAGCCCTTGGCCCTCTGGTGGAAACGTACCTTTTCTTCATCTTCTTCACCTCCTCTCGTGATGTGACCCGCCCCTTTTGCAGCATGACCCCATGGCTCCGCCCCTTTTTGCGGCACGGCCCATCCAGTACCGTAACTAGAGGGGAGCGGGCCCTGGTGCGTGACGCGCAGCCGGACCCCTGCCCCGCTCCGTACTGCCCGCATTTCAGTGGCGCACGGGCTGCCGGGGGGCCCTGAGGGGGGTGCGGGCCCTGGCCCATTTGCACCCCCTGCTCCCCCAGTAGTTCCGCCACTGGGCCCGCCCATTTAGTTACCGCCCCCACCAGTGGCCGGTAATTTTTTTTTAAAAAGGTGGCAACCCTGCTTACCAGTTTAGTTGCACGTCTCTGCACTCTCTCAGGCACATTTAGTATATCCTTCTTGACGACTGGAGCCAAAACCTGCCCTGCCTATTCAAGGTGAAGCCTTATTAGGGACCTATAAAGAGGCAAAATTATGTTTTCACCTCTCAAGTTTATGTAATTTTATGCAAAATGGTACTTTATTTGCTTTAGTGGATAATGAATGACACTGCCTATCGTTACACAGCTTGTTAGCCACAAAAATCCTTGGATTATTCTTTGTTAACTAGCATTTGTTGTTTCTACCAATCTGCATAATCTTGCAGTTATCCACACTGACCCTCATTTGCCAATTTGCTGCCCAGTTTTTCAATTTAATTAAATCACGCTCCAAAGTGGCAGCATCCTGCATAAAACTGTTTTGCACAATTAAGTATCAAAAATAAAATAGATACAGTATTTTCAATGTCCATCTCAAAGTCATTTATGAGCAAATTAACAAGCAAAGGACCAAAGACAGAGCCCTTCACTAACAATAGGGGTCTAATTAAAGGGCATGTATAGACAAAAAAAATAAATCCCATTTTTACTTTAATGAAAAAGAACCCTATCTCCAATATACTTTAATTAAAAAATGTGTACAGTTTTTATAAGAAACCTGACTGTATGCAGTGAAATTCTCCCTTCATAAGAATTGTCAGACTCAGCTGTTGAAACTGAACTTCGATTATAGGTGGAAATCACAGAATCTGAAATATCTGGGCATCTTCATTACTGCACGATATGACACCCTTTATAAGGCAAATTATGGGGTACTGTGGAAGTCTCTGACAAGTGAGATACATAAATGGGGGAGGTTAAACTTGTCGTGGTTTGGCAGAATTGCCACATTGAAAATGATCATCTTGCCTTGACTTTTGTATTTCTTCGAGACTCTGCCAATAGCTATACCTAGACCGGCCCTACAGAACTTCCAAAATCTATGCTATAAATATATATGGGGGGGTAAGAGACAACGAATACGTAGGGGGGTGTTGCAAACTCGGCGGACACAGGGAGGACTAGATGTGCCGGACTTTTATACATACTATTTAGCCACACAGGTTAGGCAAACAATACAGTGGTCCTTTAAGTTTGCATATACTAAATGGATGGAAATAGAGAAACTAGTTCTCGCCCTGATTCACCCGAGCACATTACTATGGTCCGAACATACTATTAAATTAGCAACCATGGCCCCGCGTACTATATCGTTCACAAAACAAATTTGGTCCAAATGTAAAAATAGATTGGTCCCGGCGGATAGAACGAGCCCCCTTACTCCCTTCCTCTTTACTGAAGCATTTCCTTTAGGACTGGAAAAACAGTTTGTTCAACTTTGGCAACATACAACTGCACATCAGCTTGTCAATTTATTTGACCTCCGTACTAAGAGTTTCCTAGACAAACAACAGCTGATAGAAGGGCATGAGCTCCTTGGGCTCAAAGACTATATGTATTATCAGTTGAGGCACTACGTTAAATCCCTATGCTGCACTATGAAACTACCAGATTTGTCCATATTTGAGAAATTGTGCACTAAAGTGGGGGAGCGGAAGGGCCATATTTCCCAGCTATATAAGGAACTAATTTCCTATGATGTAGAAGACCCCCATTTGTACATGCAACTCTGGGATAGAGATTTGGAAACTCATATCACCGTCGATCAATGGGAACGAATTTGGGCTAATGCTACCAAAACCTCCATATGCACGACTACTAAAGAGAATATTTACAAGGTATTGTTTAGGTGGTATCATACCCCAGCCCTTTTGCATAAATTCTCCCCCACTATACCACCGAATTGTTGGAGATGTGGCGCCTCACCAGCCACATTGTTCCATATGTTCTGGACATGTCCCCTAATAACCACTTTGTGGTCCACGGTACAAATATTGGTGACGAAGGCTACTTGCCTAGATTTACATAGAGACCCCCTGACTTACCTACTGGGTCATCCGGTGTTAGGTGTAGGGAAAAGACTGCAGAAAGTACTAAACTGTATATTTACGGCAACGAGGTGTTTAATTGCAGCTCGATGGAAAGATCCTACACCCCCATCATTATGGGACCTGATTAATAGAATAGAACAGGTGAGACGTATGGAATATTTAACTGCTATACTACATAACACTTCATTAGCTACAGAGGAGGACTGGTTTATGTGGAACTCTTATTGCTCTGAACTCCAAAAGGAGGTATAGCAACCAAGAAGGACGTTGGGCTTTTAGACACTACTCTCTTTCCATACTCCATCCCTGTTGGGTGCCTCTTCCTCTCATGAGGAGGGGGGACCGGATAGACTCTTAACATTGGAACGCATTACGGATCTCCCTACGTTTATAGCACTATGAGGTGAAGTTCTTGCTCTCAGATGAGATGCACTGCTCAGTACCACGCATTTTGCCTTTTCTTTTTTGAGTTGTTCTTTTCTGTTTAATTTTTGTTTACTGTGGATATTGTCAATGAATGACCATATGCATAATGTATGTCTACATTGTACCTTTCTGAAACTGGTTGTGTACCGCTTTATTTGTTTCTGATTCTGTGAACTTCAATAAAAACACAGTTGAAAAAAAAAAAAGAATTGTCAGACGGTCCCTAACTGCTCTGCAGAGAACAATCATACTTATGAACAGCAGGGGGAGCCCCCGCTTACTTCCCAGCCATGCAGAACTCAAGCAGCTTTTCTTTCCCTGTAGAGCAGTTGGCGATTTGTATTGGATTTTATTTTTGCCTTTACATTCCCTTTAATGTTTTCAACTCCAGCTGCAGTGACAAAGATCATGGAGCCATATTTAAACAGATAAACAGTTTGAATTAAACAATACAAAAACTATAAAATCCACATTACATGACAACACAGGACCGAGTGCAGTCTGTCTATTCTGATTATTAATCAGCCTTGCTGTATCGGCTTCTGGCAGATATTTGACTTGTGCTGTTTTGATGATCCCAAAGCAGCCCAGACCACACTGAGCATGTGCACAGTCTTGGTCTTGCAAAGATGTTTAAAAAAGTTACAAGATGGTAACTCCCTGTAGCCATCTTTGAAAGCATAAATCATTTGTTTGATTAGGATTGTGGTGCAGTAAGTTCATGTTTATGTTTAGTATACAAAATACAGCATTTCTAGCATTATTCTATTTTAGACTTTACTTCCTCTTAAATGCTTAAAAAATACTCCATTTACAACTACTCGTTGGTATCTATCCTTCAGCCAGTTGTTTATCCAAGCACAAATATTATCCACTAGGTCATTGCATTTGGTCGGATATAGTCCTTACAGTCTTGGTTGACCCTATCATTCTTTTTACTCATTACATCTGTCTTTTACATTCAGATTCCAAGTCTTATCTTAAGCTTGCAAATTGCAATTATTCCAACATTAGCTAATATATCATACGCAGTTTCCCGAAGTTCTGCTTGAATCAGACTCCCTTCTGCTCATTGTCCTGTGATTGAACTTTAGATCTCTAGGGAATGATTCTTTTGCAATGGTTACTTTTACAGTAAAAAATGTTTGGTTTTCAGCTTTCTGAAATCAATTTGCTATTATTTTGAGAAATAATTATATTTTATGGTTGCCAGTAGAAATGTGAATTGCTACCAGTGATTTGACCCATCTACCGGGACACACAAGTATCAGCATTGTTTTCGAATAGACAGTGATTTATGGTTATAAATCCAAGTTTATCAGACTATATAACCTTGCATATGTGCATAAAAAATCATTATACAGTTTATATATCATTCATTTACAGAATTATACAAATTTTTTTAAAGGAATTGTTCAGTATAAAAATAAAACTGGGTAAATAGGCTGTGCAAAATAAAAAATGTTTCTAATATAGTTAGCTAGACAAAAATGTAATGTATAAAGGCTGGAGTGATTGGAAGTCTAACATAACGGAACAGAATACTACTGCCTGCTTTGCAGTAAAATCCTGCGTGGAACCAATTTCTAAGACCCGACCCAGCAACCCGCATATTAACCCACTTTGATCCACTACCTGACCGACCCGCAACTGCCTTATCCACAACTGACTCACAACCCACTGACCACCATCAAACAGGAAGTGACATAATCAAAAGTGGGCGGGGATAGAAACAAGTTTTGTAAAATTTTAAAAGGAGTAAAATATAGACAGTTCAACATAAGATAAGAAATTTAGATGAGACCCGCAACCCGCATCTGAAAATCCTACCCTCATTCCGCAGGGTACCCAGGTACTGCATGACTCTATACAAGTGCCCCCTCCCCCTTAAAGTTGCTGACTAACTCAGAGTTAGAGAGCTGAAAAGCAGGAAGTAGTGTTCTGGCTATTATGTTAAGACATCCAGTCACTCCAGCCTTTATACATTAAATTTTTGGCCAACTAACTATATGAGAAACTTTTTATTTTGTACATACAATCTATTTACCCAGTTTTTATTTTTACACTGAACTGTTCTTTTAAATGTCTAATTGCTAAGATCACTGATTTACTAATATTTATGATAAAAATGTAAGTAAATTGTGCTCAAATTAGAGCTCCACCTGGCCCGCTTACTTCAACATTAGTGTGTGTGTGGCATTTGTATGTTCATTTGCGTTTTACATGAGTTTTTTAGGCATTGTGTAATATACTTCAGAAGTCTTCTGGTAAGTTAATGAATTCTAATTAAATTGCCCTGTGGTAGGATTTTAGACTACTATTACTACTAAGTACTGGTGTAAGAAGTAACATTAGTTGTAAAGTACATACATACATACATAATACTCTGGGAGCATGTTTTATTTTATAATCTGGCCCTGAAGGTAGACCATAAATTTTTCATACCTCGAATGAACTCACAACTCGAATGGTTTCTTATTTAAAAAAAAACTTGAATGGAAATACTCGATCCAGTGAGTTCAAGTTGCGAAACTTGTATTGAACGAGTTTTCAGGCAAAAAACTCAAACATCATGAAGGTTATCAACATTTTCAAATGGTTCAAGGGACCTCTGCCATTAACTCGAACATGACCTTGACAGGTTTTAGACGGTGTATTTTCTGATTCAAGCTATTTCCAGGGTTGGGGTATAATAAATCTTGAAAAATTCAAGTTTTTTTTAACCCGAAAATTCGAGTTAAAACTCTAAAACTCAACTCTAAAACTCGAGTTTTCATGGAAAACAAAACTTGAGTCTTAATAAATAACCATTCTAATGAGTACATATATGTGTGTGTGTGTGTTATAGAGCTTTTCCAACTGATTAAAAATAAAGTCTCCGGACTCTGGGAGATGATTCATTCACAAGTGTAATGCAATTGAAATAGCTGATAGTATGCTACTTATCTTGAAGAGCTTTGGGCAATTGACCTACCTGGGTATAAAGTTTTTTATGACAAACATAATGTCCGTTTAATAAGAGATTTGTATTTCCCACAAACAAACATCATAAAGGCATAATAATAACATCTTTGCAAAATCTTTGCTATTTCTCCATCTTTCCTTTCAGATGAGTGATATCATGTGTTAAGAATTTCAGTGAAATGTTTGGCTAGACAGTGAGGCAACTATGACAGGGTTGTTGGCTTTAGGAAGGAGTTTTCCATATCCAAGGTGAGCAGCAGCTAGCCGCTATTTAGGAAATATGGCAAGTGTTTCCTTTATCTGCAATATGGAAACTTCCATTAACCTGTTGCATTCTGTTTTACACATATCTATTCAAAGGCAGTGCTTCCATTACACTCCTCCTGTGGCTTCTAGTGAGACTTAATTTTAAGGTCAGTGTAATTTCACTAAGAATTAAATCAGAATGAAATTCCCAAGGATTCCTTGACTAGTTTTCCTGTGATGCCAGAGAAAATGATGCACTATCATCGGGAGTTTCTTAAAGGAGAAGGAAAGCTACTGAAGCAGTTTATTGCCAATAGCTACAATACTGCAAGCTATAACACTATATTTATTCTGTAGAATGCTTTACCATACCTGAGTAAACAGCTCTAGAAGTTCTCTCTGTTTGTTTAGGATAGCAGCTGCCATATTAGCTTGCTGACATCACTTCCTGCCCGAGTTTCTCCCTCCTCAGCTCTGGGCTCAGATTACAGCAGGAAGGGAAGGGGAGCAAACGGAGCATGCTCAAGACCTAGCCCTGGAGGATTAAGCTGAAAACAGGAAGTCTGATACAGAAGCCCATGTGTGCACAATAGAAGGAAATAAATGCAGTGTTTCTTTTGACACTTTGATGGTTTACTGGTGTATTTATATAGACCTGAAGCTTACTTCATTTTAGCCTTTCCTTCTCTTTTAAGGACTGCATTGTGCATTGGTATAGTTGCCAAAATGTGTAAATCATTTTCAAGGATACTTTGTTTTGCACATGATCTTGTCATGGAATTCTGAACTAACAAAGAGTCAGAACCCCGAAAAAAGAAATCAAAGAGTTAAATCATAGAGGGAGTTTATTAATGAAGTGATTCACTGCACCATTTTCATTTTCCATTGACAGAATTTCATGTTTTAATTTGTAACACTTCCATGGTTTTTTTTTTCAGAGGTGTATAACAGATGAATGCTTCTTTTTTGAACGACTGGAAGCTAATAACTACAACACTTACCGGTCTCGGAAATACAGCAGCTGGTATGTGGCACTAAAGCGAACCGGGCAGTACAAAAATGGATCGAGCACTGGACCGGGACAAAAAGCTATTTTATTTCTCCCAATGTCCGCAAAGAGCTGATCTGAAATGACTGATTTTTTTAGGTCAAGAGAAACCCTTTCTAAGACCAGAAAATCCTTTTATATCTGTAATATTAAATGTGAGGCTGAGGTACAGCATTGTTTTATTGTATATTTGTGCAGGCTCTTGAGCTAGTGTTTGAGAGTGATGAAACTAAACTACAGTTGTCCACTCAGTATTTAATCTACACGTTAATATATTGAATATTATACATGCATTTCTAAATTAAGTGTCTGGAATTTTTACATGAAAATTCCTTAAATACTATAAAAGTAGAGTACCGTAGTAAAAGGAGAATTAAAATGTGAAGCTTATAAAAGGGTGGCACTTCCTTCATAGGTCTCTGGTAGTTCTTTATGGTAAAGTGAATAGAAAAGCCCTGAGTAAACAGCTGGGAATGTCCTCATGGTTAGGTCAACCAGATGGAAGCCTTCGTTATACCCGTAGAGTAGAAGCTTAGCAACTCTGCTTGTGATGATGGTTGTATTACTACAATAGGCAAGCTCTTGTAGATCCATCCATTCACACTTCAAGCATTCCTGATGGCAGAAGTTTATAGTGTATGACAATGGCTTTAAGCGACAAATGATGTACAGATCAGACTTCCCAAAGGCCCCAGGGTGATTATGCTGCTGTCTTATGCTTAATAAGGACTTAAACTCCGAATGAATACCAGTCTCTTCAAGAACTTCCCTAACTGCTGTAGCTCCTAGAATGGAAAGAAAAGAACAACATTTGCTGTAAGTACAGCAGCAACATTCCAAAATACTTGGTTTTTGCTTTCAAAACAGAACACAGACTGTTGCTCACACATACAAAGGATATAATATGCCGTTTGTACCACATTTATTGTTGATTCTACTTTTGATAACAGCATTTTACTGTTTAGTGCACCATAGTGACACAATTCCTACAACCCTTCTGAACAAGCGTGTAAAACATTACAGACATTATCATTTTAAAAGGGGCGTACTCCGTTTGCAAAAATAATTTCGTGAAACAAGTACAGAATTTCAGGTGAAAATCTTAGACGGATGTTGACTGAGCACAACAGTGTGTCAGACAGAAACTTTTACAATTGAAAAGTGTATTACTACATGGCTCACACATTGCTGTTCTTTTTGCACACTTACTAGTATATACTCCAGTGCTAAGCTACCATGCAAACATCTATTTCTCCATGGTAACAACTATATTTAATAAAGGGCTTTGTGCTTGATGTGGCTCTCCAGGGGATTTCTCTGGCCCTCAGTCTGCTTTGTATGACATGATCATTTTATAATATATTCTGGCCCTCAGGCATGTGGTATAAGAAATAATCAACCCACTACATATAAAAAGTTAAACAGCACTGATTGAAAGGACAAGGACCACCCCCATACCGCTCTTCCTTCTCCCTCCACAGCAACATGAAGGACTTCTCCTTCCCCTACATTGGATGTAAAGCAGCTAGACATGGTGGCCGGTTATCTCATTTCACTACATTCTAAGGCCAGGAATGCAAGGAGTGGGCAACCTATGAGTGAGCCCTTGTGTTTGGGGAGGGAGAAGGTGGGGCCTAGGCATGGGGGAACTTTTTTCCTTGTTCTTACTCAAAAGAAGAAGCCCATTTGGCAGTTTCACTTGGTGCTTAACTATTTTATGTTGACATGATATAAGAAGTAGTAGAAATTACACAAACTGCTTTAATTAAATTGATTATATAGAAGATAAATTAAAATTACTATAATAAGGAAGGTGTGCTTTTGGGTGAATATTCTATTCAGCTATAAAAGCAACATAGGGATCCTCAGAGAACCACAAACACTTTAATAGGAAGAAAGGCTTATTTTGCATAAGAAGGAAAAATATATATTAAAAAAAAGTTATATTTTCATAAAAAACATGAGTGAAAACATTTTTAACATTTACCTATGTCTTCCCCTTGATCAGAAAGCCCTCCAGGAAACTTCCATGCGTTTACTGTCTGTATTAAAAAAAAAAAACGGTTACTCCTCTGTATTAAAATGTTTGTTACATTTTGAAAAAACTATTTTATTTAACACATACATTAGGAATATCTGCATTTATTCCCACACCCATATTTGTCACTATGTATATTACTGGGTACTTTCATCTCCACCTGATTTTTATTCTTGTTAAAGGGGTTGTTCATCTTTGAGATAACTTTTAGTATAGACTGATATTCCGACACAATTCACAATTGGTTTTCATTTTTTTATTATTTAAGGTTTCTTAGTTATCTATCTTTTTATGCAGCAGCTCTTTAATTTACAATTTAAGCAATCTGGTAGCTAGGGTCCAAATTACCCTAGCAACCATGCATTGATTTGAATATGAGACAGGAATATGAATAGGAGAGGGCCTGAATAGAAATAAAAATTAGAAATAACAATACATGTGTAGCCTTACAGAGCATTTGCTTTTTAGAAGGGGTCAGCGACGCCCATTTGAAAGCTGCAAAGAGTCAGAAAAAAAAAGCCAATAACTATAAAAAAAAAAATTATGAAAACCAATTGAAAAGTTGATTAGAATTGGCCGTTCTATGACATAATAAAAGTTACCTTAAAGGTGAACCACCCCTTTAAGGTTTGCATCTATGGTGTAGGTATAATGAGATACACATATTCAATCAGCAAACTGAAGAAATCAATAACAACCTGCAATAGTTTCCCGTTTAGGGGCAGCAGCCATCATTAAATAATGTTACTAGGCGATTACACAAATAAAAGCCTATTCACAACAGATCCAGTGCTTTTTCATCTACACTCTACTGTATATAGATAATCAATGAACAGCTATCGGGATCTTTTAGTGCATACTGCCAGCTCTGTATGTAGTAGGGAGAAAGTTAAAGGAAGTTGAAAATGTTGTGAAAATGCTGTACAGGTAGTATATACTTAAAGGCCTAATAAAGCCCTTGGGAAAACAAAGTTATCCATTACATAATGCTAATGAATCCCTCTGTCTATAAAATCATCTTTGTAAAAAGAGTTTCAAACCACACCACCCACACTCCCCAATATGGCCCTGACCAACATATGGCTGTACAAGAAGATAATGCCATGTGTCTGCTTGCACAAGTTGTAAAAGAAAACATTCAGCAGAACAGACAGTCAATGCTGACTTATAATACATGGATTACTGTGGCCACAGAGAACATACAGATATAAATCCTTATGTCAACCTTCACTGATCACTGTAAAGTTAGTGTCACATACTGAAGCACAAGTAATAAACTCTTATCCAGTACTGATGTTTTATTACAACAATGCTGCTAGCCAGAGAGATACTTGTAACTTGCAGAAGCTGCTATCTGAAGGTAGTAAAGGGACTCTTTTTGGATATATTTTATCACCAAGACATTTTACTATAAAAGTATTTAATCCTTTACATAGATGTTAATGTGTAGTGTGTTCTTTTGGGCACTGAAATCAGTGATGTGTTTATATTTGTACTTAATAAAAATGTATTTCATGCAATAAATATAATAAAAAATAATTTGAATACATCTGGCAGCTGTAATTCTTTATTTTTTTAAATATTCACGTTTGCTACTCATGGTAGAAATGTATTTGAGCTGTGATTGTGAATAGGCGTATACATACTAATAACAGTGTTAAAATATGCTTTCTAGTTCAAATTGAGGCTTGTCCAGGCCTGTGGGTCCTATTCTGGCTTTAAAGGAACAGTTCAGTATAAAAATAAAAACTAGGTAAATAGATAGGCAGTGCAAAATAAAAAAATGTTCAATATAGTTAGCTAGACAGAAATTTAATCTATAAAGGCTAATATAATACAGAACACTACTTCCTGCTTTTCAGCTCTCTTGGTTTCCACTGATTGGTTTAACCAATCAGTGACTTGAGGGGGGCACATGGGTAATAACTATTGTTTTTGAATCTGACCTGCATGCTAAGGATCAATTGAAAACTCACTGTACTCAACTCACTAAAAAAGTTAAAAAAGCAGGAAGTTGTATTCTGTTATGTTAGACATCCAGTCACTCCAGCCTTTATACATTACATTTTTGCCTAACTAACTATATTAGAAACATTCTTTATTCTTTATTTTGCACAATCTATTTATCCAGTTTTTATTTTTACACTTAACGTCTCCTTAAAAGGGATTTTAAAGGAGAAGGAAAGGCTTTGTGCACTTGGGGGTGCCTAAAATTTAGCTTCCCCAAATGCACAAAGCCTTTCCTTCTCCTTTAAGACACCAGCAAGCAAAAGGACTCAAACAACTTATTTAGGTTAATATAAGGTTATTAAACTTGTTTAGATTATTAAAACTGGACAACAGACATCTTGCATTAGATTAGATACCCTTTCACTACCTGGGGTAAATACTTCATCATAAATATTTAAGGCCACTATATCAGGTTTTCTCAATATATTGCTACTGTAAATACAGTATGAAGAAGTATATAAGTATTTTCCTCTGACTTCTATGAAGGGGTTTCTGACTCTGTAGTTTCAGAATAGTAAACAACTGCAAGACTAACATTTATAACACTTATAAAGACACGAATACAAGTATGGGACCTGTTATCCAGAATGTTCGGGACCTGAGGTTTTCAGATCTTCATACCTTAAGTCTACTATAAAATCACTGAAACATTAAATAAACACAATAGACTGGTTTTGCTTCCAATAAGGAATAATTACATCTTAGTTTGGATCAAGTACAAGGTACTGTTCTATTACTACAGAGTAGTACTGAGAAAATTTGGATTATTTGCATAAAATGGAGTCTATGGGAGACTGCCTTTCCATAATTTGGAACTTTATGGATAACAGATCCTATAGCTGTACTAGGAATCTTAGGTGTGGCTACTGAAGCTAAATATGAGAATGGCATAGCTGGGGGCTACAGACCTAAGCCTAAAAAAACGGCACAAGAATAAAAGTAACTTATTTACACTCAAATGTATATGTTCCCCAGCATAAAGTTAAACTGCCTGTATTCAATGAGATGATTTCATTTTACGTACCTTATTTCTGTCCTGTACAACCAAGACTTTCCCATTATCCTCATCTAATACAGCACCTGTAATGAAAAGAAAGGCAAAAGTCAGATCACTGTATTACCTACCATTTGGGGGTTGGCATTCAAACCTTTGTGCAGGTTCCTGTATCTGAATATATTCAAAAGGTATGAGAGTAGTCACTTTGTTGCAAAAGGATTGGGTTATGCTGTATGAATGAACTTAATGTAATAAAAACAGCTTAAAATATATTATAATGTAACACCAGATAGGTATTTAGAGGACCAGTAACAGACACTAAACGATAAAGGGCATTGTATTTATTTAAATAATAAAAATAAATTCCCTGCCCTGGTAACAACTATTCAAAACCCCCAGTGATTGGAGGAAAATGTATGTAATCCCTGCTTAACAAGTCAGTGATTCAGGGCATATGGAAGGTTCCCATAGCACAGTGTACCCCTAAAGATGCAATCTGATAGACACACATAAGCAGCAATTTCTGGCTGGAATTCTAGCTATAAACAAAGTATTCAGATTGCAGTGATACGAGTTCCTATATAAACCACAACCCAGAATTTTGTGGTACTGTATTAATAAAATTAATCAGCAGGGTTATTCAAATAAAACACACAAGAGCAGTGGGAATATACTTCACTGTGTGAATGAGAAACGAGTGTTCTCACAGGTCAATATTGCACCAGTACAGTAACCAATAGCTCCCAACCAGCAATTGGCTTGAATGGTCTACTGCAAGTTTTAAAACAAATGCAACTATTGAATCTGTACCTATGGGTCATTGTTTTAATTGCAGCTGGGTGAACAAAGCTCGCCACTCATTGGTTGCCAAGGAGCACTGCCCAGGTGCAAATTTGCCCAGTGTTAGTAAATGAGCCCCAAGGAAGCCTGTTCTTCTTCTCTGTTTTGTTGGTCATTATGGACTTTAGGACTACTGAACTGCTGAAGCATCTGAACTCGGCTGAATTTTAAAGCACCAGCAATGCCATAATAAATGAAAATATATATTTGCTTGCATATTGGTTTATGCAAACCCTAGATATTAACTAATCCGTAGCAACACATGTCCTATTTTATGAGAGAGGATTTCATTCTATATTCTGTAGAGAGCCTTGATTAATCTTTGACTCCTATTTATGTCCTGTGTAAGAACAAAAAAATATAATATTCAAGGCTATTGTTATACTAAAATCTATAGTTAGTATAGATATGGGTATATATAATTTATGTGAAGGTATGTAGGGATCAGTGTGTGTGTGTGGATAAATGCTGGATTTCATTTGGAGAGGTTAAACTTGGACTTTTTTCAACCCAAATTAACTATGTAAAATCAGTGTATTTTACAGAGCTTATCTGTTATGTAAAGTCGTGCCCCACAGACCAATTTCAACTTGAATATCTAACCCCATGGCTAAAGAGCATCTTATTTATATAAACCATAGTAGTGTTGCCTGAAGCTAATTTTTACCAGTGCAGGGTAACTGTACATTATTATATTTCGCTGCACACAAAACCTTTGCATGTTTAGGCATTACTAGAACTTTACTGGATTGTGATTGTTAATCGTTGCTTAGATGAAGTGGTTGAAACACTGCACAGAGCTAATTCCTAGAACCCTCCTGTTAGGCTTATGATGGGACAGTACCTCTTTAATTTGTCTGGAGTTTGGGATCTGCAGTCTTGAAGACTTCCCACAAATTTTCTACAGTTTCATGCAGCCCGAGGATGTTCCGTTTGTTTTGTATTGTTTTTTTTTTTTGCCGAGCACTTGCATAGCTGTTTTTAATTAGTGCTTGAGATCATCGTTCTGTTTAAGGGTGATATCTTCCCCCTACAGCCAAGAATGAAATAATAGTTCTCTCTCATCTCCTGTCAAACAAAGCCACTCACTGCATGATACTTTAGCCTAGGGACAGATGGACAATGGGACACTATGTCTCATGGTTTTCAAAAATGGCATCAGTGGGTAACCTACAGTCAGGCGATCCCTGCAGCTGAGATACTTGCTCGTAAACACTGAAGACCGACAACCCATACCTTCCCCTGAGACGCTCATGGGCAGAGCTGGACTATACTTAATCATATGAAGAACAGACTGTATTGTCACACTTTAAAAAAGAAAAATAGACTAAAAGAAATAGTGCATTTAGAAAGCTCCAGTTTTGTCTTTTCCCATTGATTTACACCATGCATTGCGGTCCCAGAAATATTGTATTATAAAGAGTTGGAGTGTTTCTAACGGTGTGGATATGTTCAAGTCACACTAATGAAATCCATTATTTTACTCTACCACATTGAAGACAATAGGACAAATTCAGTTGTGGAGTGAAAAAAGGTGTGAAATGCTCCAGAAATCAATGCCCATTTTAAGCGCCAACATATTCCGCAGCACTGCACAATTGAAGGGTGTTTACACTGAGAACACAGATTTACATGCAAAAACAATAACCAGTAACTGATACAAGAAATATAGAGGGCCCTGCCCAATAGAGCATGCAGTGCTTCTAAGCAGTAATAAAAATGCCAAAAAAATAGCTTTTTTTAAAATGAAAAAGCATGTACACAAATTTTCACGCAGAATTATGCCGGCTTCAAATGAGAATTAGTTACAAAGCATTATATCTGTGTAACCTGTAAAAACATGCTCAAACATGTCAACGGAGAAATGCCAAACAAGTCTGTTTATGCTGCCCTCTCCTGGTTGCACTCGGTAATTGTTATTGGAAAACCTGAGAAAATGTTTTGCAGTTAATTCATCTATAACTGATTAATATCTGGTAACAACAACAGAATGTAATTCTATCTATTTTCTTTTTTTCTGCATCGGCCAGGGTGCAGGCAAGGAAGAAGGCTGATGCAAGCATAGGGGCCGACTCTTGGCCAGAGGTTTTAATGCGGACTGAGAATCCGCTTTGTGTGAATATCTTTTTTTCAGTTCTGTTGGTTTCAAATAGTTTACCAGAAATAAAGTATTTTTCCAATTACTTTCTTTTTTCTATGTGTGACTGTTTTTTTAATATTCAAGTGTTATTTTCACCTTCTAAAGCAGCTGTGGGCGGGGGCTGCTGACTCATTAACTGTTCTAAATTAATACATGTAGTTAATACATTTATCTTTGTCCCTGCTGAGTAGAATCCCTGAGTTTAATTAAAGGCAGCTATTCAAATTGATACAATTGTTGCTAATACTCCAGAGACGCTACTGAGAAACGTATCAAGTAAATGTTGCAAAATTGTAACAGTTTAGAACCTGCGCTTGAATTATTGAGCTGCCAGACTCGGAACATCAGAGACAGGGACATTAAACTTCGATTTTGGAAAAACTTTAAAAAATAAAAATGCAAAGTAACTGAAAAAAGTCTTTATTTCTGGTGAACTATCTGAAAACAATTGAACTGAAAAAAAAGTGTTTGGAAGGCGAACAACCCCTTTAAGGGCAGAGACACATGTGAAGATTCGGGGAGATTAGTCGGCTGGTGACAAATCGCTTCTTCTTCGGGCAACTAATCTCCCTGTACTGCCTTCATGCCGGCTAGAATCTAAATCACCGGCGGGATGGCACTTGGATCGATTCGTTTTCCGAAGTCGCCCGAATTTTCCTCGTGAGGCAACTTCGGGTGACTTTGGAAAATGAAGCGCTCCAAGAGCCATCCCTCTGGTGATTTTGATTCTAGCCGGCGGGGAGGCAGTTCTGGGAGAATTTTTCCCCCGAAGAAGAGGCGATTTGTCGCCGGGCGACTAAATCTACCCGAATCTTCTCGCCTTTCTCTGCCTTTAGGCTACAGTAATGTCAGAGATAAGCATTAGTGGGTATAAAAATGCTGTAAACCACAACCTTACCAAAATGAAACCTTTAATATTTGACTCATCGTGCCTTGCTATAATTGATTTTTAAGATTGAGGGCTACTAAGAAAAGCTAAAATGTATCAGGGGTGGTTCACCTTCAAGTTAACTTTTAGTATGTTGTAGAATCGTCAATTCTAAGCAACCCTTCAATTGGTCTTCATTAATAATTTTTTTTAATGATTTGCCTTTTTCTTCTGACTCTTTCCAGATTTCAAATGGGATTCACTGACCTCATCTAAAAACGAATGCCTTGTAAGGCTACAAATGTATTTTTATTACTCATTTTTCTATTCAGACCCTTTCCTGTTCATATTCCAGTATCCTCTTCAAATCAATGCATGGTTGGTAGTGTAATTTGGACCCTAACAACAAAACTGATGACATTGCAGAGTGGAGAACTGGTGAATAAAAAGTCAAAAAAACACAATAACCACAACTAACAAAAAATGAAAACCAATTGTAAATATCACTCTCTACATCATACTAAAAGTTAACTCAAAGGTGATCAGTCCCTTTAACCTGTTGTAACCACACTGCATTGAACTGAGCACACTAATTAGGTCTATATAGACAAACCTGCAACCCCAACTTGGTGTGTAGCATATCCAGGTAGTTTGCTTGGTCCATCCTTTAACCAAAGAGTCAGCGTAGATTCATTGCGTTCAGCATGATGAAATGTAAATCCTTCAGAGGCAGCAATGGATATGAGTCTGCTTTGCATGATGGGAATATGCAGCCACACTGCAATCCTGCCGGCTGCCCTCCATTGTTTCACAGATTCTAATAGAAGGGAAAAAATTGTGAAAGTCATGTAACCCTATATTATATAGAGAATAAAGTGTTTTTGGGGTTCTACTAATAAAATTCAAATATGCCTCATTACATAGATCTATATGTTTAGTCTAACAGCAAGGCTTCCTTTGTCAGTATATTCTGAGATTTTGAAAGACAATATATATATATCATATCTAGTGTCAAATACTGGAATAATATATGTCATCAGTCTTTTTCATTGAAATGTTAATGTATGATTACAAAGTTTTTTTAAAAAAACTTCAAATGGAGATCTCAGTAAACAAATAAAAAGTAGTATATTTTTTGCATGCCATCTGACTTGTTTTTTCTTTTTATGGACCCTTGGACAGCAACGCATTCAGTTTGAGCACCACCTACATGATTAAGTGGTCAATGCAGAGCTGGGGATTGTTCCCCAAGTGTGTACGAATAAGATTTGGCCACCAACGTTATGGATAGGGTTGATACCTGGCCGGTATTTTACCGGCCTGGCTGGTAAAAATGATGGCTGATCCCAATGTTATTAATAGGGAAAAAAGAGAAATATATAGGAAGGCCGGTATTTTTTCCAGAAAAGGTGGCAACCCTAGTTATGAATCCACATCAGGATGATTTGATTATGCGGCCCCTGGGACAATTTTCACATAATAATGGAGTCCCATTTATGATATGAATAGGAGCCTGGGGATACCTGTCAGGAGAGGAATGCATCAACATGCTAATGTTGATCTCTGTATTTTCTAACCCGTCTGATGGGTTCCTGTTTATTTAAGGCAGATATTAGTTGGACAGGCTTCATACACAGGTCAATATGGTGCTGATTTGGACTGGAGAGACAGAATAGTCAGATGTTGTTAGTTATTTTATGTATCGGTGATTTACAACTTGAGTAGGACTATTGGGGGACAGGTTGAGAAGCCCCAGGAGTCTCATTAAAGAAGCAAAGTTTATGCAGATTGGCTGGGCAGGTAGGGGTCCCACAACTTT
Source organism: Xenopus laevis (assembly GCF_017654675.1). Classification (NCBI taxonomy): domain Eukaryota; kingdom Metazoa; phylum Chordata; class Amphibia; order Anura; family Pipidae; genus Xenopus; species Xenopus laevis. Next base: position 69,915,571 of record NC_054371.1, on the reverse strand, counting down.
GTATGGCAAAGGTTTTCTTGAGAAAAATAAAGTTTGAGGGAGTCAAAATATACTTGTATCCAAATTTAACAGTGTAATGGGGGGGGGGGGAAGAGACAAATTGTGAATTTAATTTATAAAACATATACTGGTTTAGTGAAAGTCAGAACTAGCCCCCAAAACACAAGGATGTTATGCAAAGCCGGGGGTGCAGGGGAGGACAGGTTATATTTAGGCACCTAGATTGTCCTTGCCCATCAGTCACTTTACTATTGTAACTTTATAATTATTGTAAATGTTTGCCCCGCCTATAAGTACTGTTAATTAAAAGCACTGCATACAAGTACAGCTGTAATGATCTAGTTGTATAAATCGCAAGCAGACAGTACATTCCCATGGAGGTGCCACTTGCCGTGTAACCATGTCTCGAAAACTGCTTCCCCTAAATTGTGTGAGGGCTCCAGCCGCACTGTTACTCCCCCGAACTTGTCTACCTTGCCCCGTAGCTCTATATTGGGCCAAGAGAGACCGGGCTGCGAGCAAAAATGCCGCACTCTAAACCCACAGAGGAACCGAACGCATAGACGCTGCATCTTTCAGGGACACCGAGTTACACAAGTTAATTACAAACAAGCCAATAGCAAAGTACACGACGCCATGATTGTTATGGGTAGTCTGGAAGAAATTCAGCCCTTAGCGAAGCATCCCATAAAGCCCAGAAATACGAAAAATTGCAGTGCTGAGAACAGCAGTACAACTGGGGCGCCGCATGTGATCATTTCCATCGACCACATTAGAACGAAAAGTTCTTCAACTTTCTAAACTCCCGTGTTTGCCAGAATCTAGTATGGCTGCCACAGCTAAATCTCACTAGCCAATAGAAAGGGAGACTAGGACAGTATCGCCTCTACCGTAACTTTTCTAAATGACACCTTTATATTGGCTTAGTGTTAAAGAACTGTCAACTAATTGCTCTTCTAATCGAGTGTTTACGAGTGGCGTCGCGTAGGTGCGCAGGCTGACCCGGAAGTTGTTACGTAGCGGCTAGAACACGCGTTTTGGTTTGAGAGCTGTGCACATGAGCCCGGCTTCACTGGCTGTAGAACCATGTCCTCGTCTAAAAGGAAGAGTAAAGGGGGTGACAAGGCGATGATAAACTCGCCGTGTGCGGAGTCCAGAACGTCAGCGGATCCCTCTGTGTGTAAAGTGACTGATTTCTTAGATAAAGGTACTGTCCGGCATTGCTGGGAGCTTGTTCCAGGCTGCTACAGTGATAGGCATTCTGAAAATATGAATTATCAAACACTTCGATCCAAAACTAGCTTTGTTTGTACCAGTAGCAGGCAGCTCTGTCTTTTCTACACTGTTACTCATTGATAAGTTAAAGGAAAAAAAAAACCACAAGTAAAATGCTTGGTGAAAGAAAATGGAATATATATATATATATATATATATATATATATATATATCATCCAATTCAGCATTTCAGGTTTTAAAGTTATTTGTAAATGCATTTTCAATAGAATTTTTCTTTTGCTTCCTGCACTGCAGGTCCTGACTCTTGAAACAGTGTCTGAACCAGTGGAAGTCAGTCTTTGCATCATAGGCCACTGGTATTGGATAAAGAGTCACATCCACCAGGGCATAAAATAGTAAGGAACAGACAGATACTGCTGTCAATAGCAGTTATATTAACAAATAACTTTTAAGCCATGTCAAATTTTTATATTGGAAAGTCTTTACATTTTATTTTAATTATACCAGATTCTTATTTTGGGGTGTACATGCCCTTTAATTGCATTCATTAAGTCTTTTACTAAACTTGCTCATCACCTGTTACAATGTGAAACAAACTTTTATTTGATGGCTGTAGATCAAGTTTGGGAAAATGCATTGTAAAATATTTATTATTAACCTAAAATTGAGGCCCAAAAATCTCCTAATGCTGCTTAAATTGCCCGCCCTAAATCCCCTCCACAGTTACTGCCAGGGATAGCAGAAGACAGAAGAATTTTAGTAAACTTTTGTGAAAAAAAAAAAAGCCAAGTGGAAAACACGTAAATCCAACTCGTGAGAGTTTGGCTGCCATGTTGAAAATACGCAGCTTATTGCCAAGTGTATTTCCAAGCCTGCAGATCCCATAGATTTCAATAATATGACCTTTTATTTGGCGTATTGGCGTTTCTGCTAAAGAAACGCGAATACTGGTGTCTTGTGGCAGATGTTGGCTCGCAAGCGCCCTGTGGAAATTGCTATAGTGCCTATTCCATTATTTTCAACAGGTCTTCATTTTGTGTGTATTTACGCTCGGTTGTACGTTTTTAAAAACGCAATATAAAAACGCCATGTGTGACCTTGCCCTTAGACTAGCCATGCATAACTTTGGAAGTTCAGAATTTTCCTAACATAACATTCCTGCATAGTAGAATAGCCCTATGGAAAAAGTTATATTGAAAATATTTTATATGGGGCCCTATCTTCAGATTACAGTCATTCTCAAAAACTGAACAACACAGTGATAGTGACCCAACAGGCTCTCCTTGCAATGTGCATTGATAACTGATGTTTTAAAGCTGTATAAAAATGAAAGACAACTGTTTCTTAATACAACTCGCTCCTGTGTGAAAGATTATTTTATAACATACATAATATATTGCTCAGTGATTCCCGAAACTCTGGCTTTGTGAATAGTCCCATGGAGAGTTTAAACGGGAAAATCTGTCATCATAATTTTACTGTTGGAATATTAATAAAATATATTATCTTGTTGAACAGATTGAGTGTGCGTTTTCATTTCCTTTTAAAAGGGGACAAAGCCCTTTTTCAATCATGACGATTTGTAATTTTGTACAGCTCTTCTAGTTGGAAGAATTAAGCAGCTGATATTTCTGCGAGATTATTGCAGACCAAGGGACAAAAAGGAATTTATATTTGAATAAGGTATGAGAAGGATTATGCAATTCTTCTGCTTCTCCCTAAAATACCCGACTTCTGTTTTAGTAGTATGATACCTCAGTGAGGTTAAAAAGGGCTATTGCAGTATTTGCCATGATTAAATAAAACGGTGATGTTTTTATTTGAAAATCTTTCCTTTAATTGAAATTAATTCATTTGACTAATTCAAAAGTCTAATGAAATATGTATGGAGCCAGTCAAGGGCTTGTTTGCAGAGCCAGACAAATCCAAGTAACCAATCCAAGTGTTTGGTCAGACCTATTTTAGATTTGTTTCAGTGCAAGTTCCTTTTCTAGGGCTCCTAAGATTATATATGAATTGTATTTGCTGTTGATTATATGCACTCTGTTTCTGTATGACAGAGCATTTTTGTAACATATATTGGGAACTGAGATTACTTAATTTATATGAAAGTGTATTGGTTTCTTGTAAAAAGCATTTTTACTTGCACTTTCCATGTCATGCTTTATAGGCCATTAGATATTTTTCCTGACCCTTTATTTGATTGATAAGCACAGTAGACCTGGGTCTGAGGTTATAAAGTTACCAGGATACAACACACATATACATTGCAAATATTCAATAAACAGATCTAGTATATTGCAAAGGTATTCATGATCTCTTGTAATACATCATTTATGTATGTTACCAAATATTCTTTGGCACAGGAGCAAAATTCCTTTAAAATCAGACGTGTGTATGGGTCACACTAACAGAAATCTCATTTTACATGGTTTAGCACTGGTATGCAATAATCTCCTCTTAAACAAGTTTGTAATTTCAATTTGATCCACTGAACATTATTAGGCATCTCTCATGTCATGGTATTGCTGTTAGTATATCAGCGCAGGTATTGGATCTATTTTCTGCAAACCCATTATCCAGAAAGCTCCAAATTACAGGAAGTTAGACTTTAAGAAATTCAACATTGATTTTCTTTTTCCCTGTAATAATAAAATAGTACCTTGTACTTAATCCAAACCAAGATTTTAATACTTATTAGAGGCAAAACACTCCATTTAGGTTTAAAATAATTTTGGGGACTTAATATATGGAGATCCAAATTAAGGAAAGATCCCTGTATGGAAAACACCAGGTCCCAATTATTCTGGATAATAGGTCCCATACCTGTAACACATTTTATGAGCGTCTAGGGTTTGAAGTCCTCCATCTACTGCTGTGCAACATGTAACCTGAAATTCTGTGAGAACCAGTAATAGTTTGCTGGGTTTGTAGCTTGGTTTTGTCAGAGGGCTAACAGTGAAACTTTGCTGATTTTGAAAGTCCACTTAGAACCCTGTAATGGGTAAAAACACTTAGGCAACAACTTTTATACCTGATTTTTTATTTGCAATGCCCAAATGAAAATTTTAAATTAGGCCCCCACTAGTGATTATAATCGCTTACCTAAGACACTGGGTTGGTGCTGCAATTTGCCGAAAACTGCACTGGTGTGATATTTTTAATGGCTTTGTTTGTAACATACATAATTATTGTCTTCTCTTGTAAGTGTTCGTTTGATAGATGTTGAGAGACAGATTTACCAATGCATGCTAAAAGTATATTGTATTAAATTACTCTAAAACACTGTCACTGTTCCAAATTTAATCTCCATGTTGATTCAAAGAAGCTAAGTAACATACAAGGCATTATTTCACTGCCAAAGTTCAAAAATATAAACCACATCCTTTGGTTTTACTAAACCAAAATCAAAGTTAGACTACATACTGTAAACAACTGGAAAACCTAAAACAATTTATATATTAATTAACCTGGCATATAGCTGTAGAATAGATGTTAAATATAATCCACAATTAACTAAAATATTGTTCTTTGAAACAAAATTGCTCCTGCCATATCCTCCTTCATAGAAACTCTTAAATCTGAATTAATTATTTACAGTGCTTATATTTAAAGTTATTAAGAGGCTGAACATTTTTGGCGACTTCCTACCGGTAATCTATGACTTCCTACCGGTAATCTATGACTCCAGCTCCACGGCTCTGGGGTTACACATAATTTTACATGTTTTAATTCCTCCCTCAACATTCTGATTCTAAGTTACAGGTTTCTGTTTTGTGGTGTCATGCTCTACATTAGCCGCTTAGGGTCATGTTGCTGGTATTCCTTTCATATACAGGTATGGGCTCTATTATCCTGAATGCTTGGAACCTGGGGTTTTCAAGATAAGAGGTCATTCTTTAATACATTTCTAATAAAAAATCATGTAAACAGCCAGGAAATTGCTCTGTCAGAAATGGAAACAATCCAACATACCCATGATGAAGGAGTTACAGAATAAGATAGAGGAAATAAAGCGAATGTAATACCTTTTGGAGCTCAGTAGTACATCAATGCCCAAATATGATGAGACTTGGAGCAGCTGGATCTACCGCTTCCCCGAAAACTGACTCACCAAATATTTGAAGCAAAAACAAATACTTGACCTACTTAAAAACTCTACTTTACCGACATTCCAAACCTACATATCATGCATTTAAACAAACTCTAGCATTGTTTTAACTCCAATAAGGATTAATTATACCTTATTTAGGGAAAAGTACATGGTACTGTTATTATTACAGAGAAAAGGGAAATATTTACTGATTTTGATTTTGAAAATGGAGTCTATGGGTTATGGTCTTGCTGTAATTCAGAGCATTCTGGATAATCGTTTTCCGGATAATGGATCCTATGCCTGTATTGCCAAGTATTTCTGTCTTTTTCAGCCTAACCAATCCAATCCAATGTTAAGATGATATTAGTAGACCCATCAGTAGAGGGCAACATTCAAGGGATGATGCAGTCGTTACACAATGGGATTTTTCAGTCTTTTAGAACAGATGTTAACTAGGGTCACCGTTGTATTTATTTTATATCCTGTTATTTATATAGCTCTAACACATTTACGCAGCGTGTTACAGAGTGTATACATCATTCAGGAGCTTACAATCTTTATCCCATTCACTCACAGTAGGTCCTATTTCTCAGGCTGTATGTTGTTGGAAGGTGGGAGGAAACTGGAGTACCCAGAGGAAACCCATGCAGACACAGGGACAACATACAGACTCCTTGCAGATAGTGCCCTGGCTGGGATTTAACTCAGGACCAAGCACTGCAAGGCTACCCACTGAACCACCATATCATGGTCTGTATATGGGTAAAAAAAGGTTAAAAAAAAGCAGTGCAATTGAATTAATAAAAAAAAGTGACTTCAATGGCATTAGCTTAGTTTCCAGCAGATGAGCAATCCTATGTGACTTCTTTATATTATTGTATAGTTTTTCCCAGAAATGGGCCATAAAACATGTCATGTATACCAATAATGAGGAAGTAGAAGAGTTGTAAACAACAGAAATAATCCATCAAATCCATCATTTTCAAAAATACTCACCAGCACACCTTGTCCTTTCCTTATTATTTGTGCCCGCTGCGCAGTACACCATAAGGGATCGGCACCGTTCAGTTTTGTACATACAAAGCAAAAAAACATACCGGCGAAATGTGGCAAGTCCAAGTGGGGATACCCCCTGCTTGTTTATTAAGGGCAAAAATGTAAAGTTTCAGGGCACCACCTTTTGTCAAATACAGTATGTCTTGGTCACAAATAGTATGTGAATTTCTCTCTCTGTTATGTATCTTCAATCGTATCCTGCCCTCCTATACGTCACTATTTACAATTGAATGGTAATGTTTGTGCACACTTTGCCAACCTACATATTTATTTAATTTAACTAATTGTTTCATTTGGCAAGAGGTGTCCAAAGAGACACATGAGGACAAGTGGGTCTCATTCAGTTTAGTTGCAAATAGTTTGATGCTATAATTAAGTAAATATGCAGTAACATGACTATAGATTAGACCCCACTGGTCTGGGTGCAAAATTTGAGTGTAGTTGCCCTGCCGCCTACACCCATATTCATACCTGCAGACTCAAAGGGCAATTCAACCCCCAAAATAAAAATGTGCCCAATAGAAGAAAGCATAATTTCAAACAACTTTCCAATATATATTTATTAAACATGTTCAGTGCTTTTAAAGTTATTTGTTTATTATTTTCTTTTTTTTAACATTGGCCACATTGCAACTGGGTCTCTCATGTTTTGTGTTAAACTCACATACCTAGTTCTTTTTTACCTTTTTTTGTGCCATGCTCTCATAAAGGCCAATGTTCTTTTAATTTCTTTATATGGCTGGTCAATACTTACAGTGAAGCATTTTGGCTGTAGCATCATACAGCAATGCTCTACATTTTACTACTACAAAACATAGGCTATGAGGCTCTTTTCCAGTCGGCTAGAATTGCCTCCTCCAAGTAGTTTTGTCTCACAAAAGATCCGCTGGAGATGCTTTTTCTGATTTAGGGGCCAATTCATTAACTTCGAGTGAAGGATTCGAAGTAAAAAAACTTCGAATTTCGAAGTGTTTTTTGGGCTACTTCGACCATCGTATGAGCTACTTCGACCTTCGACTACGACTTCGAATCGAAGGATTCGAACAAAAAATCGTTCGACTATTCGACCATTCGATAGTCGAAGTACTGTCTCTTTAAGAAAAAACTTCGACCCCCTAGTTCGCCACCTAAAAGCTACTGAACCCAATGTTAGCCTATGGGGAATGTCACCATAGGCTTGGCTAAGTTTTTTTGGTCGAAGGATAATCCTTCGATTGTTGGATTAAAATCCTTCGAATCGTTTTGCGAATATCGAAGTCGAAGGATTTTTATTCCCCAGTCGAATATCGAGGGTTAATTAACCCTCGATATTCGACCCTTGATGAATTTGCCCCTAAATGTACATAGGTTTATCCAGAGATTCATAGCACTACATGATCAAATTTTCACCTTGGTTGTCTGTGCAAATTACAGACAACCAGGGTGAAAAACTTTATAAAGCCACCAGCTCATCTTTCCATATAAAGTCACTTGAGGCAGCACCCCCATCTTGTGGCCAGGTGTTACTACTACAATTCCAACATAAGATATGGTTAGCGCTTCTTTATCCATTTATTCTTTGTAAATGTATTCATCATTCAAATGTAACAAGCATATAACACAAAAAGGCATTTTAATATATAACACAAAAAGGCATTTTAATATATAACACAAAAAGGCATTTTAATATATAACACAAAAAGACATTTTAATAAAGCCAATCAATTATTTCTAAAGTAGCCAGTTTGATAAAACATTGTTGATGGTTTCCTAACAGCTAAATAAACCTGGGAGGACTAGGTTCTAACCTCATAGACCTTATTTCCACTGTACTTACTTTCCCCAATAGTCTGTTTCTTTAGTCATTATATACTACCTGTATATGTTTCATTTGAGATGTTAAAATCAATAAAAATAAATAAATAAATTACATTAAAAATAAATAAAAAAAGAACACATACATTTTGTGGCATACGTGTAAATCTTTTCTAAAAATGTGACGCAACTGACAAATGGCTTCTCCTCTCTTCCTAGCTGAAGACAAGGTTCCGAAGGCTTACAGATATTCCTTGGTACAACTTGGGCTGAACACCATGAAGTCACTGGATGTGTGCATTGGGCGCCCTGTTTTGCTTACAAGCACAGTTGGGAGACAAGAGGTATGCAGCATTAAAGAGGATTAATCCTTTGAAGAGGAAACAAAAGCTTGAAAATTAGAAGAGGTTTTAGATTTCGATATCATGCACTCCAAATAGTAAATCATGTTAAAATATTCCTTTGGGACTAAGCTGATGTTACATTTCAGTTTGCAATACAAACTAATAATCTGTTCAAGAAATTAATATAAAAAAAAACAATATCCACTAGAAAAGTGGTGAATAAAACGCCACACAATAATCTTATAGGTTTAGGATTTCCAATTTAGTAGTTAATTTGTATGCCATAGCTTGTAGTACAAACAGAGGCTTTTCTTGTATTTGTTCATAGAGGTCTGAAAGTTTCAAATGGTAATTAAGATACTTTCCCCCATATATAATAAAAGGCACTAAGTTTGCCCTGGAAATGTTTGCTTTTAAACAGGTGACCAGTAATCCTACCTGCTGATGGGTTACTGCTGCCTTTTATTACATAACCCCCTTTGTGCTGTACAACAGTAGGCAAATATTCATTTACAAAGAGTAACTGGACCAACATGCCAGTGGCAGCATTCATATATATTTGCAGATTTGTTTTAAAGTAGTGAAGCAGTAGTACAGAGAACCTGTCTTTAAAACAGCTGTCTGCAACTAAGAAACTGTGTTGTACTAAGTCTGTTTATTTGGCAGAAATGAACAAGTCCATTTTAGTTAAGAGCAGTCGGCAAAACATATGGAAATGCTGTTAGAATCTGTCTAGCTTCCTTCTGTGCCGAATGGTTCTCTCAAACATTTTTATAAAGATATATTTAATTTTGTTTGTGTTGCTTTTTATGTTTATTTATTGCGCTGAAAGAGTTTTCTTATCTGTAGGTTTGCACTGCTTGGCCTGTCTCAGGTTTGCCTGCAGGAAAAGCTGGCCTCTCTGAAATGGCTCAGAAAAGTATCAGAGTGAATACTGGAGATTCAGTCATTATTCAGCCATTGACTGGACCTGTGCTGGAGGCTGAGGAAATTGAAGTTGTGCTCAGGTGTAGTATAGAACATTCTGTTTAATTAAGTGTGTTACGTGTATGTATTCTTTGAAATGGGCTTTAGTAATATGTATTCACCTAGACACATACAGATATATGTTTTTACACAAGGTGAATCCCAAACACAGTGTGTCTCCAGTCCAGCAATTTGTCAGGCTCTCTTCCACCTCCAAAAATGATATATTCCAAATTAAATTGCTGTATACCTCAAAAATGGATATTTTTGAGAGGAAAAAACCCCAGAAATTGATTTAGTGTAGTATTCTTATTTAGTTTGCAACCAAACATGTGTTCAGCAACTGCTTAAAGGAGAAGTCAACCCCATTCAGCGCTAAAATCCCTCCCTCCTCCCCTGTGTTGCCCCCTCCTCCCTCCTGGCCTACCCCCCCCCCCGGGCAAATGCCCCTAAGTTGCTACTTATCCCTCGGCGCAGGTCCTGTCCACGGAGTTCACAGGCGCCTTCTTCTCCCGTGCGGTCTTCTTCCTGGATTGCCCGGTTTGGTGGCGCATGTGCAGTAGGAGGCATTTGCCGGTTCAGCTGTACTGCGCATGCGCCGAAAGTCACATTTTCCAAAAAAAGAAATCGGAAAACTTTGTGACTTAAGGCACATGTGCAGTAGAGCTTTACCCGGCAAATGCCTCCTACTGCGCATGCGCCGCCAAATGCCGGGCAATCCAGGAAGAAGAACGCACGGGAGAAGATGGCGCCTGTGAACTCCATGGACAGGACCTGCGCCGAGGGGTAAGTAGCAACTTAGGGGCATTTGCCCGGGGGGAGGAGGTAGGCCAGGGAGGAGGGGCAACACAGGGGAGGTATTTAAGCCCCGAAGGGGTTAGTTCTCCTTTAACTCAATGCACCCCAATAGTAACCTTTTGCTAAAGTGATTAATGAGGGTGAAAAATAACACATCAAACGTTGTGATTAGATGTGAGAATTAGAGAGAATAGGGCATAATTAATACCCGCGGTGGTTCTGTTGGTCTATTATACTCACAGACAACAAATGAATAATGGCATGTATCAAGTATGGAATGTTCCGTCGCTACTCTCAACATTTCTTTTTTTTCTTTGTGGGTAGTAAAGAGTGACATGTGTAGAAGCGTTTACTATCTTTATTAAAGATGTAAAATTGCACTTACAAATGTATTAGTACAAATCCGCATGTAAAATCCACATTAAAATCAAGGGGCAGTTTCGCAGCATTTATAAGTCTCTCTTGCGTCTCTCCAGCGTTAACTGTGCATGTCTCCGCTCTCCAACAGTACACTTCTGCTCTTCCTCGTCACCGCTTGACGCATTTCGCCTTTAGCACTTCTTCCAAAAGCAGGTAGTCACTCTTTATTCTGCCAAGTTCTTGAAATGTAAAACTTAAAAAATATTTCATAAATAATAATGCCATATTAAAAAACTATGAGCAACAGGATTGAAAGGTGAAAACAGTTAGAAAGACGTCAACGTTCATACCGTCCCAGGAAAAGGGAAAAGCGATAGAGACATATGAAAAATTAATTCTAAGAGATTTGGCAAACTTAGGAACAAATAACAAAGGGAGAAAGATCAGCATTGAAGGAACTTGTAAAGAATGAAACAATAGTGATCAAACCAGCAGATAAGGGAGGGGGAACTGTAATTATGGATATAGATAAATATAAAGTTGAATGCAACAAATTACTGGGAGAAGTAAATACATATAGGAGGTTACAACATAACCCCATGGACATTTTCCAGAAAAAGTTAAAAAAAAATGTGATGAAGGCGGAAATAGAGAAGTACATTATTAGTTATTAGTACATATTATACCATTAAGCCTAATGTGGAGCTGCACATATTTCAGCATAGCCCTGCACAATGCATATTTTGCAGTAGAAAGGTAGATTGCTTATACAATCCTGAGTGTCCAGTCATTCCTTTAAAGCTTTATATAAAATCCACACTGGATGCATATTTATAGAAAAAATCTAAATAAGTAAACTGTATTTGTAAATAGTTATAAAAGATGGTCCTGAAAAACTGTAAATTCTTGTGTAAACGAAACCTGTATATGGTAAAAAATGTACCTGGGTTATTACATTTTAGAATCTACTTTAAGGGGCCGGTTTATCAATGGGTAAAAATTAGAGTTCACTATTTGATAAATACGCTTCCAAAAATTCATAAGAATTAATAGAAAGTGGGTGAGTATTTGTGTTTAAACAGATAAACTGGGATACTATTTAGAGGATTATTTTGCTGCAGCCACTGATTCTGCAGAGTTGGAGAAAGTTTGTATTAAACGGTACAAAAACTATAAAATCCACATTAGATTACATGACAACACAGGACCCAGTGCAGTCTGTATATTCTGATTATGTTTTGGCTTCTGGCAGATGTTATTTGACTTGTGCTGGTTTGATAATTTATGATGATCCATAAGTAGCCCAGACCAAATTGAGCATGTGGACAGTCTTGGTCTTGCAAAAATGTTTAAGATAGTTACAAGATGGTGACCCCCTGTGGCCAAGTTTGAAAGCAGAAATCTTTTGTTTGATTAGGCTTGTGGTGCACTACGTTCATGTTTATGTTTAGTATACAAAATACAGCATTTCTAGCCTTATTCTATTTTAGACTTTACTTCCCCTTTAACTGCAAACTGGTGTAAGCAAGAAGGCAAGAGGATCCTTTAAGCCCTTATTGTCAGGATCTTTACCATCTGTCAATTGTTATAATACCCTTTAGTACATAACTGTGAAATATGATGGCACTTTACAAATGAATATAGTAATAATGAAATGCGAAGGAAGGGAGTGTCTGAATAGCAGTTTAATTTGAAATGGTAACAGCACCATCTTGTGGAAATCTTGTAAATTTCACTTATAGTATTTTCACTTTATTCTAATAGAATAAATTCCTTTCACTTTTGCCTTTTTTTTTTTCCTTTCACTTTTGCCTTTTAAGAAAACACATTCATAATGTCACAGACCCATGTAGAACCAGGGATAATTTGTATTCATATATTTGTGTCAGTCTGGAATATTTATAAAAAAATACAAAACACTTCTTCCTGTATCCTAGTAATTCTGTGGTTAATACAAGTGCCAACTTTTATTACAAACTCGAACTATACCATTTGCAAATGAACTTTACATTCAAAACAGAAGAGTGTCAAATTGGTGCATGGGATTTTGAACATGTTCATTTTTTAATTAAACAAATAAATCTAAATTTCTGTTGCTATCACTGTGCAGTGTTGATCTGGAGCAGTCCTTAATGTCACATTACATGTGTAGTTATATATGATGGCCTTCAAAATAATGGATTTAGTGTAAAATCCACAGACTTTCTGTGCTATTGATTTGTGCTTACATTTAATACATTTATCTTAAACGTTACTATTAGATATGAGTTTCAGTCTGATTCTGTGAATGCCGTGTCTTAAAGCTATTCAGTATATGTAACAATGAGCCTCCATGAAAGACATATCTAACATAACAAACTGGCCTTATATTTCTTATGCAGGTTCTTTTATGCTAGTGATGCTAACCAGACTTTGTAGGACTGACTTGTAGGAATGGCTTTATAGGGCCATGTAATTACATGTCTGAGACACTAAGGCTATTGGGGCTATCACCTTTTGATCCTTTAATTTGTATCCACCATTTATTTCTGTGTGATTGCTGATTTTAACATTCCAGTGACTTACTAGAACAGTTTCTAATACATATTTTTTACATATACGATTGAAAGCAAAAGTTTAGGCACCCCTGACCAGGGAATCCATGTGTTAAAAACAACATATTTGTTTAATTTTATTTGACAAGCTTTAAAACACAGAAACAAGGAGAGAATACTAATTGTGACGTGTAAAAGTTTCTACTTGTCGAGTGAATGGGGCTTTTTTTATTGGGGGGGGTTTAGTTCTCCTTTAAGGGGAACTTTGGAAGTCAAGGCAAGATCTGGAAGAAAACATTATCTCGAGAAAAAAGAAACTTAAACATCACTTAAAAATCTGTGGGTATGCAAATGTTTAACAGCACTGTCCCTCTCTAGCAACTGTTATATTTGCAGAGAGGATGTCCAAAAACATGTATAAGATGTGGTCATCCTGGATATCAGAGCATCTTCTTTCTGTGGAATCTCAAGGTGTGGCACTCCAGCAGATCTCAAATCCCCCCACCCCTTAACCGCCCCCTCAATAAACAAGGAAAAACAGAATACAAATAGATGGCTATTAAATTACTTTATTGGTTTGAATTTTAGCATCTCAGGTGTCTTGGCATTTGTGATTAAATGCAAAGGCTTACAGAGTAGAATCTGAATTACTGTATAATACGTGCCTTGAACTTGATACACCATAACTGTGTTGTTATTTTTTTTAAAAAATAAGTTGGTAATATGTAAAGCAAAAAAGACAATAAAAATAAATTAAAAAAGAATATGTGGGTAGATCTTAAACATGGAAGACTGCCAAAGAATAATTAGAAGTGAACTGCAAGGAACATGCCACAATTTGTTTGAACTGTAGGGCATGGTCTGATCAGATGCTGTTGGACAAACTTTTCCAACTTCTAGTCAGTAATGTTGGTAAAAATGGAAGAATAAACTATTACTGTGACTCATTATCATGGATATATGTTTGCCTGCAGGGATAAAGATGCCAACGCTATTAATACTGAAGAGCTCACATCTTTCCTGGTGAAGTTCATGAGTAAGTAGATCAAGCATTTTATTTTGGTCAACTCTAATTCATTTTTTCAACTAGTATTATATGGTTATAACAATGTGATTTGTGTTTTGAGCATCCTGTTTACATTACTGTGGGTTAGAGAATGAAAGCAAGCTGACACTAACAACTTGTTTTCGATTATAAGATCAGTGAAATTCTTGTTGCATTTGGTCGGTTTTTCTAGGGAAGAACTTTTCCAGGAACAGTTAAAACCAGGGATTCTCTCTGGGTTATTCTGTTTTCTGACTGGTATATCTGTCAGTTGTGGATCCCAAGTTGTGACTTTGCATGGATCATATAAAAGTGGTACAGCAGCCTTCTGTATTAATACAGACTAAACAGTGATTGTTTTTCAATGGGGTTACTTATCCTTAAAGTGGAACTAACTTAAAAATTAAAATTTAATGTAAGCTTACTCATACTGAAATAAGAAACATTCTAAATACAATCAATTAAAAATTCTGCATTGTTTCTGAAATAATCAAGTTCGTCTTTACTATTCCTCTCTCAGCATCTGTTTCTCTTCATTCTGTTTTCATGCAGCAGTTGGGTGCCAGATATTCATTGACAATTAGATCCAATATATATTATAGGGCTTCCTTTTCTAGCAGATGAAGTAGAGCTCACGCAAATAACTAATGCCAGTACAAACAAAATCTAACAAAATAACTGCACAAATTATGCATGTAGAGAGACATGATGTCTTGTGATGTTAATAGCGTGAACTCTAATGCATCTTCTAGGTAAAAGGAGCCCCCCTATAAGATTGATTGGATCATTCATCTGACACCCAACTGCTGCATGAAGAGAGAATGAAGAGAAACAGATGCTGAGAGAGAGATAAACTTAATTATTTCAGAAATAGCACCACGGAGGGATGCTCTTCCTGTTTGTTCTTTCAGCTCGCGGGTGCACATGCGCAGTAGAGCAAAAAAAAAAAACGAACTTTAGAAAAAGCTGGCTATTTCATTCTATTGCTCATGCTTTTGCCCTGGGAAATTTGATGAGCGAAGAAGTAGAAAGAGGATCACTCCGTGTTACTCGCTGGAAGAACCCACAGGGTGTTGCTCATAAATGGCTTATATTTTAGTGCATATATGACCTATATTCTTGAAATGGAACCAGACAGGCATTCAAAAAAGTGTTGAATATTGCTGGTACATAGTATACCAAAAGTGATTTAAGACATTGGCTAAACTCCCCTCCTAATTTTGTCTTATTTATCAATAAAATAACTTGGAAAAAGTCAGGTCGGGAAAAAACTCGATATAATTGAGAGAAAACCCGAATGGTATGAATTTTTGGGATTTGACTCCCGAATGGCTCAATTTTTTCGTGTTATCGCCATAAACCCAGAATTTTTCGGATTATCAGACAAAACCCAGCACAGGCCACAATATCCTCAAAATGTTAAAAGGGACATCTCCCATTGACTTGTACATGACCTTGGCAGGTTTGAGATGGGGGATTTTCAGATTCTGACTTTTTGCAACTTCAAGGTATAGTAAATCGAGGTTGTTTTTTTTTCCCACAAAAAATTCAAGTTTTTGCCCAAAAATCCCTGACCAAAAAAAAAACGTGGTTTAGGAAATAACCCCCTTAATCTTTTATATGATCTTTTGTTCTGTAAAATAGCAAAGTTCAGCATTTTATTGATTAAATGCCTGTCTGAAGGCAACCATTTTGATTAGTAGAAGGCCTGAAGTATGCAGGGGGGAGAGTGATCACAGATGTTATAACGGAGTTATGAATTACTTTGTATTAGTGGCTGGCAGAATGATGGATTGTCCTAGAGAACATTTGCATGCATTTCTCTTTCAAGATAGGATTTAATTCAGGATTGGGGAATGTCATATTATTAAGCTGTGATAAACCTTTCACTACAACTAAAAATCAAACAAAGGAGAATAAATGTATCTTTTCTACCTTCCCAATAGACTTGCAGTTGTGCTATGCATGCTAATGTAATAAACGCCTTAGTGTATAGTGTGTGTGCTATGTGTGTTTGCTGCCTCAACAAAGATTGCTGCACCTGCATAATGTTTGTATAATACACAAAAAGAATGAATAACCTGTAAAATAGTTCCCTATAAAAGGTGCTGATTGATCTCTTTATTAAATTGGCGCCATGAATAATCTGCTGATTTATCCCTAAAGACACTATAGCTGTGCATACACCTGTACATACACCAATAGAAGGCTTTCCACTAGAGAAGTTATGATTTTATATCAATATATAACAGTTGGTCTTTCTTGATAGAATGGTTAAGCCTTTTTACATTTTTACATATTCTCCCCCCTGTAGATAAACCGTTCTTCTCACATGTGCTGCAGCTCCTATACTGCATTGGGACAGTGCTGGGTTCTAATTACCTAGAAAAGTAGTAATATTTATTGATAAAGTTAAAAATATACATCTCCATAGGCCCTACACGTTTTGTGCCCAATAGGCACTTAATCATGGGCTATGAGGCACGGAACATGTAATGCCTACGGAGATGTATATTTTTAACTTCAATAAACTTTACTTTTACTTCTATATTTTTGGCTCCATTGAGTGTGCTATCACAAACTATAAAATTTCAATGGGGGGGGGGAAGGGTTTGCAAAGACAAAATTATTCTCATTGCAAACTATTTTTCCTTAGCAACCTATATTGCATTCCCCCAAAAGTGACTAGAAGAGCATGGAGTGGGCCCAGAAGGACATCTGATTAATTTTTTGGGAATTCTTTTCACAGATGCTCCCAGTGAAGGAAATTGCATTAACATCCAATGGTGGCCCTTAATTACCATTAGCATAAAGGACTTTTCCACAGGGGGTGTTAATTTCATTAATATTAATGCTCAGGTAGAAAGAGCACCTTTATGTATCTGTCTGCTGCCTTAAGGAAACTTTTACTTAATGTTCTTGGAATGTTGCAACCTGTAACTTATATTTTAACATAAAAATGCGTTTTGCTGAAACCACAGGTATTTACAACAGTGTGAGGCAAATAAGGGCAACACTGCAAAAGAAAGTGCAAAAATGGTTTGCCAGAGGCACTAACTGACTCATACAATGTTTTAGGGAGGAGTTATAGTTGTAATAGTGTGGAATTTACAGCTCTGGTCCTATTAATGATTTAAGTCCTTTGAAAGCATTGCAAGGGGGTATAGTAGCTTAGCACATATGTATGTGTGTGTTGTATACAAAGTATACTTTGGGTATAAAATGAGTAAATTCATGTTTTTCTTTTCTTTCATACTGAGGATGCACACATTTCTGAAAAATAGTAATTGTAATAAAACAGAATTAATACTGTCGTTGGATGGAATCACTGTTCTAATTAATCCTTGTTTCTCTGAACTGATTTACAGATGGGAAGGTAGTGTTACCGGGCAACCTTTTAAATGTGAACTTTTATGGGAGGCCGTGCAGCTTGCAGATGACAAAAGTAAAAGGAATCGATGGCGCAGTACAAGAATCTTTGCACAGGACAAGTTCTGAACATGAGCTAACATTAGAAAGGACCAGTCTTAATACCAGCTCCTCAGATATCTCTTTACACTTGAGCATGCTAAATATAGAAGACAGTCAAAGTAACACAACCAGCACTCCACGCAGATCCAATGAGCATGAAGATTCATTTGCTCATGCAGATGTTGTTTGTGAGACACCTACAAAAGGCCAAAATGCAGGGGAATCCGGGCAAGAATACTCGGACTGTATCTCCACTGATAATAATGATTCTAGTGAAAAGGACAGTCTAACATTACCACACAGTAGGAAAGGTGCAAGGTGTAGCAGAGATACATATTATTGTATTTCTCCCCAAACAAAAATCACCTACAGAGAGCAAAAGACTACTTTGGAAACAGGAACAGACGAACTGAAAAGGAGAGTTACATACGATATGATTGGTGGTTTGAATACAGAACTAAAGGAGATCAGGGAAACAATCGAGTTGCCTTTCAAACAGCCTGAACTTTTTAGGAACTATGGTATGACAGCACTCAAAATACAAACTAGAATTTGGAGCAGATTTATCAAGGGTTGAAGTGAATTTGAGGGAATTTCGAAAATTCGAAATTTTATGTAATTTTTTGGATACTTCGACCATCGAAATTGATACGGGGCAAATTCACTAACCTGCGAAGTTGCGCTAGCGCAGGCTTCGCCACACTTCGCCAGGGCGCCGCTAATTCACTAAAATTTGAAGTTGCGCTCAGGGAGGCGAAGGGTAGCGAAGTTGCGCTAGCGTTAATTCGTCAAGCAAAGCGAAGTTACGCTAGCGATGCCTAATTTGCATACAGCGCCAAGTTAAAGTTGAATGGACGTATATGGAGCCGCAAATACATTACACTACACAAGCCTGGGAAACCTTCATAAAATAAAATAGAGTTTTTATTTTGCCCTACACATGTGTCCGCTGTATAGTTTAGGTGCCATATGTTAGGAAATGTAGGGGGGAAGGAGGGTACCCCCGAAAAAATTTTGGGACTTAGAAAAAATTTCAACTTTTTTTGAAGCAATCCCTATCTACTCTATTGCACTTCGCCTGGTCTAAGGTGGCGAAGGCAAGTTTTGCGCAAGAGGTAACATTCAGCAAAATGCGCAAGTTAGTGAATTAGCCTGGCGTAAGGGTGCGAAGTAGCGCTAGAGTAGGTCCACTTCGCTAGCGAATTTATGCCAGCGTCCGTTAGTAAATCGTGAAGTAACGAAATGACGTCACGCTGGCGAATTTGCGCTACCATTAGCCACTTCGCGCTTTAGTGAATTTGCCCCTATGACTTTGAATTTGCTTCGACTTCGATTCGACTATTCGACCATTCGATAATTGAAGTACCGTCTCTTTAAAAAAAACTTTGACTTCAATACTTCAACTTAAACCTCCCGAATTGCTGTTTAGCCTGTGGGAGACCTCCTGTGTGTTTTGCTAAGTTTTTTTAAGTCAGAGTTTTTTTTGGGAAAATCGTACGATCGTACGATAAAATCGTTCGATTCAAAGTAGGATCGGAGTACGATCTAACTACGATCAGAATACGATCATACGATGTATAAAATCCTCCGACTTTGAATGTCGGAGGATTCTATTCAATTGTCGAATTTCGAAGTTTTTTCTACTTCGAAATTCGACCCTTGATAAATCTGCCCCCAAGTCATATGTCTGTGGCATTTTTAAAAACAATTTGCATAGTACAAAGGATCGGTTATCCGGCAGTTTATATCTGTCCATGTATGGGGGCCTTAAGTCTACTAGAAAATCATGTAAACAAAACAAACCTAATAGGCTGGTTTTGCTCCCAATAAGGATTAGTTATATTAGTTTGGCTCAAGTACAAGGCACAGTTTTACTATTACAGAGAAAAGCAGAGACAATTTTGGATTATTTGGATAAAATTGATTCTATGGGAGATGTCTTTTTTATAATTTGGAGCTTTCTGGATAATGGGTTTCTGGATAACAGATCCTATACCTGTAATAAATAATGAAAACGTAATGCAAATTGTCTAAGAATATCACTCTCTATATCATACTAAAAGTTAATTTAAAGGCGAACAACCCCTTAAATATCAAGGGGCACTGAAAGCATTGAAGTAAATATTTTTTTCTAAACTAATACAAATTATGTTTTATTTGAAGGGATTCCGCCTCCTAGAGGGGTCCTGCTTTACGGCCCTCCAGGGACAGGCAAGACGCTAATAGCGAGAGCAATCGCCAATGAAGTTGGAGCCCGCGTGTCTGTTATCAATGGTCCTGAGATAGTTAGCAAGTATGTTGAAGATTTATAGTGTGTGTGTGTTTAATTTACAGTGCATTAAGAAATCTTATATTTCAATGTTTCTTGTTACACTTACAATAGTAAAGCCTTTAGTTAATATTCAGTATGATTTTATTTACCACCTTGTGCACAGACATTAAACACCCTGTATTATGATGTTGCAAAATTATTTTCATAAAAATGTGAGTTTATGCCAAAACCTGTAGAGAAATGTCACATACATACTTTGTTATATAGCCTACTGTAACTTGTAATAAAAATGAGGGAATTATCATTGTATGGCTCTGAAAAAAAAGAGCAATACAACTGCAATATAATACAAGCAATGTTTGGGACCTGGAGTTTTCCGTAATTTGTATCTTCATACCTTAAGGGGTTTATTTATCAAAGGTCGAAAATTCAAATCAAGTTTTCCTCCGAAAAAAAACTTGAATGTCAGGAAAGCAATTAACATATTCAAATGTCATTGCCATTGACTTATTTCCATGGTTGAGGTGTGATAAATCTCCCCTTTGAATTTGCATTCAAGTTGGTGCTTTTAAATTCAAATTTGTGAGTTTTGACACATTTGGTTTTGAATTTAATCAATCTGCCCCTAAGTCTAGTAAAAATGATTTAAACATTAATTAAACCCAATATGGTTGTCTTGGCTCCAATAGGGATTAATTGTCATAGTTGGGATTAAGTACAAGGTTCAGTTTTATTATTGCAAAGAAAAAGGAAATACTTATTTTAATTTTTAAAATAGAGTCTCTGGGAGATGGCCACCCCATAATTCAGAATGGCTTTTCAGATAACAGATCCTATACCTGTACATAATGTTTCATTGTATTTTGTACAGGTCCATTTGCTGCTGAGCATGGAAAAGTAATTTGTCTGCTGCATTATTTTGTGGCTTCCACAGTTAGATCAACCCCTGTAACAGCAGGCCTGCATAAGCTTTTTAGGTTGCCTAAGAATGTCTTGAATAATGTAATATATTACTCAGCAGGGAAGCACATTGAATGCCCCCTCAGCACATTTGTTTGGTTGGAACGGAAGCTAGAAGAAGAAGATCAGTATGTGAAATCAAATACTTTATCAGAAGTCATAGGGAGGCTTACCAAAAACAAATTCCACCTTCTTTGTTTTCTGTCCATAACTAACTGGTGATTTTTTTTCTTAAAATGTCATTGAGTGGGTAGTGATTGCAAACAAGAAAGCCCATAGCCTTAAGACTTAAAGGAATAAATAGGGAGTAAAGCCTACTATAATGCAGTATCACAGGTTTAAAGAGTTCATTGCTTCAATGAGAAGAAAGGGCTAATTTACTCAAGTGCAAATTGCTAAAACTGGATGTCATTTATGCTATTCACAATGGTTCTTTTACCCTATGCACATACCTTACTACCTGAGGGTAGCGTCAAGGCACCCATTCAGCCTGTTGTAATGAATTTTGTGCAAGTGTAAATTACTGGGCATAAGAGATGCAATATAACCCTGAAATTAACAGATAGTAATTGCCAGTTATTCCAATTGTACCCTTAGCAGGTTCCCTTAATGGCTTGCTTCTAGAAAATTACACACAAATTATGTTATTGCCACTGCTCATGAGTAGTGATGCCATGTGTACATAAGTGCCCTATAGTTCATATAGTTCTAAACTTTCGACTGATCTACACTGTTCTCCGTGATGAAGCACTGCCTTGAACTTGAAGGCAGCTAAGCTACAACAAAAGCCATGTTGGTGGTAGTGTTTTAGTGTTTACATTTGTTTTAGTATCCTTATCTGGAAATCCCAAGGCCAAGCATTCTGGATAACAGGACCTATACCTGTTAGAGAATTATTATTCCTCACTTTATGTGGATTATATTCTTTCCTAACACTGCAATGTGTTGATTTCCCTTTTCCATGTCTAAGATAAAGGTTATTTTAATCTTTCCTGTCCTGGCTTTGTAATGTAATGGATATCCTGCATTTAGGATAATGAGAACAGAAACTCTGGCTTATTTTTATACTCCGGCATCAAAGGTCACATAGTCAGCACCAGTTCAAGGCTGAAATGCATGAACGTGGGGCCATTTGGGCTTTAGAGACATTTATCTATTTTAAAAAAAAAAAAAAAAAAAATGATGTCACGGCCCTGATGATTCTGCAACATTTTTTATATAAATGACATGACTGGAAAAGTGACTGTGGAAGTATGCCAATTGATAGCAGATGAATTTACTAGAAGCCAAGAGTTTTGATGTAACACAGTACACATCCCCTGCTTTAATCTTCTGATGGCTGTTTTGCTAACATATTAGTGTTGTACTTTGTAGAAGCCAGGTACAGATGCACATTCTTAATATTACACGTACAGTTTTGGTAGAAAATAGATATATATGAGTAAATGTTTTTTTAGCTTCATAGCACAACTCTGCTTTTTCACCTCAGGTTTTATGGGGAGTCAGAGGCACGGCTGCGGCAGATATTTGCAGAAGCATCCCAGTGGTAAGTTTACGCAATATGACATTTTGATGATATTTTTCCAAGTGAATAAAGTTGTGCATGGGGATATTAATGTTGCTGTTCTTTTTTTTCTAGTTGCCCTTCCATTATATTTATTGATGAGCTGGATGCTTTGTGCCCAAAAAGAGAAGGAGCCCAGAATGAAGTGGAGAAAAGAGTAGTGGCCTCATTGCTTACGCTTATGGATGGTATTGGCTCGGTAAGGTCTTTTGTGCACTATATGTGGGTAGTTTGAAATGACGCGCATGACAGACTCAAAGTGCAACAATAGTAGCCCTCACACACATTCTCTACACTTTTCCATGTGGTGCGTACTCTGTAGTATCAGTATAAGCAAGCTTGCCAGAAACAGGAGTCACACCCATTTAAAAGTGTATAGGTTGGTTGGCCCATTAATTACCAGCCACAGAAAAGCCTCTCTTGTTCAAATATGCTAATGGTGAATCTAAACCATACTCAAAAACAAAAACCAGCACCATCCACACAGAGGCTAAACACCACCACCTGGAGTGAGGATATATTTTACTACTCCATAAGTGTCTAATATTGTCTTTGGTTCCAGGTTATACAAAGTCCACTTGCATTAAGTCCATGAAAATAGCATGTCCAATTATGTTCATATATTGCTGTGGGTCAAAGCATTACGAACCTGTTATAAATATATATATATATATATATATATATATATATATATATATATATATATATATATATATATATATATATATATAATGTATATATCGTTATAGTCATGCTATACTTATTTCTTTTAAGATTACCTCTGCCTTTCTTTCCTTTAGAACATTCTTTCTATAGAACTAAAATATATGCCAGAGGATTATTATATAAAGTGAGCCTAACAGTTTGCAAACAGCAGTGCTTTCTCAATGCAATGTACGTCTCATAAAGATGAAAGTGAAGTCTTGTCTGATTAGGCAATATAACCAAACTGTTAATGTAGCAGAGCAGGCAGTAAAAAGGTAAAAACAAAATAGAATATCTATTGCTCTGTGGTTTGCATATCCAAGAAACCATGCAAGAAACCTTAATCCTAGTATGGAATGTGCTGCAACCAAGCTTTGAGTCTAATAATCAGATGGGGGTACTGCTTGGCTTGTATTTCTATATAACAGGTCTCACTTGTATTTCATGCTATTAGGTGTGCTAACAGCGTTTATTCTTTCTGTTCCAGGAAGAAAGTCAAGGGCAATTGTTGGTATTGGGTGCCACAAATCGCCCACATTCACTGGATCCTGCACTTCGTAGGCCTGGGCGGTTTGATAAGGAGATAGAAATAGGTGTGCCCAATGTTAAGGGACGACTGGATATCCTGCAGAAGGTCCTAAAGAAAGTCCCTCATGGACTAAGAGAGGAGGACCTTGCACAACTAGCAGATAGAACTCATGGATATGTGGGGGCAGACTTGGCAGCTTTGTGTAAAGAAGCAGGTGAGAGTTTACAAAATTATAGAATTTATGTAAGATTTGTTGCAAATCTACCAATTTCAAAAAAGTGCAGTGATATTTGCCTGCGATATTTATAATACATACAAAAATCAACAATCTCCTGTAAATGTATAGTTCAGAGGGATGAACAGGATTAGTGTTTTATCAAAAACTGGTGAACTCAGATCTTGTAGTGTGTAAAAGCAAGGGATATTACGGTATGTAAAAATTCATATGGCAATAAACATATGTCTTGCACAGATTATTATTAATATGCTTTAGAAATAGTAACGATAAAATAAAAAAACACTGTTTGCTAGAACTGGTACAGGTGTGGGATCCTTTATCCGGAAACTTGTTATCCAGAAAGAGCTGAATTACGGAAAGGTCATCTTCCATAGACTCCATTTTATCCAAAGAATCCAAATTTAGAAAAAGAATTTCCTTTTTCTCTATAATAATAAAACAGTAGCTTGTACTTGATCCAAACTAAGATATAATGAATCATTATTGGAAGCAAAACCAGCCCATTGGGATTATTTAATGTTTACATCATTTTCTAGTAGATTTAAGGTATGAAGATCCAAATTACAGAATGATCCCTTATCTGGAAAACCCCAGGTCCCGAGCATTATGGAAAACAGGTCCCATACCTGTACTAGTATTGGTAATCTCCCAGTGGCAGCTGGCAGGATCTTTTTAAAGTTAGCTAGAGAGAGAGCATGTTTTTCTTTAAATGACAATATATATCAGAGCAACTATACAATATACAAGTATGGGACCTGTTATCCAGAATGCTCGGAATCTAGGGTTTTTCCCGGGTAACATCTTTCCGTAATTTGGATCTTTACACCTTAAGTCTACTAGAAAATCATGTAAACATAAACTGCTGGTTTTGCCTCAAATAAGGTTTCATTAAATCTTAGTTTAGATCAAGTACAAGATACTGTTTTATTATTACAGAGAAAAAGGAAATCAGTTTTAAAAATGTGGATTATTTGGATAAAATGGAGTCTATGGGAGACAGCCTTTCTGTAATTCGGAGCTTTCTGGATAACGGGTTTCCGGATAACAGATCCCATACCTGTACCATAAAGTCAACAAAAAGCATTTGGAATTGTGAAAAACATTTTTTTTATTGAAAAGGGACTATATACTTTTAGACACTTTTGCTACAACCTAAAAGCAACATCTTATGGCATGATAAAAAAAAAAAAAGTATCCTATCAATCTGTTCTTGTAAAACAGCTTCATGATACATGAGAGTGTATAAATATTGTTGGATAAATATTTTAGACTCCTTCTTTTCTCCCTCGTTTGCTATTTCTCTGTGTACATTGTGTTAATCGAATTGTCAGGCTCTAGAGGAGTCAGTCCGTAAATTGAATAATTGGAGCCAGATGAGAAGTGATACAACTCCCAAGGAGAAAAGAGCAAGGTACGCCAAACAACACTTCCCTGGTGGGTTCTGATACGTAGCAGAACATAGCAATCCAGTGAGGCCCTTACAGCCTTCGTTATCCCACTGCTCTGGTATTTTAGACCACAGCTATCCAGCTTTTTACATGCAGCTAACTTTTAGATGGATAACTGTGTATTAGGCTGTGTACTCTGTGCTCACTAAATCGGCCACCAAACATTGACAGCCAGTAACACCCTCTTTGTTAAGCTTTGTGAATTGGTGTCGTGGATGGATGTGGAATTTTAAACAATGGTGATGCAAAAGATTTCAAGATTATTTTTTAAAAGAGATAAGTGGTTTGTGCAGCTATGAAATTAGATGAACCTGGTTGCACCTATGTGAGCTTCAGTATGCTGCAGCTTTGTTGTGCGACAGCATGTTCTTGACTTTTACAACAATGAATTGGTGTTAATCTATTTGACAGACTAAACCTGTAATTAATCATTAGGTTCTATGGGCCAAAAACTTGACTGGCTAAACCTGTAATTAACCATTAGGTTCTATTGGCCAAAAACTTGCAATTGATTGACTGGAGACTCGATTTACTATTTGTTTGTACAGTATAGGAAATCTAACTATCTGCGGAAAGTTATAATGTTTTTAAAACTCTTACTAAATTAGAGGAAACCCCCCCATGTGGCCATGCTTCTGTGATCAATATCTGGCCGAAAACCAGCCAGATGTCGATTGGGTAGGCTTAAAGGAATTGTTCAGTATTAAAATAAAAACTGGGTAAATTGATAGGCTGTGCAAAATAAAAAATGTTTTCAAAATACAAGGGACACTCCTTTGAAGATAGCAATGTCCAAATCTTGTATAAAGAAGACCGCTGGTTTGAAAGAGGCATGAAAGAGGCGATTCATGTCAAGGTGGAGAAACCATCCCTGAACAGAGGCGGGGGTCTTCGACACCACCTGTGTTTTCAATATAGTTAGGCAAAAATCTAATGTATAAAGGCTGGAGTGACTGGATGTCTAACATAATAGCTAGAACACTACTTCCTACTTCCTGCATCTCTCTTGGTTTCCACTGATTGGTTACCAGGCAGTAACCAATCAGTGACTTGTAACCAATCAGTGAATCATAACTGTTTGCTTTTAAATCTGAGCTGCATGCTAAGAATAAACTGCAAACTCACTGAACAATAATGTCCCATGTGGCCCCACTTAAAGTCGCTGACTAACTCAGAGTTAGAGAGCTGAAAAGCAGGAAGCCGTGTTCTGTTCTGTTACACAGTAACTCCAGCCTTTATACATTACATTTTTGGCTAACTTACTATATTAGAAACATGGTTTATATTGCACAACCTATCTATTTACCCAGTTTTTACTTTTACACTGAACTGTTCCTTTAAAATTCCAGTTGTGTTGAGGACCATATTGGTTTGTTGATGCAGCCCTTGATCCAACCCGCCTGCATTACCAGCTTGAGATCCTATTGTTAGGCCCTAGGGCCCACGACTGGATAAACCCGATATTGCCTCCCTCAAGGTGGGCATATCAGGGATCTGCTAATTTGTTGATCTCGCCATACAAACAAACTGATCTTTTCGTGCATGGGCCCCTTTAATCATGAGACTCTTTAATCATGAGACTAAAGTATAACACACTGCTGTGACAATAGTGTTACAAAAGCAAGCTAACCGCCTTTATATAAAGAATACCTAAATTGTTTTTTTTATAAATAACTCGTGATTTAGGGACATTAACATTGTAACTGATTATCTTCCTGAAAGTACCGCACATCTGTTTATACAAATTGTGTATTCATTTACAAAGCTGCCTCCTCTCCCTCCATTTCCTACCAGGATATTAATCTCTTAAACCGTGCATGAATATTTAATGTCACGAGAAAGATAAGCCCTGCTTTTGTCGAAACCTTTAGGAAATGTGAATAATTGAGCGGGGAACAAGCTGTCGTGATCTAACTAGCAATCCAGCTTTCCTAATATAGGGATTTATTGCAACTGTGGCCTTCTAAGGCAGCTTGCGCAGCTGCATCAGGGTGAATGTAAATAGAGCTTGATTTCTTCAAGAAGGGGATTCATTTGATTTGTTTAGAGTGGAAGGAAGTATTTGGTTTGTAATGCTTAAAATTAATCTTCAATATCCGCACGATCTGCACACCATTTTGGCGTGCTGTTATGAAACCATGGGCCTCTGATGTGATAGCATCATGGGGGCCAAAGAGGTTTGAAGGCATTGTTTAAAGAGTAAGACTAGACAGTGTGATTCTAATTGAATCCAGACAAGGCTGCTTTACTTGGAAGTTCATTATCATGTAGAGGAAGATGGGGAGGGGGTTGTGCTAGAGGAAGAAAAGTATAGCTGTGTCGCTTTTCTATCTTTTGTTACTCTAAGTTATGTGTTTAACCTTTAGGCCAGGAACATCAAACCTTTGTCCCTTTAGCTGTAGGATTACGATGGCAACCTGAAGGCACTGGGAGTTTTAGTTAAACAGCTGCTGCTGGAGGGCCTTATGTTTGATATTCCAGACCTGGACATTTTTTACTCATTAAAAGTGAAAAAGTAGTATTTCTTTTGTCTTCAGCCTCACATGCTTTTGCACTTTTCCTATGCTGTTTTAGGATTAAAAAGACTGAGCATAAGCTCTTCAGCTTTTTCCTAGTTCCTTTCAAAGATTTTTGGGGAGCCGCTTTACTTGCACTTAGACTTCCGGTCCTCCCATCCTCATATGTGATAGAACTCAAACAACATGAAAGTGAAATACTATGAACAGAGTTTCCATTAAGATTCTTGAAAACCAGTTCTTGGCAGGTGTAACTTGTTCTAGACATGGTGGTACCCCACTCATGCTGCACCTGCAAATGCCTCCCTGATGCATATAATAGCCTTTATCTGTCCTTCCAATACATACAGTATAATGCCCTCTGGGTCAGTCCTCTGGCAACAAAGCAGAGGCATGGTACATTATTGGCACACTGTAAACAGACATAAAGGGTGATGTATGACATTTTTTGCCAAAAAAATATGGCGTTTTTTGCCCTTTGCACCCTGCCCCATGAGCCCTATAGTGTTAGACCCCATAAAAAAAAGATAACAATTGAAATCAAGCTTTAGGGCTTTTTATATATCGTATGATGTATTATTATTAAGGTAATTTATCTTTATTATTTACTCCTTGTAGTTTTTGAATGAACTTTTTATTAATCCCCTTTAACTTTCTTTACAGTCCCAGACAATTTATCCACCAGCCTGTCTCTGAAACTATTGCCAAGTTGGTAGGGTTAAGGCCATGGGCAGATGGATTGTTGCTTCCGCTGCTCTCAGACTGTGTTTTTTTCAGGCTGAGAGAATATGGATCTGCTATGCGCCCCATCTTGATTGATTTGAATAAGATTGGCTTGCGTGCAGTTTTGCGGTGCAGAGGTTGGCCCAAATACACTTATAGGGCATCTGTTGGGTAAAAATGTTGTCACCAACCAAAAGTGCAGACGGGGGTCATTTTTTTTTTTTTTAAAAAAATCTACTGTTATCCCCAACCGGAATGCGGGCTGTATTAGCCCACACCTTTGGTTGGGGATAACATTTTTACCCAACAGGTGCCCTTTATAGGCAAATTAGCAGTTCAAATGAATGGAGATTGAGGCACAGAGCCGATCTGCTTCTCTCAGCCTGAAAAAAATACACAGGCTGCTGTAATTGCTATTGAAATAAGTATTTGTCTGCTCTCGTGCTCCAGAAAGGGATAAACATATCAAACTATGGTTGCCACCTGCCCGGTTTTGACTCGGACAGCCTGGATTTTTGAAGGGCTGTCCGGATCAAAATCGCCTGTCCAGTATTTCAAATTAGGAAAACCAGGCAGGGTTCCCTATTATTGGCGCTGCAGTCGGGCAGTCGCCGATTGCCATGTCATAGCCCTGCCCCAACGTCAAAACCCCGCCCAAGTCTCAGCACAGCCACATCCCCATTACATCACGGCCCACCCCCTGCCCAGAGTTAGTGGGCCAAAAGGTGGAAAAACCTATATCAAACTGACATATGAATAACAATAGATATTTATGTTTACATGTATTCCCTTCAGCCACTATTTTGTAATGCTAGTTTGTCAGTCACTGAATACCTGAAAATGCAGGTTCTAACAGGAAGACGTCCATTCATTGGTTGATGTAACCAGCATGTATGACTATCCATGGTTTGTGTGTGAGCACGATGACTATAAAGAATGAGATGCACGTAAGTACTTAAAATTGCAGCGTATAATTTTGGGATCTAATAACACATATAATAATTACAGAAATATATTTTTTAAAAATATATATTTTATATTATTTATATGTAAATGTTATGAAATAGTGTAAGTAAACTGCAATTTAAAGACACTTTCAATATACAGTGAAACCTCGATTTTAAGTCCCCTGATTTTAAGTTTCCCCACATTTTACATTTTTTTGTTTGTGGTCCCACCAATTTATAATGCATTTCAATGGGTGCATTTCCCTTATTTTAAGTAATGTTTTCCCAGATTTTAGATCCTGATGTACCCAAAAATTGCTTTTTTTCTCTCTATGAATGTTATTTTTTGTGAAATAAAGAGGTTTTAAATACTAACCAGATATATATTTTGCCATAGTTCAAAAGTTACAGAAGAAAGTCACCGATTGTACCTCAAAAGAGGATATGGAGAAAAAAAACAAGAAAAAATATATAGTGTAGCGTTCTTGGGCATATTTACACCTCAAAGTGATTACACTCCCACACTATCAGTGAATAGCTCAAATTGCCAAGAAAAAAGAAATTAGTATAAGTGATACATAGGTCAATCACCATCAAATTAAAGTGCGTTTGTGCTAGATATGAGATAGAGGTTTTAAAGGTTTTAAAAGTGTTAGAAGGTAGGGGGATACCCACACGTCCTGTGTCCTCTTTTCAGTGGTTGATTATACTCACAGACATTCACAATAAAAACGTGCACATCGGATTGGACTTTTTCTTCCCAGATCCTTCCTTGTGGACAACAATAAGAGTGTCATGTGTGGAAAATGGTTTTTAAAAAAGCTTTAATAAATATATTGCACTTACAAATTTTCTCTTTAAAAGCGCCTTTTAAAAACCAAACACGCAGTGTCCTTTCTGCTGTGGATCAGTATTTAGAGCGGGCGTGATTTCTCCACGGCGTGTTTTCACCTGTGCGCGGATCAGCGTAGTGTTCCCTCAGTCCAACTGCGCATGTGTCTGATTACTATCATCACCTCTGACGCGTTTCGCCACAATAGGCTTCCTCATAGAGCGATGACGATCTGTTTCCTCTATCCACTCTTAAATCTCCACATATTCAAAAAGTCCAAACTTTATCAAAAACATTTACAAAGTCCCAAAAAGTTACTTTGGAAGATTATATAACAGTTTAGATTGAAACATATTATATTTACCTCTACTTCATTACATTAACAGAATACCTATTTCAAAAAACAAATGATCCTCGAACAAAAATTCTTTTTCAGAATAACGATAACGGAAGTAATCATGCACATGCGCAGTTGGACTGAGTAGTAGCATAACTACCGGGGGAGTAGGGGGTGCGATTGGGCCAGGGCCCGCACCCCCTCAGGGCCCCCCCGGCAGCTCATGCGCCACTGGATTCCGCCCAGAAAACATCGTATGGAGGGGTGCAGGGGGCCCCGGCTGCACGTTCCGCGCCAGGGCCCGCCCCCCTCTAGTTGCGTTACTGGGACTGAGGGAACGCTACGGTGATCAGCGCACTGGTGTAAAAGCACCGCAGAGAAATCACGACCGCTCTACATACTGGTCCACAGCAGAAAGGACACTGCATGTTTGGTTTTTAAAAGTTAAAAAAAAAACGTTTTCTGCACATGCACATGTTGTCCACAAGGAAGGATCTGGGAAGAAAAAGTCCAATCCGATGTGCAAGTTTTTATTGTGAACGTCTGTGAGTACCACTGAAACGGGGACACAGGCCGTGTGGGTATCCCCCTACCTTCTAACACTTTTAAAACCTTTAAAACCTCTATATCATATTAGCTATATATTTTTTCTGGTTTTTTTTCCTCCATATCCTCTTTTGAGGTACGATTGGTGACTTTCTTCTGGAACTTTTGAACTATTGTTTTTGGGGGTTGGAGAGAACCTTCGCTGTTACCGAACTGGAGAACACATTTGGTTTGAAACTTTTAACCGTATTATTGTATATATTTTGCCATGGCTCTACCTGTAAATGGTCAATTCTAATTAGTCTGCCCCTTATACAGCCCTGCGCCAATAACTTATTGCTTTAGGTAGTGTATGTGACTGACAGAGAGGACTTGCACATGCCCCCCCCCCATAGTGTAAAATTAACTCAATAAATATTGTATCTCAAAGTAAAACAGACTCCTGTGCTTATATCCTTTCAGTACTTGACGAAAAAGTTACTTAAACACATTTTCCTGATTTTACATTTTCCCGGATTTTACAACGTTTTTTCTTGGTCCCTTGAAAACGTAAAATTGGGGTTCTACTGTGTTTGAATTCTTGTTGTGTCCTTCATGTAGGTTATTTTATGGCAAATATTTATTTGGATTGATTATTCATTTATATTGATGTGCAGCTACATGGTTATTTCATTATTGTATTAGATCTTATATGTGCTAGTGACTTGAGGCAATATTGTCAGGACCTGGATGTGAAGCTATTACAAAAGTAAATGCAGACTGCCATTGTTCACTAAATGAAGTGTGCTCTTGCGTGCTTGTGAACAGCAGGCCTGGTCATAAACAAATGCAAGCAAATGGCCTTGTGGCCCAAAGCTGCACCAGATGTTTTAGGCTGTTTTATGAACTATAATTTGAAGTATTTTCTACAGCCCTGAAATGATTTCATTTAAGCTTTTGACATGTCACTAGAGGGAAAATGCTGTTTTTTGGTTGGAATGTGTTTGACCTTAAGCTTGAGTTCATTCTCTTTCTTCTTTGTGATGTTTCTCACCTGGCCTTCAGCCTTTGTTGGACACAGTCATTGGTCAAGATTTTTATTTACCCCGAGGCAACCACATCACTTTTACAGGCCTCATGTCTCTGTTGCAGCTGGGTGGACAGGGGACAAGCAGAGCTAACATAGTTTCATGCTGAGAAATAATTTGAATCAGCAAACTGTAGACCGACACCTCTTGAAAATGTAAGCATATCTTTCTTCCTCTTAGTCTGCTGAGATTTTCATGCACTTTTTCAGCTATGAAATATTTACTCTTGCTATACAGACAAAGAAACAATTCCGCATCCACCGGTGCTGTCAGAGTCTGAGAAAGTGCCGAGTGTTCGGGAAAGAAACGCTTAAGTCAAAGCTCACCCACTGCACAACGTTTGTACCACACAATGTGTTCAAATAAAGCTGGTTTTGAAATTACTATGGTACTCCTTGGAAGTCTTGGACAGCATCGGTGAATGCGGAATTGTTTCTTTGCAAGTATCGATATCGGCGTGCTGGACAACTTCCCATGAGAGCAGCATCCAGGCGAGAGGATACTTCTCGAGTGAGCTCCAATGCGAATCACATCTGTTTCTATACTTGCCTCTTGCTATACAGAGAATGCCACCTACTGTATGTTGGATATCCTTCCTCAAATGGGACTTCTTAGCTTGTACCAGAAGTACCTCTTACTATAGCCACAAATGGCCACTGATCCATCTCAAGATGGTTTCAATATCTATAACATATAAGCATGAAGCATTAAAAAACAGTCACATTTGCTAGGCATGAATGTATCTATGTGTACAGTATACTTATTTTTGAGTTCAGTTTACAATGGCTTGTTTCTCAACTCTTTAAAGTTTAAAAGCAACCGCCCACTTAAAAAGCAAATCTCCAAACATTATATGTGTATACACAGTTATTACCTAGCATGAAAAGAATTTTACTGACTATAAACTGAATGATGCTCCATTAGCCTGCAGTGTCATATGGTATTCAAAGGGCACACAAGTGCATTTATTGTGTTCTAAAGCTTAAAACGGATATAGTCCTAGCCTATAGTTAAAATGTGTTCATCCTTTACATAGACATTTGGACTCTGCAGTGGCATTGTGGTAGGAGATTAGACTGATATACTTATCCCTCCAGGCCCTGACTGGCATTCTGTGGGTTCTGGTAAATGCCAGAGGAATTGCTGTCAGATGCCATAGACAGCCACTGTTTAGTGGTCTACTGGAGACTGTTTGGACCTTTATGTATTTGAAATACCAGGGCCTATTTTGAATGCCAGTCCAGGCCCTTTGCTTATACAGGTGTGGGATCCATTATCCAAAAACCTGTTATCAAGAAACTTCTGAAAGGCCGTCTCCCATAGACTCCATTTTAGGCAAATAATCCAATTTTTTAAAATGATTTCCTTTTTCTCTCTAACAATAGAACAGTAGTTTGATCCAAACTAAGATATAATTTGTATCTTTTCGTTATTGAAAGCAAACCCAGCCTATTGGGTTTATTTAATGTGTAAAATGTTTTTTAGTAGACTTAAATTATTAAGATCCAAATTACAGAAAGATCTGTTATCAAGAAAACCCAAGGTCCAGAACATTCTGGATAACAGGTCCCATACCTATATTTATATATTTATATATATTCATGCTTTCCTGGGATAAAAAGAGTGCAGATTTTACCAGAAGCTCCAGTCATCTGCACTGAGTCCAGGATTTGGTTCGGGATTCAGCCTTTTTTAGCAGGATTTGGATCTGGCTGAATCCTCGTGCCTGGCTGACCCAAATCTAAATTTGCATATGCAAATTAGGAGTGTGACGGAAAATCACACAACTTTTTGGAACAAAATAAGGAAGTAAAAAATGTTTTTCCACTTTTTGCCTTCATGTTTCTAATTTGCGTATGCAAGTTCGAATTTGGTTCAGTATCCAGCCGAATCTTTCATGAAGGATTTGGGGATTTGCCAGAAACCCAAATAGTAGATTTACATAAATACATTTAAATAAAATTAGAGTTAACATTTGACATACTAATATTGCAGCATAAAATATAATGTAATTAGCTGGAATTTAAACTGGATGGCACCTTCCATGCAGTAAAATGAGATAATCTGATAGCACATGTCCTCATATGTAATCAATAGGATTAGCGCAGCTCCCATTGACGTCTATGGGACCTCGAATGCTTTTGTAATGCTTTGTATTAGAGTGTTTCGTGGCATTTTTAAGTAAGCCAAACATGTTTAGAAAGATTTGAGTTACATAGGATAATGCACATTCTCTTTAGCCTTCCAAAAAGATTTTCAGATTTTTAGTTAGAAACTGTATGTTTCAAATAATCCAATTTGCTTATAACTGAATGCATGACCTGTACATATATTGTGCACACCAGGATTTTATTCAAAGTCATGAAGAACTTTATGCTCCTTAATAATCAGGAAGCCTTGCACATCCAGCCGCAAAACATTTCATATGCCAGAAATGTGTCCTGCTTTCCAAAGACCTTATCCTGTTGTCAAGGCCTACATTCACATTTAGTAAATGCATAATTACATTTAAGGAACATGTAATTGTTGAGCAAGGAATTATGCCCCCTTCAGAATGTATAATGTGTAACAGACATCCAAATAAATCTGAGGCTACCAGGAAAGAAAATGAACAAACCACAAAACCACATCCTTACTTAGTATGGTAACCTAGGGCAAGTGGACAAATATAAAAGGAAGGAGTAGATTTTGGAGTGATTGTAGCAAGCAAATATTAAATCCAGACTTTAAAAACAGAGCAGAGAAGTTATTTGCCTGAATATTTTCCCCAGCCAGCTTTTAGTGTTGTGGTACCTAAGCAACTGTCTGTATTAAAATGGAGAAAAAGGCATCCAAATGTTCATGCTTGCTTGGTTTTATGCTTTGCAGCGCTATAGAAGGGCTTGCTGAAATCATTAGCATTATGAAAATATAACCACACATCCACACCATGCCCTAACAGTCTGCCCTTCCTTTCGTTCTAAAATGTTAGTCTGTTTGCCGTAATCTACTTTCCAGAGACATTTTATTACCTCCGGAGACAAAACGCAGAAGGAAAAAATATAGGAACTCAAGGAACTTCTAGCCAATAATACATTTATATAACAACAAAATATTATGTATTATTTATAGGAAAACCTGTTCTTCTTCCACTAAATGCTTGCCAAGATGCAGATTTCCGTCCCCATCCTCTACAGCAATTGCTTATTCTCTTCAGACAAGACAACTGTAGACTTATAGTCACAGGACTCCATAATTCATATGCCCTTCTGTG
Organism: Xenopus laevis; assembly: GCF_017654675.1. Taxonomy (NCBI): domain Eukaryota; kingdom Metazoa; phylum Chordata; class Amphibia; order Anura; family Pipidae; genus Xenopus; species Xenopus laevis. The sequence goes on along the minus strand of NC_054371.1, from coordinate 69,879,934 downwards.
CTGCTTCTCTAAACTGAATAGTCATCAACCCTAATATGGTTGCTTACTCCTATTAAAAGTGTTTAATCATAACATTAGTTCCAACAAACTGCCAAACACTTTCACTTTTTTGAGTCAAATAGCCAACCCATTGTTTAGTCCAATATTCCTTTATGCACCAGCAATGTAGACTTTGTGTAAGATGGCTGCAGTTAATGACTTAGAACTTCAAGCCCCTTGTTCCAAGTGAAGACCAGAAGGCACTGGATAATGGACCTTTTCAGTCCAAGCACTGCTTTTTTGATCAGGGCCTAGGATTTCCAGAGGAGTCAGCCCCACAGTTTGAACCCTGCCTTAAGGGCTATGGAACATGCAACATATTCTCTATTATCACATTTTTACTGGTAGAGAAGCACTGGAGACCAATGCAGGTGAATCTCATTCCCTTGAGTAAGGTAATGCGACAGTGTCAATTTTCAGCCCAAAAATCCTCTAGAGAATTTTCTCTTCTGTTTATTTTTGGTCTTAAAAAATCCTTAAATCAGGACAAAATTCTTAAAGAATGGAAAATAAGATGTTAAAAATTAGACCATAACCCCTATATCTGATTACTAATACAAAAGATTTAGGAAAACAATTACATGTTGCCCTTTAAAACAAAATATTTATTGCAGAATACTGGCATTAAATGACAGTAATAAAGGAAACAGACATATTGGTTTAGTTTTATATGGGCTTTGGTGCTTCATGGCTGGAAAACTTCCATTTGTTGCTCAGTCCAGGAGAAAAATATAGGAGTTGAGTGGAAACATTTTGCTTTTATTTTAAGATGCGTGATGCAATCCCAGATTTAATATTTGGTTCCTGAATTGGCCAGGGGAACCATTTAGAGACCTTAAAAAGGCAAAATACATCTGTGTTCAACATTAGCCCCATAAATAGGATTTATATTAAAAATATGTTATGCTTTTTTGGTTTAATCAAAAACATCTTTTGGTTTTATTATTATATTTTTAATTAAACATGGTGAATGAACTTTTTTCCTTTTACTCTTGAGAGTTAAATGGGGTTACCGTTGGCCCTATTGCCCCCACCGCTTTAGCCCATCTCCCAGTTGTCCTTAGTTAACATACTGAAGGGGAAATGCACAATTAGGTATGAAAAAGTTTGCTGAGTCCGAATGCTGCACTATTTTCTTCTGCTACTGTTATAGGATCCGTTATCCAGAAAGCTCAGAATTACGGGAAGAACTTCTCACGTTTTAAATTAAATAATTCACATTTTAAAAAGATTGCTTCCTTTGAAATCCTTATAGGAGGCAACACAATTCTTTCGGGTTTATTTCACATTTTCATGATGTTTAGAAGACAAAACAATGCAAATTATGGAAAGGGTCTTTATCCAGAAATTCCCAGGTCCCGAGCATTCAGGATAACAGGTCTGATACTTGTATATAAAGTTTAGGCTGATGGCACCTGGTGGGGAATTTTCTCAGCTGTCATATTATCTCTTGCAGATAAGTGCCCAAAACCATTTGTCAATGGGAAATTGCATGACAGCAATAGTACTGGTTGATTTTAAAGGAGAAACAATCCCCTTATTAAAAAAAATCCCAACCGCCCACCCCACATAGACCCCCCTCCCTCCTCCCCCCCATACTAGCTGCAACCCCGGGCAAATGTCCCTAACTTTTTACTTACCCCTTGGTGCAGATTCAGGGATCGGAGTTCACGGCAGCCATCTTCCGGGTCTTCTGTAATCTGAGAATGAGACCAGCAGATCGGCACATGTGCAGTTGCAGCAATTTCCCGTTTTGCAACAACTGCACATGTGTCTAAATTGCCGGAAATTGCCGAAGCACCGGAAGAAGACATGAAGACCCAGGAAGTTGGCTGCCGTGAACTCCGATCCATGAATCTGCACAGAGGAGTAATGGTGGCCATACACGGGCAGATAAAGCTGCCGATATCGGTCGTTTGGACCGATTTGACAGCTTATCTGCCCGTGTATGGGGGCTTCCGACGGGTCTTCCCGATCGATATCTGGCCATGATATCGATCGGGAAGGTTGGATTTTTACCCGACCGACCCGTCGGAGCCGATTGGCGCATCGTAATTCGATCGTTCGGCCATACGGCCGAACGTTCGAATTACCCCCGATATAGCCATGCAGTTTAGTGGCATATCGGGGAAAGATCCGTTCGTTTGGCGATGTCGCCAAACGAGCGGATCTTGGAGTCTATGGCCACCTTAAGTAAAAAGTTAGGGGCATTTGCCCGGGGTAACAGCTAGGCTGGGTGTGAGGAGGGGGGGGGGGTCTATGTAGGGTAGGGGTTTTTTGAGGTCTATGGGTGACAAACCCACGTGAGGCGGTGTGACAATTTTTTTTTTTGTCGCTCAAGAATTTTTTCACCCATTGGAGTCAATGGGCGTAATTTTTCAGCGAAACTCTTAAAAATTTTGCTCATTACTAAAACCATCCTATTGGGTTCATTTAATGTTTACATGGTTTTCTAGTAGAATTAAGGTACGAAGATCCAAATTACTGAAAGATCAGTTTTCTGGAAAACTCCAGGTCCCGAGCAATCTGGAGAACTGTACCTGTACCTGTACTGTAGTGAGCATGCCATTGTGAAACTTAAAGGGGTAATATAAACCTGTGAGTCAAATAAACAGAACATGGATTGAAAATGTGCTCTGCCTAATATGATTTTTTTCAGGTTTAAGAATATAGGTGCTCCAAATAATAACTTCTAGCTTCCGCTCTGTGTTGGGTCATCTCTATGATTCATGATTAGATTGATTAGGCACAGATAAAATGTTAGTTTTGGTCCAAGTTACCCCAACAGCCCTAAAAAATTGTACGTTTTGAGTCTATACAGTGAGTGTGGTTCGGGGCTTAAAAGTTGCTAAATGTTTAGTGGCTTGTTTGGATCAAATAAGTTTCACATTAAAATTAATCATGTGGCTCAGTTTGTCCTTTAATTCTGTTAACCACAGCATTGTTTTCACTTTTTCATAATTATTAGGGATGCACCGAATCAAAGCATTCAGTTCGGGATCTGGCCTTTTTCCAGCAGGACTTGGATTCGGCCAGATGTTTGGATTCGCCCGAACTCAGCTGAAAAAAATTACGGCTTTTCGTCACGCAAAGAAGAAAGTCAAACATTTTTTAGACTTACGCTGCATTCACGGTTCTCTTTCTCCCTCATTTCCCTAATTTACATATGCAAATTAGGGTTTGGTATTCTGCAAAATCTTTCACAAAGGATATCAGGATTTGGCCGAATCCTAAAACAGTGCATCCCTAATAAATGTACTCTAGGCATGTATAGTCCATCCACCATGTTATATTTCAGTGTCAGTCCAGAACAGGTTGAGATGAATTAGTAGAAATAAAACACCTAGTTCCTCAAAGTTACAAATTGCAGCAATTATCTGACAGGTCCTTTAGCATAATTACGTTAAACATATAGCTTGCTGTTTTTTCTTTTCCTGCTTATGTGTATACAGGAAAATGTGTCCACTAAATACAGGTTTTCAATTTAAAATAAAAATTTTGGTTGCACACAATGTTCAAAGCATCTGAGCTTTAATAATTTGCATTCATCTGGTGGATATTAGGGCCCGTGTACTGTTACAACTCGTCTGCCATTGCCATTGGGCGTCTTCAGATAATTAGCTTAAAAAATATGATCTGCGGTCACAATGGGGAAGATATTTCTAGTATTTCCTTTGCCTGCAGCCTGTAGCTTTCCCCGTCCTATCCAGCTGGCCTCCTGGAATGTTTTTATTGATATTGTACCGTATCCTGTTCATTATGAATGTGCCACATTACAGGAAGTCTGAATTGCAAATATTTGTGATTCTGTTACAGGGCCTGGGGATTGAAGGCAGGTGTTCATGCCCTTTTATAGCTTGTATTTTTCCCTCTTTGCAGACACCAGATGCTGAATAGTACAGTTTTATTTGCTGGACTGTTAAAAGTATATCACAATTTAGCAAAAGGTGTCCATTGTGCTTATTAAACCTTTTCAGCTCTGACATTCATTGGGGCAGGTTTAATATTTATTTTTGTATATTTAAAGGACAAGTAAAGCCCATAAAGATATTAAAGGAACAGTAACACCAAAAAATTAAAGTGTTTTAAAGGAATAATATAGTGTTCTTTTGCCCTGCAATGATAAAACTTTGCTTGTTTGCTTTAGAAACAGAACTATAGTTTATTTAATCAAGCTGCAAAAGGCACAGGATACACAGCAGATAACATATAAACTCTGTAGTATACATTGGAATTCTTCTAAGCTTATCTGTTATCTACTGAGTATCCTATGCTTGAATGGCTGCCCCCATGGCTACACAGCAGCTTGTATATATAAACTATAGTTGTGCTTCTGAAACAAACACACCAGTTTTACCAGTTCAGTGCAACATTACATTATATTTTCATTACTTTAAAACACTTTTTATTTTTTTTAAAACACTTTTTTTTGGTCTTACTGTTCCTTTAAGCGCTCCTTTTTCTACACTAAAAAGAAACTTTTTTTAAAAGGATGCTATACTGATGTATTTTGAAAACATCACACAGGTATAGGATCTGTTATGCAGAAACCCATTATCCAGAAATATCTGAATTCCATAGATTCCATTATTTCCAAATAATCCAAATTTGTTAAAACTATTTCCTTTTATCTCTGTAAAAATAAAACATTACCGTTGTACTTGATCCAAACTAAGATATAATTAAACCTTATTGGAAGCAAAACAATCCTATTAGGTTTAATTAACATTTAAAAGATTTTCTTTAGAACATCTAACTTATATAAAGATCCATTATTCAGAAAAACCCTAGGTCTCCAGCATTCTGGATAACAGGTCCCATATCTGTTATGAGTATAGCATTTTTTTCCTTGTAAAACAACACTCCACCTGATTGGATAAATAGTATGGAATTTCTCTCTCTCATATGAATACAGATAACCCATATAACTAAGGCTTTGTGGGTACAATAATGTTTGTTTTAGTAAACATTTCCTTTTAAGTCAAATAATCAGAAGTCCATTGTAGCTGTACTTTGTGAATGTTTCTGTTCTAAACGGAGCCTTGGTTATGTTTCTGCAGAAAATATGTTGACCTTCTATAGTGGCATAACAGGTGTACCAGATAGAGTTGCCATCTGGCTGGTAAAAAGGTAACTTGATACCAGTGTTATTAATAGGGAAGAAAGATAACAGGGAAGGCCATATATTTTCCAGAATATTTAGGGAGGAGCACATGCCCATAAGCTTTGTGAAGGGGCAGTTTTTTTATTATGGTGTAGACAGTGGACAGTTTTATATTATTCTGCAGCAGACTTAGAATTTAGATGTTGCTAGGGGCTATTTGCCTTAATGAACAGGCAGCAGTTGGAAAGTCAGAATGAAAAAAGAGAGGGCCTAAACAGAAAACAAAAACAATAAAAAATAATAGCAAAATTGGAGCCTTTTTTTGTTTCTGGGGTCAGTGACCTTGACAACCACCAGAAGTAGAATATTGAGGCTAACAAATCCAATACAAAATAAGAAATGAAGACTGATAGACAAGTTGCTTAGAATAGCTCCATCAATGACATACTAAATGCAACCTTTTAAATGATTCTCACTGTTGAGTGTTTGCCACCAGCGTAAAATGACTATAGCGGCAGGCACAGATGCAGTGGTTTCACGTTTCTCTTTAATCTATGCTTTGTAATGTATAGTGAAAGGGACTTTGTCAAGTATAGGATCTATTAACTGGAATGCATGGGACCTGGAGATTTCCGAATAAGGGATCTTTTTATAATATGGATTAATATACCTTAAGTCTGCTAAAAAAACATAAAATAAACCCAAAATGGTTTATTAAGTCGCCAATATGAATTCATGCAGCTTAGTTACCATCAAGTGCAAAGAAAATATTCACCAATTAGAATTATTTGCTTAAAGAGGTTTTCACCTTTAGGTTAACTTTTAGTATGATATAGAGAGTGATATTCCAAAACTATTTGCAGTTGGTTTACATTTTTTTCTTATTTGTGGTTTTTGAGTTATTCAGCAGCTCTCCCGTTTGCAAATTCAGCAATCTGGTTGCTAGGGTCCAAATTATTAAAAGGCAAGTAATAAAAAGTAGCAATAATAATAAATCTGTACCCTTACAGATCATTTGTCAGTGAGGGTCATTGAAAAAAGAAGGCAAATAATTAAAAAAGTTTAAAAAATAAAAATATCTATCTATCTATGTTGGGGACAATCATAAAATGGTAACATAACAGAAAAGTGTTATTTTTAAATTGTAATAGTAATAGTAGTCACAGTTACAATTACTGATATTTCCTGGTGGTGCAGCATTGTAGGAACACAAGAATAATAAGTAATGCAATATTCTTGCACAGTCCGCTGGTTTAACAGGTGGGGTTGCCCTGCAAAACTTGCTCAATAGTCAGTGGACATTTTAACAATCTCATATTACATTCAGTACATGTTGTCTTTGTGGTCTTAGACAATGCTGGTGCACTATACACTAGGAAATGCCTGAGATCCTCTCTAGCTTGATCTTGTTTTTGAAGGACATTATGATAGGACGTTATGATTCAGCATACTATTTATTGTACTGCTGTGCATGTAAGAATCTTTTCTTAGTCTTCTCAAGTTTTGGGGGGATATTTATTAAGGTTCGAACTGGAAATTTGAATTTTCGAGTTGGATTTTTGGTCAAAACTCACAAATTCGAGTTGGAAATAATCCATACTCGAATTAGAATTCGAAATTTATCATATCTCGACCCTGGGGACAATTCAAATTTAACTATTCACCACCTAAAACCTGCCATGTAGAACTCAATGGCAGGGGTCCAGTGACCCATTTGGAGATGTTAATAGCTTTCCCAACATTTGAGTTTTTTAGGAGAAAAAACTTGATTCGAGTTTGAATTCGATTTCACTTTGATTCGAGTTTTCGGGTCGATAATATTCGTTCATGTTTTAGATTTTTTTCTTAAGTAAGATACTATTCGAATTTCGAGGTCATTTGAGTTCATTCGAATTAATAAAAAACTCTATAACTCGACCTTTGAAAAATCTGCCCCTTGATGTGGCCATAAACGGGCAGATAAAACCTGCAGACCTAGTTGTCACATTATTGTATGGGTCCCAAAGGAGCACCTAACCAGTTTGAAAATTCCATTGGGCAAGTACCAAATTGGCATTTTGATATGCACAGCACTTGGGAATTCTTTGGCCTGCTGTATGGCCAACAATCGGATCATCCAGATTTGAGGGAGCTCATAGGTGGCCAACATTGGCAAACAAGCGGATCTCACTGCCTGTCACCACTCCTTTCCACTTGACAGTCTAATGAATGACACGTGTAAAACTGAATGTGAACGGACAATGACAGATGGCCTTGGTACGAAAATACTACTTAAGTGTCCTGCAGATGGAGGAAGGTGCATTATGTTTAGTTCTTCCAACTAATAATCATTTTGGATCTTCCATTTCTGATGGATGTCTCTTTTAAGATCTAATTGATGTCAAACACCAGGTTTTTTTTTATTTGCATTAGAGATCAGTGGCTACATTTTGTTGTAGGCTTACCAGGTAAAAGGCAGAACCCCACCCCCAAGAGCTGGTTTACTAAATTGTGATCCCTTTAGTCATTGCTGATTTCTTAGTGCACTTAAAAGTTATTGTCTATTATTGCACCCATGCCATGGAAACTGTAGTTTACTAAAGGCTAGCGCCAGAATTATCGCCAAATTAAAAAAAATTGTCACCACCTTGAGTGTTGCATTACATTAAAATATGCCAGAAATGTTATAGTAGGTGAGATGTGATATGAGACTATTAAAACTAGCAGAAAGAACAAGTGTCTGTTGGGGAAGAATGATACTTAGAAATGTATTATTAGCAAATTCATTAATAATAAATATATACAATGCTTGCTTTTATTAATGCACTGACCATAATTATAATGAATAAGACATTCATAAATGGCAGATAATTACTAGTTAATATAAACTATTCATTAGTGTGGTCATTTGCAATGATGCTAACAAAAAAGATTTATAGCAGATTATGCAGTTCGCCTTAATGAATTTCAAAAAATGTGCAAGAAATAAAGCTATCTGTTACAATTGTGTAAATAACACCAACCTTTATTGCACTTTAGTTTACATAGGAACTCTATCAATTCTGTCAATTCTGGCCCTTAGTATTTAAAATGGAAATTTTAATTTACGATTAACAAATGGCGATAGGAAAGTATATTTTTATGAAAATGGTTTATTAGGTGTAGCAGGGTTTTACATATGGGCTGTTTTATGCAATATATTTTTATAGAGACCTACATTTTTTGGCGATATAAAGGGGTTGTTCACCTCTGAGTTAACTTTGTGAGGCTTATTTACTAAAACTCAAATTTTTCTGATTAGGCTTTTTGGGGCAAAAACTTTTTTTGTTGGAAAAAAAACCCCTACATTTTTTGAGATTTATTATACCCCGATGCTGCAAAAAGCCTGAATCCAAAAACCTAGCATCTCAAAACTGTCAAGGTCATGCATAAGTCAATGGCAGATGTCCCTATCCCAAATTGAAGATATCGTGTTCTGCGCTGGGTTTAGCCTAATCACTTTTCGGTGATAACCTGAAAAAAAAAACCCGAAAGATTCAGAAGTAAATCTGTATGATTCAAGTTTTTGCTCGATTTTATCGAGTTTTTTCCCCGACCAGACTTTTTCACGTAATTTTTCTGATAAATAAGGTAAAATCGTTGATGGGAGTTGGGAGCGAGCTTTGTTTAATAAAAAATGAGATAAATTCAGATTTTAGTAACTAACCCCCTTAGTTATTTACTATTACTATTTGCTATTGGGTTTCCTTTTTTATTATTTGTGGTTTTTGAGTTATTTGGCTTTTTATTAGCTCTCCAGTTTGCAATTTCAGCAAGGATCCAAATTACCCTCACAACCATGCATTGCTTTGATTAAGAGATCAGAATATGAATAGGAGACAGCCTGGATAAAAAGATGAGTAATAAAAACTTTCAATAACAATAGATTTTTTGCCTTACAGAGCATTTGTTTTTTCAATGGGATCAGTGACTCCCCCCCCCCCCATTTGAAATGTAGAGAAACTTAAAAGAAGTTGCTTATAATTGGTCATTTTATAACATACTAAAAGTTAACTTATAGGTGAGCCACCCCTTTAAGCCACATTGACAGGGGGGCAATTGTTCAGAGCTCCACCCTCTGCTTCCAGCTCTTCAAAAAATGTTGTAGACCAGAAAAGACAGTGATATTATTGAACAACCAGTAACTTTTTTATTATTATTAAACAATGGAAAGTTGAAATACAGTACATTTTCAAAGTAAAATGAGAGAGCTGGTGAATAATAGTTTATTTAGCAATTATTTATTTGATTTTAGTCACAGTCTTATTTATTTGTTTTTAGTCACAGTCTTATTATAGATCCTAACTTGATCCTATGTTTATCTGGAATATTTTAAGAGAGTTTTCAGCAAAATTGTCTTTATACTTTTGTCTGTTTAGCGTGGTTTGTTGCATGATGTGATGGCATTACATTTAAATCCACAGCTCTGCAAATTACTTTTAGAGTGTAAGCATTTTTGGGTAGGACTCCCCTGCATTCTCTAAACATGTTATTTACAAGTATTAACATGATCAAAGTTTGTTATGTTACTTTAACCAAAAGCAACCATTTAAGTTTAATTACTCTTAAAAAAAGCAATGTCTGATTGCTCACTGGATTTCTGGAAGAAGGTAAACTTTACCAGTGTTATATATGCAATTTGCAAAAGCATCTAGTGGTCACCTCTTTAAATGGAAACATCTGAGCAGTCGCTAGGGGCTACATATTTAAAGGAACAGTAACACCAAAAAACTATAGCATTTCAAAGCAATGAAAATATAATGTACTGCTCTACTGCACTGTTACAACTGGTACTTCAGATACTCTACTATACATTATATAAACAAGCTGTATGCACTGTATGAATTTGTGATTTGAAATTAATTTAAGCAATTTTTTCATTGTGATGGTACGCATTTCCAGTTCAGCCTTGGATAGCAGCTCTTGGTGGGTGATTGGTGGCCATTGAAAATAAGCATTATTTTTCATTGGGTCTTTTTTGTTCTCTTCATTTTCTTTAAGATGAACGAATTGATAACTGATGGATGGTTTCCTTTGCAGGCATGCATGCTTTACGAAGAACACACAGAGAACTCTCCAGCCCACCAGACAGAGAAATGTCCGGTTCTGTGGTGATCACTTTGAATGATTTCCTACAGGCATCAAATGAAGTCAGACCTAGTGCCATGCGTGAAGTTGCCATTGATGTACCCAATGTAAGTCATTTCTAGAAAACTCTCTTCTTGTTATTACTAATTGATTCTGCATATCACAGATCAGTTATATGTTGCCAAATACTCATCTAGCACAAGTTCAAATGCAAAAAATACAAGGGGGGCTGTGGGAGCACTCCAGGCAAAAAAATACGTTTAAATACAATGGAAGTGAAACTGATTTATCCTATTAATCAATGCACATTCCCTGGCTGGTCCCCTGTCTCACAAGTAATTCACTATATATACACACACACACACACACACACACACACACACACACACACACACACACACACACACACACACACACACACACACACACACACACACACACACACACACACACACACACACACACACACACACACACACACACACACACACACACACACACACACACACACACACACACACACACACACACACACACACACACACACGTGAGAGAGGGGACCAGGGAACAACAGCTATAGTTCTGCAGGCTGAATTTGCTTGATTTATTTACTATTACCCTCACCTCCTTAAATCTTA